>NC_072897.1:50092043-50692043 GCF_027943255.1 Anastrepha obliqua | reverse complement strand
TCGTTTCAATTTATATGTTTTATTAAGCATTGGAGCTTTTTTAACCATTATCCATTTATATTTAAAAAAAAAAAACGAAAAAAATTGTTTTTTCCACGAACACATAATTTCATTCGGATTTCACATTAAATTCTCAAATTTCGTAAGAAATTATTCACTGTTCCAAAATCCACTCCAAAAAAATTCACAAACAATTTTTACATGTTGCACTTACGTTTTTTCCTTATGGCATCCAAATCAGAAAGAAATATTGACACATTGTAACTAACACTGTCAATTTGACAGTTCAGTTCCGCCCCAAGCGTTAAAAAAGTAAGCGACATTATGGCTGGCTCAAAAGAACGCTGTACCCGTTGCCACTGCTCCGAATTACAACCAAACTTTACGAAACCCATTTTCAATACTTACTTAACAATGTGCATAAGTTTGGTTTAATTCGGTGCAAAGACACGGCGGGTCCACGTTTTGGCATATATTTCGAGACCCTAGTCATCAATAGGTATGAAAATTACCCCGTATTAAAGCACTTATCAACAGCTTTCATTTGATACCTATATTGTACATACACAACCAAAGGCTACCCGGGTCCACGTTTTGACCTATATCTCGAGACCCCAGTCACGTAACGGCATGAAAAATACTCTGTACTAAGGCATTCACCAACAGCTTCAATTTGATATCCATATTGTACAAACACATTCTAGGCTCCACGTTTTGGTCTCTATCTCGAGACCCTAGTCACGGAGCGGCATGAAAAATACTCTGAACTTAAGCATTCACCAACAGCTTCCATTTGATACCCATATTGTACATACACGTCCGAAGATTACCCGGGTCCACGTTTTGACCTATATCTCCAGATCCTATCTACCAATAGGTATTCAAACTATACGGAAATCATCTTCAATACCTACTTAACAATGTGTGTAAGTTTGGTTTAATTCGGTTCAAAGACACGGCGGGTCCACGTTTCGGCATATATTTCGAGACCCTAGTCATCAATAAGTATGAAAATTACCCCGTATTAAAGCACTTATCAACAGCTTTCATTTGATACCTATATTGTACATACACAACCAAAGGTTACCCGGGTCCACGTTTTGACCTATATCTCGAGACCCTATCTACCAATAGGTATCCAAACTATACGAAAACCATCTTCAATGCCTCCTTAACAATGTGTGTAAGTTTGGTTTAATTCGGTGCAAAGACACGGCGGGCCCACGTTTTGGCATATATTTCCAGACCCTAGTCATCAATAGGTATGAAAATTACACCATATTGAAGCACTTATCAACAGCTTCCATTTGATACCCATATTGTACATACACGTCCGAAGGTAACCCGGGTCCACGTTTTGACCTATATCTCGAGACCCTAGTCATCAATAGGTATGAAAATTACCCCGTATTAAAGCACTTATCAACAGCTTTCATTTGATATCCGTATTGTACAAACACATTCTAGGGTCCACGTTTTGGTCTCTATCTCGAGACCCTAGTCACGGAGCGGATGGAAATACTCTGAACTAAAGCATTCACCAACAGCTTCCATTTGATACCCATATTGTACATACACATCCGAAGGTTACCCGGGTCCACGTTTTGACCTATATCTCGAGACCCTATCTACCAATAGGTATCCAAACTATACGAAAACCATCTTCAATGCATCCTTAACAATGTGTGTAAGTTTGGTTTAATTCGGTGCAAAGACACGGCGGGCCCACGTTTTGGCATATATTTCCAGACCCTAGTCATCAATAGGTATGAAAATTACACCATATTGAAGCACTTATCAACAGCTTCCATTTGATACCCATATTGTACATACACGTCCGAAGGTAACCCGGGTCCACGTTTTGACCTATATCTCGAGACCCTAGTCATCAATAGGTATGAAAATTACCCCGTATTAAAGCACTTATCAACAGCTTTCATTTGATATCCGTATTGTACAAACACATTCTAGGGTCCACGTTTTGGTCTCTATCTCGAGACCCTAGTCACGGAGCGGATGGAAATACTCTGAACTAAAGCATTCACCAACAGCTTCCATTTGATACCCATATTGTACATACACATCCAAAGGTTACCCGGGTCCACGTTTTGACCTATATCTCGAGACCCCAGTCACGGAGCGGCATGAAAAATACTCTGTACTAAAGCATTCACCAACAGCTTCCATTTGATACCCATATTGTACATACACATTCTAGGGTCCACGTTTTGGTCTCTATCTCGAGACCCTAGTCACGGAGCGGCATGAAAAATACTCTGAACTAAAGCATTCACCAACAGCTTCCATTTGATACCCATATTGTACATACACATCCGAAGGTTACCCGGGTCCACGTTTTGACCTATATCTCGAGCCCTATCCACCAATAGGTATCCAAACTATACGGAAACCATCTTCAATACCTTCTTAACTATGTGTGTAAGTTTGGTTTAATTCGGTGCAGACACGGCCGGTTAGCGAACACACACAAAAAGTTGACTTTATCTATACTAATATTATAAAGAGGAAAACTTTGTTTGTTTGTTTGTTTGTTTGTTTGTTTGTTTGTTTGTAACGAATAGGCTCAAAAACTACTGAACCGATTTTAAAAATTCTTTCACCATTCGAAAACTACATTATCCAAGAGTAACATGGATTACATTTTATTTTGGAAAAAAATAGGGTTCCGTAAGATATTTGGATTTTTCGGACACAAACTGAAAAAAATCTTATATCTATACTAATATTATAAAGAGGAAAACTTTGTTTGTTTGTTTGTTTGTAACGAATAGGCTCAAAAACTACTGGACCGATTTTAAAAATTCTTTCACCATTCGAAAACTACATTATCCAAGAGTAACATGGATTACATTTTATTTTGGAAAAAATTAGGGTTCCGTAAGATATTTGGATTTTTCGGACACAAACTGAAAAAAATCTTATATATAAAATAAAGTCAACTTTTTGTGTGTGTTCGCTAACCGGCCGTGTCTGCACCGAATTAAACCAAACTTACATACATAGTTAAGAAGGTATTGAAGATGGTTTCCGTATAGTTTGGATACCTATTGGTGGATAGGGCTCGAGATATAGGTCAAAACGTGGACCCGGGTAACCTTCGGATGTGTATGTACAATATCGGTATCAAATGGAAGCTGTTGGTGAATGCTTTAGTTCAGAGTATTTTTCATGCCGCTCCGTGACTAGGGTCTCGAGATAGAGACCAAAACGTGGACCCTAGCATGTGTATGTACAATATGGGTATCAAATGGAAGCTGTTGGTGAATACTTTAGTACAGAGTATTTTTCATGCCGCTCCGTGACTGGGGTCTCGAGATATAGGTCAAAAGGTGGACCCGGGTAACCTTCGGACGTGTATGTACAATATGGGTATCAAATGGAAGCTGCTGATAAGTGCTTCAATACGGTGTAATTTTCATACCTATTGATGACTAGGGTCTGGAAATATATGCCAAAACGTGGACCCGCCGTGTCTTTGCACCGAATTAAACCAAACTTACACACATTGTTAAGGAGGCATTGAAGATGGTTTGCGTATAGTTTGGATACCTATTGGTAGATAGGGTCTCGAGATATAGGTCAAAACGTGGACCCGGGTAACCTTCGGATGTGTATGTACAATATGGGTATCAAATGGAAGCTGTTGGTGAATGCTTTAGTTCAGAGTATTTCCATCCGCTCCCTGACTAGGGTCTCGAGATAGAGACCAAAACGTGGACCCTAGAATGTGTTTGTACAATATGGATATCAAATGAAAGCTGTTGATAAGTGCTTTAATACGGGGTAATTTTCATACTTATTGATGACTAGGGTCTCGAAATATATGCCGAAACGTGGACCCGCCGTGTCTTTGAACCGAATTAAACCAAACTTACACACATTGTTAAGTAGGTATTGAAGATGATTTCCGTATAGTTTGAATACCTATTGGTAGATAGGATCTGGAGATATAGGTCAAAACGTGGACCCGGGTAATCTTCGGACGTGTATGTACAATATGGGTATCAAATGGAAGCTGTTGGTGAATGCTTAAGTTCAGAGTGTTTTTCATGCCGCTCCGTGACTAGGGTCTCGAGATAGAGACCAAAACGTGGAGCCTAGAATGTGTTTGTACAATATGGATATCAAATTGAAGCTGTTGGTGAATGCCTTAGTACAGAGTATTTTTCATGCCTTTACGTGACTGGGGTCTCGAGATATAGGTCAAAACGTGGACCCGGGTAGCCTTTGGTTGTGTATGTACAATATAGGTATCAAATGAAAGCTGTTGATAAGTGCTTTAATACGGGGTAATTTTCATACCTATTGATGACTAGGGTCTCGAAATATATGCCAAAACGTGGACCCGCCGTGTCTTTGCACCGAATTAAACCAAACTTATGCACATTGTTAAGTAAGTATTGAAAATGGGTTTCGTAAAGTTTGGTTGTAATTCGGAGCAGTGGCAACGGGTACAGCGTTCTTTTGAGCCAGCCATAATGTCGCTTACTTTTTTAACGCTTGGGGCGGAACTGAACTGTCAAATTGACAGTGTTAGTTACAATGTGTCAATATTTCTTTCTGATTTGGATGCCATAAGGAAAAAACGTAAGTGCAACATGTAAAAATTGTTTGTGAATTTTTTTGGAGTGGATTTTGGAACAGTGAATAATTTCTTACGAAATTTGAGAATTTAATGTGAAATCCGAATGAAATTATGTGTTCGTGGAAAAAACAATTTTTTTCGTTTTTTTTTTTTAAATATAAATGGATAATGGTTAAAAAAGCTCCAATGCTTAATAAAACATATAAATTGAAACGAAAAATTCATGGATGATCAGGAAAAAAGACGATTGTTTATTCATATGCGTTGATTTGAAATTTAAAAACAATCTTCTTTTTTCCTGATTTTCAATTTATATTTTATATTTACTCAAAAACAAACAGAAAAACAAAAAATATTGTTTATGCTAAAGCGTTTGAATAAAGAATAAAGAAATAAATAATATGAAAACCATATATTTTCTGTTCTAAACCATATCTATTCTATTTTAGTGTGCCCAGCGAAGGGGGCCGGGTTTGCTAGTTTTATATATAAGATTTTTTTCAGTTTGTGTCCGAAAAATCCAAATATCTTACGGAACCCTATTTTTTTCCAAAATAAAATGTAATCCATGTTACTCTTGGGTAATGTAGTTTTCGAATGGTGAAAGAATTTTTAAAATCGGTTCAGTAGTTTTTGAGCCTATTCGTTACAAACAAACAAACAAACAAACAAACAAAGTTTTCCTCTTTATAATATTAGTATAGATATCCTAATGATCAAGTTCGTGCCTAACAAATGTTAAAACAATTATCTTTTGCATATGCATGTACATATTTGTATGTGCGTATGTACACTTGATGCCCTAGCCTATGTACGTACATATATGTATATGTT
Source organism: Anastrepha obliqua (assembly GCF_027943255.1). Lineage (NCBI taxonomy): Eukaryota > Metazoa > Arthropoda > Insecta > Diptera > Tephritidae > Anastrepha > Anastrepha obliqua. Next base: position 50,686,603 of record NC_072897.1, on the reverse strand, counting down.
TTGACATATCTACATATACATACATAGAACAAATGCCTTAATGCCTTCAAACAAATCAATAAATTATTTATTCATATGCAAATTCAAATATGTGAATTTTTTGTACATATAGTATGCTATATAATGGCAACTAGAATCATGGCCTAGCCTTTGTATGTACATATTTGTGTTCTGAACTTCCAGCAAGAGAATGCTTAGTAGCATAGACATGTACATACATATAACCGGACACACATGCCACTCACTTTATTTCTCTAAATGCGTTTGTCGTTCAAAGCTAAAATGCTATGCCTAGCGACTACAAGAACAAAATGCATTCATAGGCGCAGCCGTAGCGGTCATCATTCTAGTTGCCATGGTACAGCCCAAAATAGTCGCGGCGGCGCTGAACAGTTTCAACAAATACTCATCATCAAAAAATTCATTGATAAATTCGAGCTCATGTTTCTACGAGCAAAGTACTTTCATTCATAAAACGAGCCGCCCATATGTCAATTTTCTCGACCATTCGAAAATAGTCAATATTGGCATATATCGCGTAGAAATATTTGCCAATATTTGGTAAGTCTTGAATTTTTCTCAAATCGAGTGCCCGCGGCTCCGTAAATATGTATGCATCAATATATGTATGTAAATATGTGTTCTAAATGCTCGACAACCGCAGTTGCTATGCATCAAGTGCGCGCATGAGCATAGAGTAAGTTGTAGAATACAACATAATCAGTTTATAAAAAAGTTCTGTGTCGGACATTTCAATACTAGGACAAAAATTTCGAAACAATTATTTTATGTTAACTGATAGTATGCAAATAGTTAATTAGTATATTACTTTACGTATGTAGTTCTTCAATTGATAAAAAGTGCATGAAAACATAAGCATATATCTGCAAGGTTAGAAACTTACTCTGACATGAGAGTATTTGAAGGTTACTGTACACATTTGAAGGTTACTGTATATACAATGCGGTGCCTATGAATGTGCGCTGGATTTCTTGAGAAGTCTTACCGTAATATTTTTGGCTAGTGCACATAGATATGTTACATAGCATATATGTATATATGTGCATATGTATATAAATCCAAATATTTAAATTTGCATATGCCATCTTTCTGTGTGCCTGGTAATAAATCAATTCTCTATGAAGGATTTGATTTGGTTGAAGGGCCAACAAAGTTTTACAGAAGAATCCTTAGGCAGACATAATATAGGAATATAGTTTTGGATAGTTTGCTCTTTCTAAGTCACTACTGAACTTAGCATATGTATACCTAAGATAAAGTGTCTGTAGCTAGCCCTACAGCGTTAGCATTCTTTCTTCCTTCATACAAACGAATTTTACTCAACTGCTGTTTAATTTGACCAGTTGAGTATATTTCTGTTAACTTTTGGTGAAAAATATGTCTATAGTGAACTCCGCGTGCAAAACGAGTACCCCTCAAAATTCCATGCGTTCCTGTCATTGAGACTTCTCTATACATTAACGTTCTCTGTACATATGTATGCATATCCACAGTCGTAGCGTAGAAGCATACACTAATGATGTAAACAAAAGCCGCCGTCATTCCCATGGCAGCCGGTTCTACGTTGCCGGAATGACTCGGGATTTTCCCGATCAAGGGCTGCAGTCCCAGTAAACTAACCTGGTTTAGTGAACAGTATATCACCTCCGTATGGCTATAACGTGTACCGACATGATAGAACCAAATGGGTTGAGCACCTGAAGACCTGCAGTTTCACCACTAATATGAGTAAGCTCAGGTCCACCGTTAAAGCCCTATCGACCCGACGAAACACAACGACGAGGTGGTCATCACCTTCAACGGTTGCACTTCGTCGGGCCCGAAGAGATGCGCGAGCTATTTTAGCCGACCTTTTACACTGCATCCTCCGCCCGACAGAACCAAGCGTCGTACCACCAGACGGCTGCACAAACTGACGAACGACAGTGCGCCATTTACTTTCTCCAGTGATGAGGTTCAGAGGGCCGTCAACAAATCAAAATCATCTAAAGCCCTTGGTCCTGACGGACTGAACACGCTGATGCTGAAGCACCTGGGACCATTGGGAGTAGGATTTCTCACAAGGGTCTTCAATCTGTCTTTGGTCAATCTCATTATCCCTAACAAGTGGAAAGCAGGGAGAGTGGTCCCACTACTGAAACTTGGTAAATACGCCAACCAAGGGGAATCTTATCGGCGGATAACTCTCCTTTCCCCAGTAGTGAAGACACTTGAAGCCCGTTTACTCCCTTTCTTCACGAAACACCTGACCCCAGCCCCACATCCGCATGGTTACCGACGAGTGCATAGCACCACCACTACACTCACCGTCATAAATGCCTAGATAAACTGCGGGTTTAACCAAAACCGCCATTGTGAGAGGACTGCCCTTGTAGCGTTGGACTTAAAGAAGGCTTTCGACACTGGCAGCCACGCTACTAGATGATATTTAACAGTCGACAATCCCGCCAGGGCTGAAGAGGTGGTCCGCCAATTATCTGAGCGGTCGTCACTCGTCAGTGATTTTTCGTGACCAAGCTTCTAAACAGAGGAAGATCAAGCAAGATGTTCCGCAGGGTAGTGTCCTTTCACCCTTGCTGTTCAACTTCTATATCTCGAACTTCTATTACTCGGGAGGAATTGCAGTGCACTGCAAAAAATGAAAAAATGAATAAAATTTTAATTGCATATGTTTACGATCCTAACAAAAGTATTGGTCTTGATACACCTTTTGTTGACCTGTCTGAATTTGTCTTAAATTACGAAACTATCCTGTTGTGTGGTGATTTTAATGTTAACCTTTTAAAAAATGAGCCTAGTAGTAGTAAACTATTCGACCAGTTGGCAACAGCAGGACTTTGTGTTGTTAACGGAATTACACCAACGAGATATTCAAATAACTCCCAACCTAGCCTTCTTGATTATTTTATAACATGTGATTTGTCACATTTTCTTAAATTCGACCAAGCTGACTTTATCTCTAACCATGACTTAATATTTTGTACTTTAGATGTTGTGATGAATCGTCCAAGTTTCGTTGCCACCTACGAGTATCGTGATTTTAAATCGTTGAATGTTAATTCTTTGTATTCAGACATGGGTTCTATAAATTGGAATGAATGTTGCTTTCTTATTACTGTTGATAATAAACTTGACTTCCTCAACCGTAGCCTATCCTCCTTATTTAAGATGCATGTTCCGCTTTGTTCTGTAAATGTTTTAAATAGTTTGTGTTCTTGGTACAACTCGAAAGTTTGAGCTGCCATTAGAAAGCGCAACAAGTAAAGAGTTATTTTTTTAGAGCTATAAGAAAGTTCTTCAAACAAACGCAAGCCAAATTCAGAAAAATGCATGAAATTTTTATTTAAGTCGATAATGTCGATAAAGTCGATTTAATGTTTGAAGATTATTTCATGCAAGTGTTGACCGCGATTGCGCTTCAAATGGTCCATCCGCTTAGTCCAATTTTGGCATAATCTTTCAAATGTTTCGGCCGGTATCTCACATATAAATGCTTTAATGTTGTCTTCCAATGCGTTAATTGAAGCCGGCTTATCTTAATAGACATGAGCTTTAACATAGCCCCACAAAAAATCATCTACAGGCGTTATATCGCACGATCTGGGTGGCCAATTAACAGGTCCCGAACGTGAAATAAAATGTTCACCGAACTCGCCTCTCAACAAGTCCATTGTTACGCGTGCTGAGTGGCTTTTGGTACCGTCTTGCTGAAACCACATGTAATTTAAGTCAAGCTCTTGCATTTTGGTCCAAAAAAAGTTGGATATCATTTCACGGTAGCGCTCACCATTCACAGTTACGTTACGATTCGCAGCATCTTTGAAGAAGTACGGTCAAATGATACCTCCAGCCCATAAACCGCACCAAACTGTGACCTTTTCTTAATACATTGGTAGCTCTTGCAATTCTTCTGGCTGATCTTCACTCCACAATCGACAATTCTGCTTATTTACGTACCCGTTGATCCAAAATTGAGCTTCGTCGCTAAACACAATTTTTCGATAAAAAAGTGGATCTTAAACTTTCTGAACAGAACACGCATTTTTATAATAAAATTCAATGATTTGCAAGCGTTGTTCGTTTGTAAGACGATTCATGGTTAAATTATAGACCAAACTGAAGATGTTTGACAGTGAAACAAAACACGAAACGTGCGTCAGCTGTTTAAATCTACTGTTTGAAGAGATAATAGCTAAAAAACCACCCTTTAGTATGCTAAGTGGAGAAAAAACTTGACGGATACTTCTTGGCGCCGGTACAAGGAAACCTGAAATGAAACCACTGCAATAATAAAACAAGCGAAACGTTGGTACATTTACTCAAAACTTGATAAGTCACTTCCAACAAGAGAACTGTGGCGCAACCTAAAAAAATTTAAAATTCATGGCAAGGAAAGTCCCGAATGAGAGAGTGACCTTGATGAACTTAATGACTACTTTATTAGTGTTGGTAAGAAAAAAAATTGTTCTCCTATTTTAAAAGAGTCCTCACCTTGTGCTACTCTAAGATTTATGACACTTAGTGAGGTAGATGTCCTGAAAGCTTTATCAAAGTCTAATGCTGTAGGCGATAATGTCATCTCGCTAAAGTTCGTCCGTATATTCATCCAATATAAAGGGTGGTTAAATCTTAAGGGCCGATATTGAATGCAAGCCACACCTAAACGTCACGTTCTTTTCTGTATTTCATTCGATCTTTTTCAATCTTAAACATATTCAATTTGAACCATGGAAAGGTACACAATCGAGCAACGCATTAAAGTTATTCAGTCTTATTATGAAAACGGGCGTTTAAATCAAAATGCATATCGCGCACTTCATCTTCAGTGATTACGCACATTTTCACCTCAGTAGATTCGTCAATAAGCAGAATTGCCACATTTGGGCGAATGATAATCCAAGAGTGATTGCCAGAAAACCAATGCACCCACAAAGAGTGACTGTTTGGTCCGGTTTATGGACCGGCGGCATCATTGGGCCGTATTTTTTCCAAAATGAGGCCAGACAGTTACTGTGAATAGTGTTCGCTATCGTGAGATGATATCGAACTTTTTATCACCCGAATTGGAAGATATGGATATGGACGATATGTGGTTTCAACAGGACGGTGCCACTTATCACACAGCTAACGAAACAATGGCTCTTTTTAGCGAAAAATTTGATGGCAAAATAATCTCACGTCGCGGCGATCTCAATTGGCCGCCAAGATCATGTGATTTGGCACCGTTGGACTTCTTTCTTTGGGGTTATTTGAAAGAAAAGGTGTACGTCGATAAGCTAGCAAGAATTCAAGAGCTAAAGGATGAGATAATTCGGCACATTAACGGCATATAACCTCAATTATGCTTCAGCGTCATAGAAAATTTGGACCATTGGATGGAGGTATGCCGCCGAGGCCGTGGCAGCTATTTGGCCGATATTTTGTTCCATACGTAATTGAGCCATACCAGTACTATCCTTATATAGAGATATTCGAATAATTTCCTACAAAAATTGTTTTTTATTCAAAATCAACACCGGCCCTTGAAACTTAACCACCCTTTATAATAGGGCCCCTTACCCATATAATAAACCATTGCTTGACTACTTCACGTTTCCCAGCAGTATGGAAAAAGGCTATAGTATTCGCAGTCGCAAAAAAGACAAATGCTATTTATGCTGACTATAGACCTATCAACATACTGCCCACATTTTCCAAAGTTTGCGAAAACTTGATGGCCACGCAAATTTCATCATTTTTACGGAACAATCGTGTACTATTTCCACTGCAAACTGGCTTCAAACAAAGTCACAGTTGCTCGACTGCAATGGTTAAAATACTGGACGACATTAGAATTAGTTTTGACAACGGAGACTTGAATTTACTTTGTTTACTTGACTTTTCTAAAGCATTTGACTCAGTGAATCACAAATTGTTATGTTTGAAGCTTAAACACAATTTCGGCTTCAAAGACAGTGCGGTAAAGCTCATGGCCAGCTACCTTGGTGACAGAACGCAGAAGGTCAAGACCAGTAAATTAACATCTCAGTCTAGATACGTACACACTGGTGTTTCGCAAGGGTCTATCCTTGGTCCACTTTTATTCAGTATTTTTGTCAATGATGTTTTTAACGCTTGTCAGTATGTGAATGTCCATATGTATGCTGATGATATACAATTGTAATTGTCCAGTCGTATTGGTCTCGTTGAAGATTAATGTTTCAAAATAAACAGTGATTTGTCTGCTATTTCTGTATGGGCTAATGAAAACTCTTTATGTCTGAACGCGTCAAAGTCATATGTCTTACCTATATGTAATATGTAGTGTTGTGCATGTTAACAATATCCCTAAATTGTGGATAGGTACAAGTTCCCTTGCCTTTATGGATAAGGAAAAAAAATTTGGGTTTATTCTTAACACAGAACATACCTGTGCTGACCATATAAATGGGGTTGTGGGGAATATTTATGCTACATTGCGTAAGCTGAGAGTCTCTGCAACATTCATGGCAGAGAAAACGAGGCGCAAATTAGTTCTCCAGCTAATTATGCCTCTCATTACCTACTCCGAGGCGGTATACAGCCATCTCGACTCCACATCTTGCCATAAACTTAATGTGGCATTTAATAACGTCACGCGCTATGTATGTATATGGGATTGGCAGATATGGCCATATCTCTGCCTGGCGATCAAGGTTACTGGGCTGTTGCCTTAATAGTTATTTCTCTGCTAGAAATTGCATATTTTTGTGCAAACTTACATTATTCAAGTCCCCTCTCTATCTGACAGAGAAGTAGTTGATACCAGTAAGGTCTCGCAAACACAACAAATTCATCGTTCCAAAATTTAATTTCCTAGCATCATCTAGATTTTTTTTCATTAACGCTGTTAAAGTGTGGAACTCATTACCCGACATTGTAAAGGCTGGACTTATTCAGGGCAGAAGCCTATAATTACTTTAAAAGTGTTTGATTGCATTAAATTAGGGCATTAAATTTCTCTCTACATTCTCTAATTACTACTTTGTTTTTTCTTTTATAAATCCTTCTTTTCTTTTCCTACTGCTTCTTTTCTTCTTATTATTATAGTTAGGTTAAATATATTGGATTGATTTGTAAATGAACTGGTGTAAAATTTAGATTAAGAAACTTGTATGTTACAAATATTCCAGTTGCTTATAATATTATTATTATAATATACATATTACTATTAAAAGACCTTAGTCTTACTATGTACTATTTATACAAACAAACAAAACATTTAAGGTAATTGGCCGGCCGGTTCTAAACTTTGCTGCGCCTGTCTGGTCGCCTGGGACCAGTGACACGCAGTGGATAAAGCTCCAGACATGCCAAAACACTGTCATTCGGACAGCAACGGGTTGCCTCGTGATGTTCCCAATACAACATCTTCATGACGAGGCCCATATTATTAATGTGAAGGAGCATAACAAATTGCTCAGAAAGCAGTTTCTGTTAGGGTGCTACCGCAGGTTTCACCCTTGCAGACACCTGCTTGAGCCATAGCCGCCTCCCAGGCACGAAAGGAGACATCTACTAAACTACGCCGACGCGATCCAGGACAAAACTAACAGACATCTACTGGACCAGACAGTGTTCAGACATACTTTAAACGACATTCACCGGAAGACTGTTACCTCCTTCATAAGCTCCCGTCCACCGAATGCCGTAATCGGAGTCGAATCACCCCCTTTAGCAGACGAAGAGCTCTAGCTCCCTCGTGAGACCCGCGTAACACTGGCACAATTACGTTCTGGATATTGTTAGGATATATATATATATATATTAGGGTGGTCCAAAAATTAATTATTTCATAATTGGTTGTTATTCCCTGACCAATTATGAAGAGAAACTGAGTTATGCTATTTTTTTCCCATGCAAAATACATGGGATATTTCAAAGCCCCGGCGGCACCATTAAATATGGTCTGATTAAAAAAAAAAAATACGGGTATTTTTATTTTTCATTCTTTACTATTTTGGGGGGCGGCAGCATACAAATTTTTTTTGGACCACCCCAATATATATATATGTATGTATGTACATATTTCTGTGCACCCGGCGCAGAACTTGCTTGGCTGTATCGTACAGTATTTTTTTCGCGGACACAAATAAAATATTTTATTTTGGGAAATATAGACGTATTTTGATTGTTGAAATGCATCAGAAGGAAACAATTTTTATCAAAATTCATTATTGCCCTCTGCTTATATTGAGCCTTTACTGTTTGAAATTCAAATTAAATACTATCTTTGAAATTCAAATTAAATACTATCTAATAAGAAAACATTACTTGGTCCATCGAACTTTTTCGACGGCCCAGGAGCAGTGCCTTCGCAGAAGCATTAGGACGAAAAAGCTTAATAATGGAATCCTACGTTCTTTACACTCACCAGTAAATCAGCTAGTTGTAGATAAAACACATTTATTAATTATCAGTATATATCGGTGATATTCTGAATCGTCAAATCAATATCACTCATTAACATTTCTTTTATATTTTTGCTTCTTAATGCTTTTTTGACATATATTTTCTTTATTAATTTATAAATTATATAAAAAGACAATGACACTATCAATACAGTGGTAAGTGACCACCAAATCGGTTGAATTTCCTGTTTTATTTTATTTAATACATTCGAATTTTCAAATTTTAAGTATTCATTTGTAGATTCAACATACTCAGTTATTTCAAAGTTATTAATATAATTAATTTTTACATAATTCCAAATTTTTTCATCAATATTTTCATATGTAACATTATCAATTGTCACACGAATTAAATAACCACGAGTTGCATTAACATCTGACAGCACTCTACAGACAGAAGAAAACGAAAAGTCAACGCAGCAAGTCGAAAGAGGGAGATTATTGTTCTCACGTCGCGAGTACAGCCGCTATTTCAAAGAAATGTATTATTACAAATATTAAATTTGTAAAATTTGTATTATCGTAATTTTTGTTAATTGATTCAAACTAAAAGTAAAAATAAAAGTGAATTACAGAAGTAACTTTGTATAACCTGACAGTTCAGAAGTGGAATTCGCCTATTTGCCTACACGTTCGCGGATATAGAGGTGCAGTTTTATAATCGGTTTATAATGCATGAAAATTGTGTGCATTAATGTCTGAATGCATTTGCAAACAAAATAAAAGCTGTGCTAAGCATTTTGTTGGTGAAGAAAACGTTTTCCGAAAACGTACGTTTAACTTTATGTTCATAACCTCACATTTGGTGAGACTTCTTTGAGCAACGGAGCTCCAGTTGGCAAACGTGGTGTCGCTGAGCTCAACGGCTTAAATTCAGATTTGTGGTTTTGTTGCTTGCGAAGTTCGGTTTTTTTTACTTTGTCGTTCATCGAACGCATAATAGTGTATAATCGAAACAAAAAGCAAAATGTCGCAAACACTTAAAGAACTTAAGAAGAAGTGCAAAGAAGCTGGGTTGCCTACGTCTGGCACGAAAAGCCAACTACTTAAACGGTTACAACCGAATAGCGAAGACGCAAGTGAGAGTGAAGAGGACCGAGAAGCGACAATGATACAGCGAGTAGCATTATTCGAAAAATCAATTGATTGCTTAATAAGTATGGAAGCTAGTGCAAGAACAAATACTAATGCGCCACGTACTTCGTGCCAACAGCATTTTCAGCCGACGTTGTCGTCATCGCCGGTCGGTATGGCAAATATGCAACAATATACGACAACAACAACTAGTGCGAATTTTAAGCCAGCCATTTTTAGGAGTGGTAATTACAATCTACCTAACGATCCAGTAGGAAATGCATATTCTCATTCGACATATTATAGTGTTAAAGACATAGTAGAGTTATTGCCGGAATTCAACCCAACGAGCGAAACGTCGCTCAATTCGATACAATTTGTTAAGCGTGTTGAAATGTTAAAAAGTGCCTACGAATGGCATGAAAGCGCAATTATATTTGCAGTGCAACAGAAAATGCGGGGATCTGCAAAATTGTGGATCGATTCGCAACCGTGCGCATTTGTAAACTGGGCTCAATTCGTCCAACAGTTTTTAATCGACTTTCCGTGTTTTTCTAATGAAGCTGATATACATATAAAACTTTCAAAAACAAAACGTCAACTATCCGAGTCACCGGTCGAATATTATTATAAAATGTTAGCACTCGGGAATAAAGGTGGGTTAGCAGAATCGGGTATCGCGCGACATATTGTCAACGGTATAAACGATAATGATTTAAAACGCAAAATATCAAATCAATATTCACGGTGCCAAGATTTATTAAAGGACATAATGAGCTATGGTATGTATAATGACATATATCAAAACGCGAGTAAGCCGAAGAACGCACCATCTGCTATAAAACCAAATGCGTTAAATGAAAAAAATATCTCCGTTTCGCCTAACAAACAAAATTCAACAAACGGTGTTAAGTGTTTTAACTGCGGCAAAATCGGCCATTTTGCTATTAAGTGTCCTGATCCACAGAAAAAACCCAGATGTGCAAATTGTCAACGCACAACACACAAAACCGAAGAGTGTCTTAATCAAAAGAAAGCAAACGTCAATAATATTTTAGACTCAAAAGCGCGAAAAGCTGAAAACGTAAATGATGGTATATCTAAACAAATTTGTGTAAACGGGAATGCTACAAAAGCTTTTGTTGACCCTGGTAGTACACGTACACTTGTGCGCGAATCGTTTGCTGATAAAATAGGTGCGCATAAAAATGAATTAACAGTGCTGAGAGGTTTCGGTGGTGGAGAATACGTTTCTACTCGCAAATTTAATGTTTTGTTAGTAATTGATGGTCAAAAGTTTGATGCAAATATGGTTATCGTAAGCGACGGGTTAATATGTGAAAACGTACTCCTCGGCAAGGATGTACTTTGTAATTCAAACAATCGTGTTATAATCGAAAATACTGACTGCCGCGTTGAACAAGTTCGTAAAATAAATGTACCCGAAGGTTTGAATGAAAATGAAAATAAACAATTTGAAATGTTAATGGGAAATTTTGGTGATTTGTTCGCTGATGATATCGCTAATATCGGAAAGTGCGGGGTATCGAAAATGAATATAGTTCTAAATAACGACAAACCTATACAACTAAAACCTTATCGTGTTCCTTTTTCAAAACGATCGATTATCACGCAAATAATTACCGAGTTATTACAGAATGATGTAATTCGTCCCAGTGAATCACCGTATTCCTCCACAATAGTTCTAGTCGAGAAAAAGAATAAAAAACATCGACTTTGTGTAGACTACCGTTGTCTCAATAAAATGACAGTGAAACAACCATTCCCCATGCCGAACATGGAGGAGCAATTCCCGCAACTAGCCGGAAATAAATATTTCACTACTCTTGATCTTCGTTTGGGCTATCACCAAATTGAGATTGAAGAGTCGTCAAAACATTATACCGCGTTTGTAACATCGGACGGACATTTCGAATTTAATCGAATGCCTTTCGGGCTCATAAACGCGCCAGCCACTTTTCAGTGCATAATGAACAAAATCGCGTCGGGTATGAATGCGGGTGAAGTGCTTGTATACTTGGATGATATTGTAATCCCAAGTAAAACTATTAGTGATGGACTTCTACGATTAGAACGTTTTTTCAAACTTTTGAAAGAAGCCGGACTTACTTTGCGTCCCGATAAGTGTAAATTTCTGGCAACGCGAATCGAATATCTCGGGCACACCGTAGACGAAAGAGGTGTAACACCAGGATTGCATAACGTAGCTGCTATCCGGAATTTTCAACCACCGACCACTGTAACAGAAGTAAGAAGATTTTTAGGGCTTACCGGATTTTTTAGAAAATTCGTACGTGATTATTCTATTATTTCCAAACCCCTTACCACGCTGTTAACGAAAGCTAATGAGTCAAAATTTTCATTGGGTTCTGAACAGCAACGTGCTTTTGGAAAACCTAATTAACATCCTTACCCATGAAACAGTTCTGGTTTTATACGACTACAACGCTAAACATGAAGTACACACTGATGCTAGCAGCATTGGTTTAGCAGGTGTACTTTTGCAGTCTGCAGATGGATCTGAATGGCATCCGGTTTTCTACTATAGTCGCCATTGTACAGATACAGAAAGTCGATACCATAGCTATGAGCTTGAAGTTCTTGCTATCGTAGAGACCCTAGAACGTTTCCGTATTTATTTGATTGGTAAACATTTTAGACTTATCACTGATTGTTCCGCAGTTGCTCATATAAAAGAAAACAAAGAAATGAAACCTAAGATTGCACGTTGGTGGCTGAAATTGCTTGAGTACGACTTCGAATGCATACATCGACAAGGTAGCCGCTTGCAGCACGTCGATGCTTTGAGTCGGATGCCAGATCAACCTGCGCAAGACGTTGAGCCTGCTGGCATGGTCATGAATATAACTGATAATATAAACGATTGGCTACTTACAATGCAACTGCAAGATGAAAAACTTCGACAAAATATTAACATTTTAAATGGGACTAACAACTCACCTCTAGAAAGAGCGGCAAAAGCTGAATATGAACTACGCAACCACCGCCAATACAATAAAACACCTAATGGCCCTAAATTCGTGGTACCAAAGAGTGTGCGCTGGCGTGTAATACATTTTTGTCACGATCAAGCTGGGCATACTGCTCTAGAAAAAACACTTGAGCGTATTTCCCAGACCTACTGGTTTCCGCAGATGAGGAGACATGTCAAAAGCTACATCGCAGCGTGTGTCAAATGCTGTTACCAAACACAACGAACCGGTAGGAAAGAAGGAACTCTTCATATCGATACAATTAAACCTTTGCCCTTTCATCGCATTCATTTGGATCACATGGGTCCATTTGTACGTAGCAAACGAGGAAACTGTTATGTACTTGCTATATCCGACGCTTTCAGTAAATTTTTGGTAGTAAAAGCAGTTCGAGATACAAAGACTATCCATGTTGTTAAAGCGCTAAATGAAATTACATCGTATGTTGGTCTTCCGTCTCAGATTGTAACCGACAGAGGAACGTCTTTCACTTCGAAAATTTTTGAAAATTTCTGTAATCAACATAATATCCAACACACTAAAACAGCAAATCGAACACCGCGTGCAAATGGCCAAGTTGAACGGGCAAATCAAAGTATTTTACAATATCTACGAACGGCCACCGATAATCCAAAAGATTGGGATCTCATGTTACGAGATCTTCAATGGTCAGTAAATTCCCGACGAAATACAACGACGGGTTTTAGTCCTAATGAACTCGTTTTTGATTTCAACTTGCGTGATGTAGTAACCAATCAATTGCTTGCTGCGGTTCATGATGATTTAGATGACGAAATCGCGACGTTAACTACCACAGAAAAACGAAATGAAGCTATCGTAAATATTGCTAATGAACGGGAAAAATGGAAAAAGCACTTCGATCAACGACACCAAAAACCAAGAATATATGCAGAAGAAGATCTCATAGTTATTGAGAATGAACCAGCTTCGACGGGTGAATCACGCAAACTTGAACCCAAATATCGCGGTCCATATATCGTACGAAAAGTTTTGGGAAATGACCGCTACCTAATCGAAAATATTCCCGGTCTACAAATATCAAACAAGAAGTTTTCGTCAGTATACGCTTCCGATAAAATTAAGCCTTGGTGCAGAAGCAGTCCTGAGCTTGACTTAGATGATGAAATCGAGGGCGATTTAGGTCAGGAAAGGTCGAGCTGTCACACGAATTAAATAACCACGAGTTGCATTAACATCTGGCAGCACTCTACAGACAGAAAAGACAGAAGAAAACGAAAAGTCAACGCAGCAAGTCGAAAGAGGGAGATTATTGTTCTCACGTCGCGAGTACAGCCGCTATTTCAAAGAAATGTATTATTACAAATATTAAATTTGTAAAATTTGTATTATCGTAATTTTTGTTAATTGATTCAAACTAAAAGTGAATTACAGAAGTAACTTTGTATAACCTGACTCAATTATAGTATAATTCTTAAAAACTATTAAATAAACTCCATCTAATGTGCGTTCATCAATTACATGCGTTCCAGAAACTAATATGGCCCCCTGTTTTATTTCTTCTATTTCTTTATTTTTCTCTTTTAATTTTTTGCATTTGGTTCTTGCTTTATTCAAAATTTTCGACAAACAAGATTTCCTCTCTTCAATTTTACAGTATGTATTTTTTATTTCTTCTTTACATTCTTTTACATTTACATAATCATTTCCACACTTCGCTATTTTATCCTCAATTATCAATTTACCATCTCTCTGCGCTGTAGCCCGAACTTCATAAAATTTACAATCATACAATACCTTTGGATATTTTATATATATTACAATTAATTCTTTATTTTGAATTACTTTAAACTGTGAATCATCTATTAAATCTGTAATCGATATTCGTCCGTGTTCATGTCGTGTTATATTTCTTATCTCATCAATGTGCAGAATAGCTGGATTCAAAATTCCTACCTTTGCCAAAGTTATAGTTTGTATTAAATTCTGTAATTCATTAATGATATAACTATTCCTACGCTTACTCATCATTCTGTAAATATTAAGATTTAATATTATCCTTGTGAATTATTCTGTCACGTTTCTGAATTATTATTTTATTTCCCCTATCTTCTTTTACTTTTTGTCTCCTATATTTTGGTTTTAATTTATTCCTTTCACCTATAACTTTCTCATATACTGTCGGACATGGAGTTTAATTTTTTTCTTTTCGTCTTTTATTATGTACTTTCAACATAACTTCCTGTGCCGATTTTAATTTATCTTTTATATTTTCATGTGGTTTTTTATTGTAAAGCACCTCATACGGTTTTTCTTTAATTGTCGAATGAATAGTTTTATTGTATTGCTGAGCTGCTCTAATAATGGATTCTAAATCACTTATTAAATTCAATTCCTCCTTTAAACATCTTCCTATTTCAATGAGAGTAGAATGCACTCTTTCTACCTGACCATTAGTTACTGAATGTCTTGGATCGCAATAATATATTTCAATATTACATCTATTAGCAAATGATCTAAATTCAGCCGATGCAAAACTTGGTTCATTGTCCACTGTAATTCTCTTTACTTTCGGAAATACCTATAAAGCTTCCAAAATCTTTTCGATTAAATTTGTCTTATCTTCAATATGCTTAACTATCAAGAACTTAGAATAAGAGTCAATCAAAGTTAAAAATTTGAGTTTTTGAGCGTAAAAAATGTCAATATGAACTTGTTCACCTTCTTTCTCTGGAATTGGTGCCCTTCCAATTGGTACCTTTTTGGGTTGTCTATCGTATTTATTCTTATTACATATCTGACAATTTCTAACATATTGCTTGAATTGCTTCACCATTTGGGGCCAATAGTATTGATCCCTGATCTGTGCCAAATTTTCCCTATAATTTCTATGTGCTCTACCATGTGTTTGCTCTATAATATTACCCTGGTCCTCTCTATTCGTGACATCAATTGGAAAATACTTCACACGGAAAAATTTCGTTACCGGAAAAGTATCCATCTATACGGTTTTTATTTCATATGCCACTTCCGGAGTACAAAATATTCCTGTAACCAATTTTGGATTTAATTGTTCAGAAAGAACAGGTATTATATTTTCTGGTTTATCATATTCTATTAAAAATCTAGTGTCACCGAAGATTAAAACTCTTTCTTGGGTAGTAATTTTTCCACCTTGATTTATTAATATTTGCTATTTAAAATGATTCAATGGCTTGTTAGTTTCCCTAATTGAAATTTCATCACTACTCTCGGCTGAATGCTGTGTATTCGCAAATGAATCCTCCGATTCTGAAATTTCATTATTCGATTCTGTTAAATTATTTAACTGCTGTCTCGATAGTGCATCTGCTACAACATTTGTTACTCCGGGTTTATAGATTATTCTTGGCGAAAATTCTTCAATAAATGCCCTCCATCTTTTCATTTTAACATTAGAGTTTCTTTAAGATATCGCAAATGATAGCGGTTGGTGGTCCGTATAAATCTCTAAATCTTTTACAGCATAAAGGTAATGTCGCAATGTTTTCAATGCCCAAACAATAGCATAAGGCTCCTTTTCGTTAGTTGCATAATTCTGCTCGGTTGAATTCAAAGTCCTTGAAATAAATGTTATGGGTTTTCCTCGTTGTGATAATACAGCTCCCACAGCTACATTTGAAGCGTCGGTATTTAAAATTAATTTTTCATTAAAATCAGGTTGCGTTAATTCAATGCATTGGCATAATACATCCTTTAACCTTTCACAAGCGGCTATACCTTCTTGGTCAATATCAATCCTTGTCTTTTTTGATACATGCTGCGATACTCCTCCATTTTTTCCTTTTAAGTGCTTTGTCAGTGGCTGTTTTAATAACCTTATGAGATACTACGTATCCCAGAAATTCAACTTCTGTTTCTATAAACCTTGATTTTTCAAGAGAGAGAGATTTTTCCCTTAATCTTTCAACTATTTGTTTTAACTGCTGAATATGTTCTGTCAATGTCTTCGAAAATATTATAATATCATCAATATACACTTGGCAAAATTTACCGATATATTCACGTAAAATATCATTCATTGCTCTCTGAAATATACTAGGGTCATTCCTTAGCCCAAATGGCATCCGTAAGTACTCATATTTCCCGTTATTAACTGAGAAAGCCGTTTTTTCAATATCACCTTCCTGCATTAAAATCTGATGAAATCCTGACTCTAAATCAATTGTTGAAAAATATTTGGATTCCCCCAAATTCGAAAGTATCACCTCAGGATTAGGCATGGGGTATCTATCTGATATTGTTTTTTCATTTAATTTTTTAAAATCTATGACCAACCTTAGTTTAGGACTTCCATCCTCGTTCATTCCCTTTTTCGGAACAACCCAAACAGGAGAATTATAAGGACTTTTGCTATTCCTTATTATACCCTTCCTTAGTAAATTTCCAATTTCCTCATTAACAAAATCATTTACAGACACAGGATACGGATACTGCTTCGACCATATGGGTTTGTCATCCTCAGTTCTAATTTCCGCTTTTATGTCTGTCCTAAAAGGCAAATCCATGTCAATGTTCTTATGTGTTTCCTTTATAATTCTAATAATATCCTCTCTCAATAGAGGAATATTAAAACCTTCACTTTCACCAATATCTTTTTTATATTTCTTAGAAAATTTATTCCTCATTTCCAAATTTTCAACTTCAAAATTATTTAACATATTGCTGGAATGATCTTCAGCGGGCGCTTTAGAGGTTTCTTCCTCCAAAGTTATTATAATTCTTTATTTGTTTTATGCTGGTATGACTCATCAGCTGGCGTCATAAGACAATTTTGTCCCATGATAACTTTTGTATTTCCAAAGCATTCCTTCTTTGAATTTTCATTTTTTTCTTTTATATTGCCGGTATTACCTTCGGCGGGCGCTTTAGGACTTCCGTGTCCCAAAGATTTTAATATCGTTCCTGATTTTCCTATACAACTATCCTCATTGTTACTTAAAAACCGTAATTTTTCTGAATATTCGTTCCCATAATTAATTTCCTCCTTTTCCATATCAATCTCAGCTCTAATCTTCTTCAAGAAATTAACTCCTATCAAGAAATCACTTTCTAAATTATCTATTTCATAAAATCTTTCCATACATCCCAATAGATGTACGTTATGAAACAAATCAATGACGGTCGAACCATGAATAGTCCTTACCCTCTTCTTAATTGCTAATTCCTGTCCATTGTCATACACTCCCTTTCTAATATAACAACTAGTAGCACCGGTATCTATTAGTATCCTCATTACTTTTCCGGTTTGCAGATCTGTCCGGAATATGTAGGGCAGGTGGAAGTTTGACCTAAAAAATGATTTTCACTAATATTATTGATTCTCTGAGCCTTTGCAGGTGGTTGACCACTAAAGTTTGTATTATCATTTCTTTTTATCGGTGGAGTAAACCTATTTCCAGAGAAAGCATTACCCTGTTGTGATCTTGCAAACATCCCTCGTTGCACCACAGGAGCATTACAAGATGAAATATCCGTGGGTTCTGGCTTTGGGAAATTTACATTTGTATTCTGTCTTACTTGTGGATATCTCAAATTATTTTGGAACACCATTTTATTATCACCTCTAAAATTATTTTGATAATTTCCATTAACATTATTTCCCTGGTTTCGAACTCTAGAAAAGTGCAATGCAAATTCTGATCGCATTTGGTTTGATTGAAGCTCCTGAGCTTTAGCCAAAGCGTTTGGTAAATCGACTGGAGCCAATGTGAAAAGTATCTGGTTAAGTGGAGGACGTAAACCGGTAATAAATGTCCTCAAAGCAGTTTCACGATTCTTAATATTAAGTTGGTTTGTTATTTCTGAATTAGTAGCATGCGTCATTATGGTCTTATTAATTAGTAAAGTTAATTTACGGTTTACTTCATTATAATAATCTATTAGGGACTTTGATCCTTCTCTTAAAATACTCATCTCTTGATCAATTACATGAATTGGTCGTCTGTTAGCATATGCAAAGTCCAATCTAGCAAATATGGCCTCTAAATTCAATACAGCCCCATGATTAGTCAAAATATCGTTCGCATCTCCTACAATTTTATTTCTTAATATAGTTAGTGCGCCAAAGTATCTTCTGCTACCTTCAATATACAAACTCATAGAATTTTTTGCAGCCTCTCTCCAACTAACATATGATTTACCTGAAAACACGGGCAAAGATCGAATTATATCCAAGCTTTCATTACACATTAATACATCGTCAATAGTCTGAGTCCGATACTCAGTTACCTGAGAAGCTGTGGTCAGAGCCCTAATTTGGTTATTGAGTTGACCTATTTCAATACGTAAGTTTGCGGTGTGAGTAGCTATTAATCTAGCTATATCTTCCGCAGATAAATTATTCACTGCCATTCTTGCAAATCTAACTATTATATCGTCCAGTGTATAAAAAATTTTTTTTAAGGTCCTTTCCTCACCTTTTGCACTTATTCTCTTGATAAATCTTTCACTCAATTACACTTTTTCACTATCTTCTTATTTAAATATGGGCACTTAGACTCTTTGTGATTATTGCCACAGTAACTGCAATAATACAGACGCACGTATTTAGGGGTACTTGAACTATTTCCCATTTACCTTATTTCTACGGGTTTTTTTCTTATTATTATGATAAATTAACTTACATTAATATACTCCAGATTCTGGTGTCGTCCTTTGCTGGTACTTAGATTCTTTGATTGTTGCTTTCTGTTTCTTTCACAGCTATTTCACTGCCGTTTCCTTTCTTACTGCTTTGTAGTCCTGTGAGAATTTTCTTCTGCTTTGTGGTCCTGCGAGATTTTTCTACTGCTTTGTGGTCCTGCGCGAATTTTCTTCTGCTTTGTGGTCCTGCGAGATTTTTCTACTGCTTTGTGGTCCTGCGCGAATTTTCTTCTGCTTTGTGGTCCTGCGAGATTTTTCTACTGCTTTGTGGTCCTGCGAGAATTTTCTTCTGCTTTGTGGTCCTGCGAGAATTTTCTACTGCTTCAATTTTGTTTTTAAAAAAAATTTCTCGAAAATTTTTATTTTTTTTCGGCCAATTCATGGGGTACTTTTTTTCAAAATATATCGTGTTATTTGTTTTTTCGCCCGATTCGTGGGGTACTTATTGTATTATCACCGACCGTATGCCCTCTCGCACGAGGTATTTGCTTACGGTTGATGCTCCTGGCAGGATCGCCAATTAAAGTTATAACGCGGGTGAGCGTTAAAAAAATAAAACAACACGATTGCTTCCAAAGTCAAACTTGAAGTGATTCTTTTATTCTTACGTTATTTCTTTTATACCAAATTTTTGCTTACTCTATACTTAACAAATAATTGTTTGTGTTTACAATAAATCTTTCACTACTGGATGAGCTTATTTCATCATCCTCTAATTTGTGCTTATGCTAGCTTTAAAAGTACTTGACAAATAATTGTTTATGTTTATAAATTTGTGCTTATGCTAGCTTTAAAAAGTACTTGACAAATAATTGTTTATGTTTATAAATTTGTGCTTATGCTAGCTTTAAGAAGTATTGCTTATTGTAATTCTATCCTTAACAAATAATTGTTTATATTTACAGTAAATATTTCACTATTGGATGAGCTTATTTCATCATCCAATTAGTGCTTATGCTAGCTTTAAGAAGTATTGCTTACTCTAACTTTTTGTATATATTTGCCGTTATGCGGCTTACCAGAGTAGGGTATTAACTTGCATATACATACATACATACGATATGCACCGGCGCGCACTCGCCCCAGCAAAAATATCACTACAGTAGGTTCTGTTTTTATGCGGCTTTTTTTTATGCGGTTTTGAAATAGTGCGGTTTTTTTTTAAATTACAAAATGCATGTCGACCTATGGGGAATTGTACATATAAACAAGATTCTAAACCAGTTAAGCAAAAACTCATCACAGATTGCATCAGAAATGCTAACCCTACAAGTATGGAAGATATATAAAGATATAATTTTCAAAGATACAATATTTTGTTTATGCGATTTTATTTAATTATTTCAGATTCATGCGGTCTATGGAACGTATCTATAGTAATAATATGGGACTAGTGCCCTTTTTTATGCGATTATTTCAGATTTATGCGGTTTTAGCATTTGAAACGTATCTATAGTTTTACTATAGAACTAGTAGCTTTTTTTATGCTGTTTTTTCTTTATGCTGTTTCTTGCGGAACGTATCTACCGCATAAAAACAGAACCTACTGTATTTGCCAAATTCGAAACAATTCTACAATATATGACAACGTTAGCAATATACATCTATACATGTGTGTATGTACATACATATATATATATATGTATATATTGACAGCAATAGTGTCACAGAATTAGTTGAGTTTCAGAGGGCTTTAGATTTAAGAACCGTCAACGGTCAATATAAGTGAAGATTTTATCCGCGAATCGTGCGAAAGTGTAGTGATTCGTTTGGCAAAAGTGCATAAAAACAAAAAAAAATTAAAAAGCTTAAAGGACGATTTGAAGCATTTAAAAAAATTGCCCGCGATCCACGAAACAGCTGTTTTAGTGTTCAGCAATTCAACGATCAACTTTTGTAGGTGTGTATCTAAACTACCACCCACACTAAAAGTAGGTGTATTGGCTCCGTTTGAGCGACGACCGCGTTTATCACATTCTCCTGTGCGCTCAACTTCCTTAAATACTGCGTCCGTTCTAGGTATCACAGACCCAGTGACAACTGAAGTAGTGGAAGAAAATGCTTTACTGTGCCTCGGCCAACTTATAAATGTTCTGAGGGATATCATTGGCAGTGACAAACGCTCCATAAACCAAAATCTGAGAGATTTAGTGAAGGCGATTTCGACTTCCTACGATCAGGTAGCAGAAGAGATCGGAAAAGCAAAACCTCATACTAAATATACGAAGTATTCGCAGATTACTTCCTCTCTCTGAAGAATTGCACAGCAAGCGACAAAGTGGGCCCATGTACGAGCTCCAGGAGAGGTATTTTCGAAACAAGGACTGTCTAGAAAGGAAAAGGAAGTTCCATTGTCAGTGTCTCACAAAAGACAGCCATGGCGTGGATAACGGTAAATAAACGGCAGCGCCCAAGGAGTAAGCCTCCTCGCCCCGATTCCATCATTGTCAGAAGCACGGGCGAATATTCTTACGTTGACATTTTGAAGACGGTGGAAAATGGAGATTCTCTTAAAGGGATAACGGGCTGGTTCAAAAAATCCGCAAAACTGCGAATGGTAATCTACTGTTCCAGTTGACTAAGCAATCTAAGAATCACTTCTTGAAATTCAAGACGCTGATGAAGTAACTACGCCTGAAGATGTTCGCTTAGCACTAAACTCCAAGCTCCTGAACTTCAACGTAGAGCCCTCGCAGATTCGCTCGATACAGAAGGCATATGGAGGTACGCAAACGGCAGTTATTCCACTACCGCAAAAAATCCAACCTAGACGCTGCTTTAAATGCCTAGAATTCGGGCAAATATCACGGAATTGCAACAGCGGACCCGATCTCCAAGGATGTTCTTTAAATGCGGGGGAGAAGGGCATGTAGCAAAAAATATGCAAAAGTACTCCAAAGTGCTTTTTATGTGAACAAAGACGTACCAACCGCACTGATCATGTTACCGGCGGCAATAAATGCCCGGTATTTCTAGAAGCGCTCCAAAAGATTAAACAGTTATGAGATTGCTACAACTCAATCTCAACCATTGCGAGGTCGCACAAGATCTCTTGTCGCAAACAATTGCAGAACTCAAGGTTGATATAGCCATATTGAGTACAGAGAAGGGTCAGCTAACTGGGCGCAAGACGCTTGCAAAAAGGCTGCAATATGGTCCTGCGGACGGCATCACTTACATCTAGAGAGCGTAGTAAAAGAAAGAACTTTTGTTTGCGGCAAGAGCTCAGATATATTTATATATAGTTGCTACATGCATACCTCGAAGCACCCCTTTAGACGAGTTTGAGGAGATAGTAGGGAAAATCGCCATGGATGTCAGTGTCAATACATCGATATATTATTGCAGGCGATTTCAATTCATGGCCTAGGGAGTGGGGCTCACAGCGGACTACACCAAAGGGCAGAGCACTCCTTGAGGCATTTGCATGCCTGGATATTATTTTACTGAACAACGGCAGGACAAATACTTTCTTCAGAAATGGCTTTGGTTCAATAATAGACATCACGTTCGTCAGTGCTAACATTTACGGAGAGTCTAAGTGGAAGCTTAGTGAGCGTTATACTCAAAGTGATCACTCAGCATTAATATCTGACATTGGCTTAAACGAATGTAAACTTCAAAAACAACAATCGAGTTTGAAGCAACAAGGATGGAAAACCGGCACCTTAGATCCTGGTATATTTAAAGAAATGTTGCCAACAAGCGAATATTCGGGATGCGCGAACGACATGGCAACTAAAATTATGGGTGATATTCGTAGAGCCTGCGATGCGCCAATGTCTCGCAAGACGACAACAAATAAACACGTTCCTGTTTACTGGTGGAACAAGATCTATTCCACCAACCTCTGACAACCAGTTTCGTTTCAGAAAAGGGAGGTCCACCGTTGACGCTGTGAATACCGTACAACAGGCAATTAATGGTACCCGATGGCTCGAAGGTGGCAAAGACTACTGCTAGTAACCTTGTATGTAAGAAATGCATTCAACATCGCAAACTGGGCCAAAATTTTGGAAGCACTGGACAAGATCGGAGTATCCCCGTACTTCAGTGTCCGTTCTCATATTGAGCCGGAAAAAAGTAGAAGTGGCAACTATACAAGTTGGCAATCACAGCATCACGACAGTACCAGCAGTAAAATGTCTGGGAATAATGATAGACAGGAGGTTATCTTTTAAAACACACCTGGAGTATGCGACCCAAAAAGCATCAGTAACCTTAGCAACATTATCGCGAATAATGCTAAACGCCCGCGGGCCAAAACAACGGCGACGCCAAGTTCTAGCAGGCGTGGCGAAGAACCAAATATAATATGGTACTCCTGTAAGGCCTATGGCTACGCAACATTCTTCCTATTTCCACGGTATAAAGGCAACGTATCGTTTATGAGCGCTTCGAGTCTGTTCCGCCTCTAAAACTGTTTCAGAAGAAGCAGCGCTGGTTATCGCTAGAATGCATCCAATAGAGATATTGGCAAACGAAGCTGCAGTATTGGCTTAGAGTGAAACGCAACGCATCGTAGCAAGGGAAACTAGTACCCAAATTCGGCAGCAAAAATGGAATAACACAACGAAGAGCCGCTGGACACATCGCTTCATTCCAGACTTTCGAAGCTCTCTCGAAAGAAAATACGGAGAAGTGGATTTTTATCTGACTCAATTTTTAACAAGGCATGGATGCTTCAAAGCATACCTCCATCGGTTAAAACACGAATCGGACCCCACTTGTGAATACTGTGGAGTAAACGCGATAGAAGACGTCCACCACGTATTCTTCGAATGTAAAAGTTTTTATGGGTCTGGTTTGAAGCTTCGCAGCATATTTGGAGGAAACTACGACCCAGATTCATTCGTGCAATCCATGCTACAAATCAGGTAAAAATGGACGGCAGGAAACTAAGGACCCTCGAAAGACTACGACGAAGGACCGCCGATTTATTCGCCCTTTCCCCGCCGATGTAATGCTTAATGGTTGTCCCGAGGGGTGAGGATTTCGACGAAGCAAAGATTTCAAAAGGCCACTTGAGGGTAGCGCGATACCACAACGCCCATGGACAAAAAATACATATACCTATATATCTACGTGAATGCATATATCTAATAAATTATTTAATTACACCGAATTATTCTTTTTCTTCGCAAAAATGAGTCGCGCAACATGCTTGAGTGAAAAGGGGTGCCAGTGCCAATACTGGCAATGTACTCAATGTATCAACCAAAGACGACCAATACCGGTTTTCCTCGTAAACATAAAGAGTAAACGCTCAATAATATATAAGGTTGTCAAAAAAGTCTTGCGTTATTTTTATTGAATTTTCAATTGTTCATAAAATTGGTTATAATAATGCGATTTAAGTCCAATATGCGCCGGTGGATGCAAAAGAACCTCTCACCCGAGATCCCGGAGCTTCTGGCGCGTCACCAAAGATGTGTGTGGCCTGGCGTTGTCCTGATGAAAGACAATTCGGCCTTTGTTGATCAAAGATGGCCTCTTCTGCATAAGTGCTGCATTCAAGCGGTCCAGTTGTTGGCAGTACAGGTCCGAATTGAGCGTTTGGCCATAGGGGAGCAGCTCATAGTGGATGATTCCCTGCCAATCCCACCAAACACACAGAAGAACCTTCCTGGCCGTCAATCCAGGCTTGGCCACCGTCTGGGCAGCTTCACCGCTTTTCGACCACGACCGTTTGCGCTTCACGTTGTCGTAAGTGACCCACTTTTCATCGCCAGTCACCATCCGCTTCAAAAACGGGTCGATTTTGTTGCGATTCGGAAGCGATTCGCATGCATCCATACGGGCAAAAATGTTTTTTTGCGTCAAGTCGTGTGTCACCCATACATCGAGCTTCTTTTTGAATCCAAGCTTCTTCAAATGGTTTATAACGGTTTGATAACTCATGCCCAGCTCTTGGCCGATGCTACGGCTGCTACTATGCCGGTCTCTTTCGATCAATTCAGCGATTTTATCGCAATTTTTGACGACAGGCCTTCCGGACCGTGGCGCATCTTCGATCACCTCTGTATCGGGTCCATAAACTGCACAAATTTTATTGGCAGCATGAGATGCATTTTTGCCTTTATCGTAGTAGTACTGTAAAATATGCCGTATTTTCTCTTTATTTTGCTCCATGTTTGCGACGCTATAACTCACGAGCGACTAAAAGCAAACAACAATTAATCAAACACGTGTTAGCACGTGAAAAGGGCTTTCCAAAAAGCTCTAGCGTGAACCGATGCGACGAATACAACTAGAACTACGCGCTTGCAAAGACAATCTTGCGGAAATACCGCAAAACTTTTTGGCCAGCCATATATATATATAATACATATAATTGGCGCGTACACTGGGTGTTTGGCCGAGCTCCTCCTCCTATTTGTGGTGTGCGTCTTGATGTTGTTCCACAAATGGAGGGACCTACAGTTTCAAGCCGACTCCGAACGGCAGATATTTTTATGAGGAGCTTTTTCATGGCAGAAATACACTCGGAGGTTTGCCATTGCCTGCCGAGGGGCAACCGCTACTAGAAAAAACTTTTTCTTAATTTTGGTGTTTCACCGAGATTCGAACCTACGTTCCTCTTTGAATTCCGAATGGTAGTCACGCACCAACCCATTCGGCTACAGCGGCCGCCAATATAAAAAAGGGGCAAAAATGAATTTTTATGAAAATGTTTTCCTTAGTGAGCTCGACTACGCTGAATCTATGATATTCGGTATTATTTTTTGGGTTTTCATAGCTTTTATATTTTCGATGAAATTATGTATAAAATGAGGTTTAAAAATGTTTTTCTGTTCTTCTGAAGCATTTCAACAATTAAAATACGTCTACATTTCGGGCAATTAAATATAATATTTTATTTATACCCGCGAAGAAGACACTGTACGACGCAGCCAAGCAAGTTCTGCTTCGCGCGCACAGAAAAATGTATACGTAAACATAGATACACTTCAGCAAAAAAGCAGCAGTCTGGTTGCAAATTAAATGTCTAACTCACGGCTATATTTCTTATTTCGTACAGTTTTTGTTAATTGGATAATCCTATACGTGAAAATATATCTTAATTAAGTATTTATCTTTTATAAAAGAACAAGAAGGAATGGATTTTAAATTTTCGACAGTACGAAATTTCGAAGACGTTAACTTGTGTTAAGCTAACGACGGCTTTTGTTTACATCATTAGTGTATGATTCTGCGCGAACTTGACACACATCAGCTAAAACAATCACCATTCGATATGACTGTCGCCATTTTGTCGCGCATTTAGAAAACATATTTACATACATATGGATATGCATACATATGTATATGTTACGGTGAAACACCGAAATCTGGAGAATGTCGACTTTCACCGGTGAATGTCAACATTCACATAGTCGGTTGGTGTATGTCCGAAATCTTTGCTAATACCCTTATTTATGACTTACACCAGTAAATGTTGACATTTACCATGCACTAATGGTGAATGTTAAACATGTTGGAGATTTATATTTTTTTCTTCGTAGTTCAGTCGCTATAAAACGCCACAAAGGTAACGTAACTTTTTCGCCTCTCTTTCTGAAAAGAATGACCAAGAATTTAAAATACACGGTACATTCTACATGAGAAAACAAAATAATGGTATACAAAAATACTTACTTATGTGATTCAAATCTTATTTATTGCAACAACTTAAACTATTACGACCATTTGAATTGCACAAGAGTCCCTTGCTTTTACAACTGCATTTATTTGTAGAACACCCCCGCTTCTCGAGTTAGCTGCAGCTGCTTCTCTCCGCGACATTTCTTGAAAAGAAATCTCATCTATGGAAAGTAACTTTTCTTTACAAATTGCGAACTGATTACGTGTGTAAAGCTGTTTGAAGGTACCATTTTTATTTGCCAGTTTATACAAGTCGGAGTCTTCTATTCCCACAACAACCGCTAACACATTTCGGTTATCTGTACGACCCCGGTCGACATCAGGGACTTGTATTCGTACATTATCACCAATTTGAGCAGGAGGAAATTGTTTTTGTAAGGCTCGTAACATTTTTATTGCTTGTAGTAGAAGATTTTCTTTCGTGGCCGCTCTTTTTGTAGAAATCAACTCGTGTTTTTCAGTCAGAATTTGATGTGAAGACGTTGTAAGTTGTAAGTCCTCTTCAATATTTTTCTTTGGAATATGGTTTTCAGTATGACCACCACTCAATTTTTGTATAAGCATTAACAGTTTCTTCAAGCTTTTCTTCGGTTTCAGAAGTATTGGCAAATTCTTCAAGTTGTTCTTCAGTTTCAATATTTGCGATTTGTTTTCGCCAGGCTTTGCTTTAACGCCAAGCATGGCTTCATAAGGACTTTGGCGCATTCCGTCGTGGTATGTAGTGTTCTTGGCAAATTGAACAAAGGATAAACAGTCCGACTATTTATTGGTATCGTTATCGTTCATCAATGCAGTTACCATATTTTGTATATTCTGATTGGCCCTTTCAACTGAGCCTTGTGTTCGACTGTGAAGGCTTTCCATGAACTATTTTCCACATATTTCGGATATCACTTGATTACTAAATTCTCTGCCATTATCTGATTGCAATATTGCTGGTGCACCAATCTCTGTTTGAGTGCAGATCTATCAGATCAACTTGGCATCTTGAGTTTAATTCAGAACTAACCATTGGCTTCACAACAATACCTTTCTTAGGTGCTCTGTACTGCATTTGACACTGTTTGCATAAATTTAAATACAAAATTACAACTTCATATTTAATATTTTTGTATTTAACTTGCAACTCTTTAAGCATACGTGTTCTTCCTCCGTCTACAATTCTTCATCGGCAACATAATACTGTATGTTCGTTTCCCCTGGTTTTAATGGGTTTTATTGGCGCAATTAAATTCTCTTCATCATTAATTTTTGAAAAATCAAAACGTTTTAAGCGTCTGTAATCCAAAGAGGTCTTGTATGCTCCTCCACAGCATATCTGTCATTGTCGACACACACCGGAGAGGGTCCGAATGTGCAACAATGTAATGAAATATTCCATCTTTCATCGACGTATTTGCTATCTGTTGACATTCACCGGTAAAAGTCGACATTCTCCAATTTCGGACATTCACGCTAACATAGGTATATACGAAAATGCCGGCACTTGTCACTACAAAAATGTACGGTTCACCAAATATTTGTGTCTTCCTCAAGACAAATAGGCTTATGGATAACTCAGGCGGGTGAGGGAAGATGTGGTGGACTCGTTTTATGAATGACCGAACCTTGATTTGAGAAAAATGCGCTTGCGTTTATGAACGAAATAATTTTTGTTGTATTAAGGGGCATTTTAGAATGCTGTTTCTGGGCCTATGAAGGTATTTTGTTTTTGTAAGTGCCATATTTGGAATATTGACTTTCTTTATGTAAATAACAAAGGGGATATACATACATATGTATTTTATTAACCTTTATAGATAAATTCAAATATGTATGTATGTAATTTATTGCAATTTACTTAAATTAAACCTTGGGGTTTTTATTTGGCATAATGCCTTAAGTTAATTACTTTTATTGACGAGAAATTAGAAACAACTGAAAAACTTAAAAATTATTCATAACATTTATAGTCAGAAGTCACGTTGCATAATTTCTGATAAGTTTGGTTCCCGGTTCCCATGCAAAAGTAATGCAACAACACAACGTAAGCGTAGTAGCTTCGCATGAAGCGGTAACGCTGCGTTGGCAAATTGGATTATTGAAGCATTTCTTTATTTTCGATGTCTGGCCGGATGCGCGTATTGTGTCAATTGCCCGTGCGATGGAAGCTTTTCGTTTGTTCACATGCTTATGCAAGCGATTGGGAATTGTTTGTATATGAAGTTATAAGTTTTATGGATCCGTTGTAGCTGTTTAGGAGTAGTAGGCCAGGCGTTATTTCTTTAATCGTTGGTATATGGTGGCTGTTTATGGTGGTGCAATTTGTTGAGTATCCTCTAATTAAATTTGGTATGCAACTGCTATCCGTGACTTCTTCAATATTATTTTGCTTACATAGTACTAAATTATTTATTGTCTTAGACCTACATTTAATCCTATACATTTCCTGATTACATACGATAAGGCTTTCGTATTTTATTTTAATTGTTTTATTTTCCTTTTTTATTAGTTTTATCATAATTGATTTACAAACTCCTTCTCTAGTCAAGGGAAATTTTACAATATAAATAATTTATGATGTATTTGATGCAATTTCAACATCACTAAATTCAATAGCTTCAATTAAATTTAAGTAAGGTATATTTTGCTCCTCTAAATTTTCTTTTATAACAAATAATTCTTCGTTTTAATAACAAAAATGAGTTTATAATTCCGGCTTTTGCCTTTGAATTGAGTAATCAATATTTAGTAATTCTTCTTTTATAAAATTTTATTTTCTTTCAACATTTTTTTCTATTTCTAATTACAGAGCACCGCTCTATTTCATTTCACTTAATACATTTGAAATTTTTGTTAAGTTATTAATTCTTTCTAGTAAAGAGGCTGATAGGGAGTTTATTTCGAATGGTCTGGATAGGGTATCTGCTACAATGTTGGCTATATTGGGTTTGTATCTAATTTCATAATTATACTCTTCTGGTATGGCTTTTTATCGTTTTAATTTCGCATTATTATTTTTATTACTTAGGGCATATGTTAAACGTTGGTGATCGGTATGGATAATTACTTTCGCTCTGCCGTACAAATAATTTCTAAAGGAGTTTAATGCCCAGATTATGACAAGCATTTCCTTCTCGTTTACCGCGTAGTTCTCTTCGGCTTTGGATAGCGTTCGTGATATGACATTTACTGGCTGACCATTTTTTTTCTAAAACAGCGCCTATGACATATTGTGAAGTGTCTGTAGTTAAATCAAATGGTTTTTTATAATCGGGATATTCCAAAATTACTTCTGGAGGTATTTAAGTGGATTTAATATTACTGAAAGCAGCCTTAGCCTTTTCATTTAGATTAACGAGGGTTTTTTTTAATGGTTTTCAACGTGGTGCCTTCTTCTCCACGAAGAAGAAAAGTTAGTGGTTTCGCTAATTTGGCGTAATCTTTAATGAGTCTGCGATAATATCCTGAGAGGTCTAAAAATGATCGCAAATCTTTTAATGTTTCAAGGTAAGGAAAATTTTGTATCGCTTCTACTTTGGAGGGGTTTGTACAAATTCCTTCGGCGGAGACTACTAATCCTAAAAATCCACCTGTTTTTTAAAGAATTCACATTTATCTACCTGTACTATCATATTAGATTTATTGAGTGTGTCAAAAATGTGTTCTATATGTTTGGTATGTATTTCTTCATCTTTACTAAATATAATTATATTGTATGTGTATGGGATTTAGCAATACAAGGCAACGGCCTTGACTGGGTTTAACATGGCAAACTCCAGGGACCTATCCTTGTCACTTGCTTTATCCAAGTCGACACACAGCCCCCTGGATTTGATCCTGTCTTTTCCTTGGCCATCCTGGATAGCTGCTGAGCACCCGCCGGGCAGTGAACGAATGTGTGAGACGAATGTCCCCCCAAGACATTAAATTTGGGTTGTGCGCTGGGTTTGGGACCCGCCACGGAAAACAAAACACAACCAGTGAAGACCGCAATAGCCTCGGATAATGAACCCCTCAACGTTGACGACCATCGCAAACGAAAACCGGACTACGATTTACGAATATGCACCTGGAATGTCCGAACCCGAAATAGTGAAGGTGCCTCTATCCAGTTGGCGGAAGCCCTCGAAAAAATTAAGGCTGATATCACCGCCATCCAGGAGATAAGATGGACAGGACAAGGCTGCTCTAAGCAAGCAGGCTGCGATATCTACTACAGCTGCCATGCGGAGCGGCGCGAATTAGGATGCGGATTTGTTGTAAGCGGGAGGCTTCTATCCCACGTCTCTAGGTTCACACCTGTGAGCGATAGGCTAGCCACAAACCGTATCAAGGCACGGTTCTTCAACATAAGCCTGATTTGCGCGCACGCCCCAACGGAGGAAAAGGACGATGCCATCAAAAACAATTTCTATGCGAGACTCGAGCAAGTATATGACCGCTGCCCAGCCCACGACGTGAAGATCGTACTCGGGGACTTCAACATAAAGGTTGGGGGAGAATCTGTATTCGATCCCACCGTCGGTCAGTTCAGCCTCCACGAGACCTCATCGAACAATGGTCTAAGGCTGATCGACTTCGCTGCGGCTCGAAACATGGTAGTTAGTAGCACCAGATTCCAACACCTTAACATCCATAAGGCCACCTGGCTATCCCCTGATCAAAGAACGCGCAACCAAATTGATCATGTTGTGATCGACGGAAGGCATGCTTCATGTGTGCAGGATGTGCGAACGTTCCGTGGAGTGAACATCGACTCTGACCACTATCTTGTCGCAGCCAAGATACGCATGCGGTTATGCAATGCGAAGAACGTGCGCCCCACTACGCAACGAAAGCTAGACGTCGCTAAGCTGCTATCACAACGGACTGCCGAAACTTATTCCGCTCACCTCTCGGAGTTGCTCCTCCACGATTCTCTACCTGCAGACGCAGGCGGACTTTGGGCACATATATTCCGCTCTATGCGAGCTGCCGCTTAAAAAACCATTGGGTTCCAACGCCCACCTAAACGAAACCAATGGTACGACGAAGAGTGTCGCGAAGCTACTGCAGCGAAGAATGCAGATTACAAAAGAACTCTGCAGTCAGCTGCAACGCGGGCCGTGCGAGATAACTACAGGGAAAAGAGATCGGAAGAGAGGCGCCTCTTCAGACGCAAGAAACGAGAGCAGGAGAAGCGTGAGCGTGAGCTGCTAGAGGAGTACAGGGGCAGGAATGATGCTCGAAAATTCTATCAACAAGTCAAGCGTCTGACACAAGGTTTCAAGACCGGAGCATCAGCCAGCAAAGATAAAAACGGAAATCTGGTTATGGATACACAGTCACATTACGCCAAATCCTGGAAAAGACCCATGAAAAGCAAGTCGACACCCATCATCTCTTTGTCGACTATAAAGCTGCGTTCGACAGCCCGATAAGGGATTGCCTGTACGCCACCATGTCTGAGTACGGTATACCAGCGAAGCTCATACGGCATTGCAGAATGACGTTGAGCAACACAACCAGCTCCGTCAAGGTAGGAAATAACCTCTCCGAGCCATTCAGTACCGTTCGAGGTTTCAGACAAGGCGATCTACTGTCATGCAACCTCTTCAACTTCGTGCTGGATGGGGTGCTCCGAAAAGCAAGTGTGCATCGTAATGGCACAATTTTCTACAAATGTGTCCAGCTCCTTGCGTACGCCGATGACATTGACATTATCGGCCGCTGCAAGCGAAATGTCACGACTGCGTTTTCTGCTATCGAGAAGGAATCATCACGAGTGGGTCTGGCACTGAACGAGGGTAAAACGAAGTATATGTTGTCTACAACGCGGAACACACGGCGTGTAGGAACGCACGTCATTGCGGACAACTATACTTTCGAAGTTGTGCCAGAATTTATTTATCTTGGCACCGCCGTTAACAGCAACAACGATATCAGCCTGGAGATCAAACGGAGAATCACTCTTGCTAATAGGTGCTACTATGGGCTAAGTAAGCAATTGAGTAGTCGAGCCCTCTCTCGCATGACCAAACTAACACTTTACAAGACGCTCATCATACCCGTGATGCTGTATGGCGCAGAGGCATGGGTAGTGTCACAAAGCGATGCAGCCGCTCTTGGGGTGTTCGAGAGAAAAGTTCTTCGTAAGATCTTCGGTCCTGTGCGCGTTGGCGAAGACTACCGTTCAAGAATGAACCACGAGCTGTATGAGCTCTACGCCGACACTGACGTAGTTCAACGCATCGCCATCCAACGCCTGCGTTGGCTAGGGCATGTCGTGCGTATAGATGAAGAAGCTCCAGCAAAGAAGGTG
The DNA here is from genome assembly GCF_027943255.1 of Anastrepha obliqua. Taxonomy (NCBI): domain Eukaryota; kingdom Metazoa; phylum Arthropoda; class Insecta; order Diptera; family Tephritidae; genus Anastrepha; species Anastrepha obliqua. The sequence goes on along the minus strand of NC_072897.1, from coordinate 50,653,475 downwards.
TTCGAGGGCGAAGTCCAAGGGAGCCGACGAAGAGGAAGACCATTGCTCCGGTGGAAAGACCAGGTGCAAGAAACCCTATGCTCGCTTGGTATACAGAATTGGAGAAGGCGCGCGCGGAGCAGAGGCGCCGGGAGAGAGCTAGTGAGGTCGGCCGTAACTCGGTAACGGGTTGTTATGGCCACCTAAGTAAAGTAAGTAAGTGTATATGCATACGTAGCATATTTTCCGTATGTACTGTCTTAATATGTCGTCCAATGTCCTTTGAAAAATGGCTGGGGCATTTTTTAATCCAAAAGGCAGTCTAGTGAACTTATATTTTCCGTTGTTCACTGAAAAATCTGTCTTCTCCACGTCAGCTTCCTTTAAGAGAATTTGGTGGAAACCACTTTTTAAGTCAATAACAGAAAAAAGTCGGTTATTTCTCAATTGAGAAAGCAGTTTATTTATCTCTGGTTGGGATACCTATCTACAATTGCAGATGTGTTTAATTTCGCACGGTCAATAACCATTCTAAATTTTTTTTCACGAGAAGCGTAATATTTTTGGGTACTACCCAAAAAGGTGAGTTCTATGGAGAGCGTGATTGTCCTATGATACCAGAGAATCTTAATGGAATGTGAAGGCGCAAATGTTAAATGAGCTTTTTTCAGGTACTAATTTGTAGATTCATAGTAAAGGATTTTCACATTCAACTTGCCACACTAGTAGAGGATTTTGATTTTTACCACGTTAGTAGAGAATTACACATTTTTACTTACCACGCGAGTAGAGGATTTCGGATTTTTCCTGTGTTTGCCACACTGGTAGAGGATTTCATATAATTTTTCACCACAGTAGTAGGGGATTCAACACACTAGTTAGGAATTCGTCGTATTTCATGCTCACAGCGAATCGTTCGCCATGGACAGAAATAGGTGGTAATCACTTGGTGCAAGATCCGGACTATGCGGTGGATGCAAAAGAACCTCCTATCCGAGCTCCCGGAGCTTCTGGCGCGTCACCAAAGATGTGTGTGGCCTGGCGTTGTCCTGATGGAAGACAATTCGGCCTCTGTTGATCAAAGATGGCCTCTTCTGCATGAGTGCTGCATTCAAGCGGTCCAGTTGTTGGCAGTACAAGTCCGAATCGAGCGTTTGGCCATAGGGGAGCAGCTCATAGTGGATGATTCCCTGCCAATACCACCAAACACACAGAAGAACCTTCCTGGCCGTCAATCCAGGCTTGGCCACCGTCTGGGCAGCTTCACCGCTTTTCGACCACGACCGTTTGCGCTTCACGTTGTCGTAAGTGACCCACTTTTCATCGCCAGTCACCATCCGCTTCAAAAACGGGTCGATTTTGTTGCGATTCGGAAGCGATTCGCATGCATCCATACGGCAAAAATGTTTTTTTGCGTCAAGTCGTGTGGCACCCATACATCGAGCTTCTTTTTGAATCCAAGCTTCTTCAAATGGTTTACAACGGTTTGATGACTCATGCCCAGCTCTTGGCCGATGCTACGGCTGCTACTATGCCGGTCTCTTTCGATCAATTCAGCGATTTTATCGCAATTTTTGACGACAGGCCTTCCGGACCGTGGCGCATCTTCGATCACCTCTGCACCAGAACGAAAAGGTTGAAACCATCGTTGTGTGGTGGAAATGGAAACTGTATCGGGTCCATAAACTGCACAAATTTTATTGGCAGCATGAGATCGTAGTAGTACTGTAAAATATGCCGTATTTTCTCTTTATTTTGCTCCATGTTTGCGACGCTATAACTCACGAACGACTAAAAGCAAACAACAATTATTCAAACACGTGTTAGCACGTGAAAAGAGCTTTCCAAAAAGCTCTAGCGTGAACCGATGCGACGAATACAACTAGAACTACGCGCTTGCAAAAACAATCTTGCGGAAATACCGCAAGACTTTTTGGCCAACCTTTATATTTAATTAAGGTTCAGGTCCTGAATAGTAATATTTTTTTCATTGCACAGTTTTTTTTACAATTCAAACCAGCAAAGTTTGGTAAAATTTTTGAGTTTATTTTAATTATAATTGCTTTAAAATAGTGTTTTACGTTTTTTTTGTATTTGATTAGTAGAAATTTCTTTTCGGTATAAAGTAGTTTATACTGGATACTGATTTTTTTATAAATGAATCAAAAAGGAAATTTAAATTTAAACATGCATATACATATGTATGTATTTAATCTCTTTAATCAAATCTAATCTATATTGATGAGAAAGTATCATTCTAACATCCTTCCAGAAACCCAAACGCGCATACACACATACATATGCATGTATATAAATATGCATATAACCCAGCAAGAAGAGTGCCGGTCACTTTACCGATCACGTAACCGGCACGCGTGACCGTTAAACGGTCACTAACCACACCTCTTTACAATCACGTTGTTAAGAGCGTTGGGAAAATCGTGACAAAAACTTTGTGTACGTGTGATTTTCTATCCCTTTCATACATATGGATTCGTTTCAGTGCCAGTTTCATATAAACGTAGCGACGAACAAAATAACTTTTAGGCCAGTGCCGACAGCACAGCGTGATAGCCCAGCGGCTAGCAATGTGGGCTTCCGATCCGAAATCCTGGAATTTTGAAAGAACAAGGATTTAAGGCTACTGGGACTGTTCGTGAACGGCGGACCAAAAAATGTCCTCTGAAAACGAACAAAGAACTACAAAAGAAGCAACGGTCTCCCCGTTTGATTTTATGTAAGTTTATCATAATGATTTATTTGAATAGTTGTTTTGTATCAAATTTTGTAGGTTTTCTGACTCAGGAATACTTTTTGTGACGTGGAATGACAATAGCGTTGTGGCAGTGGGAACAAACTTTGATAGAATTGAACCTTTACATACCGTCAAACGATGGTCAAGACAAGAGAGGCGCAAGGTGAATGCCCATCAGCCGAAGTTGATAGCGGAATACAACTCAGGAATGGGAGGAGTTGACCTCCACGACCAAGCTTTGAATACTTACAATATAAAGTTTAGAGGAAAGAAATGGTGGTGGCCTCTTTTCACTACAATGATAAGCTCGTGCGTAGTAAACGCATGGAAGCTTTATAAAATGGCAAGTAAGAGTCAATGCGACGTGTTGCAATACCAACGTGAAATTGTGCGATTTTATTTACGCAATTATAATATCCGGGACATATCTTCAAAACGATCGACAACGGCATCAAAAGCTGGTTCCTCATATAACCATTTTCCCAAAAGGATATCGAATCAGCTGAGGTGCAGGGAGTGTCACCAAAGAATTCGATGGATTTGCGAGTTATGCAATGTAGCCCTTTGCGTAGAGAGAGAATGTTTCAAAAACTTCCATACTGTTAACCGAACTAATAACCAAGAAAGTGTATTTTTATTTAATACTCCATATTTTCATATACAGGCAATGTATATACATATTATCCCATTATACTCGATTGGGTACAGCCCAAAAAATGCATCTCTTTGATTTTTTTTTTTCGTGTTTTTTTTTTTAAGGAGCTTAATTACACTATTTCAATGAACGTTTTATAAACGCATTTAAAAAAAATTGTTTTATATAAGGTTGGGATTTAATGGGTTAAACCAATTAAATTTTTACTATTTTCGTATTTTTGAAATAATAAGCGAATACGTAAAATTTTATACATATTTTTTTTTCAATTACATTAAAACAAAAAGGAATTAAAAAAAAAAAAAGAATTAATAAAAAAAGTTTGCGCCGGGAATTGAAATCGGGTCTAACATGTGGCGAGGAAAAATAGGCGGTGCGTTTATTTCTTCGACAGCTTATTTTTTTACCATTTTGTTACTTTTGAAATAATAAGCGGATACATAAAGTTTATTACAATTTTTTTACGATTGCATTAAAGAGATAAAAAAATTTAAAAACGAAAAAAAAAAAAATTGCGCCAAGAATTGATCGCGAGTCACGTGGGGAGGATAAATACATTAAACCAATTAAATTTTTACTATTTTCGTATTTTTTGAAATAATAAGCGAATACGTAAAATTTATTACATAATTTTTTTTTAATTACATAAAAAAAACGAATTTAAAAAAAAAAAATTAATAAAAAAAAGTTTGCACCGGGAATTGAAATCGAGTCTAACATGTGGCGAGGAAAAATAGGCGGTGCGTTTATTTCTTCGACTGCTTATTTTTTTACCATTTTGTTTCTTTTGAAATGATAAGCGGATACATAAAATTTATTACAATTTTTTTACGATTACATTAAACAAAAAAAATTTAAAATGAAAAAAAAAAAAATTTGCGCCGAGAATTGATGGCGAGTCACATGGGGAGAATAAATACGCAGAGCGTTTATTTCTGCGCCTGCGTTGTGAACAAAAGGTTTGTGATGTCTACGTAGATATGTATGCGCGCGACGCGAATAAGTTTTAATAAATTCTGAAAGTAATTCATGAAGTTTTTCATTACATACATTCATACTCTATATGTACATAAATGATGGTATATGACAATATACATAATATGTATATATGTACATGTCAATAGGAGGTATTTGCATTCAGAAAATAAAACGGTTTAAGATAAATCAACACTTATTTTATATTTTACGTCACTTTATAGTTAATGTATTCGACAGCATTTACATACATATGTATATATGTATGTACATTTGTATATGAAAAATAATAATGCGCAAGCGTAAGAACATCATCTTCCTTTCATACCTACATATGTACATATGCATGTATGCCCAATAACCTTGACTTATGTACATACATATTTACACATGTCACAGCACATCACATTCTTACAATAAATCAAATACACATACGCACTAGTGAACGAGTTTCTTTCTAAAAAGTGCAAAAACAATTCTGCTCTATGTCTGTATATATACCCACTTTATGTCCTAGCATATATACATACATATACGAGTATACCTACTTGCCTTCTAAACTTCCTACAAAATAATTGTATTCATATGTTACTACATCCATGCACGTTCATATATTCATACATATATGCGCGAGCACAGCGCTCCCTTCTTGCTTCCGTGTACTTTTGTCTTTCACCAGTCGATATTCCTAATATTGTACTTACAAAAACACAATACTTTGATAGACGCAAATCAACAGCAAGCGGAACGCGATGGCCGCTTTGCCATCACACATTCTAAAATGTTCTAGAACACAACAAAAACACATACCTCACATGCGCATGTCGCCCAAAGCTGAAATCTAAGCCTAGCGACTACAAAAACAAAATACATTCGTAGACGCAGTCGCAGCGGCCATGATTCTATCAGCGACGGCGCTGAACAATTTAGAACAAAAACAAAAAGTTCATTCATAAGTTCGAGCTCATATTTCAATTTTGCGACCATTCGAAAATAGTCAATATTGGAATATTTCGCGTGAAATTATTTGCCAATATTTGATAAATCTTGAATTTTTGTCATGTCGAGTGACCGCGGCTCCGTATGTATGTATGCACCCTTATATGTATGTAAATATGTCTTCTAACTGTTCGACAGTCGCGAGTTAATGCGACTTAGATTCCTTGAACAAATCCAGCGAATCACACATTTCTGTTCGCAAAACCGCATATATGTACCCTATGATCAAAAAGTACCGGGAATGTTTAAATAAAACATAACAGAGTTAAATTTCAGGCAAATTTATATTATCTCCTTCAAAATATGAACCGTCTGAAGCAACACATATGCCAACGTTTAACCCAGTCCTCCAAACAGCCCCGGTAGGCCGACATGGCCTTCTGCTCCTTTGTCGTACTCCCTTTGATCTCTTTGATCGGTGCGTGGTGCGTTATCATCACGCACAATTGTTTGCTCACATTTCCGGCCGTTTGCAATATACAGCATCTCTCAAAGGCTTCAAAACGGATAAATAATATTCTTTATTGACTGCCTGGCCCGATGGAAGGTACTCATGGTGGACTACGCCTTGGCAATCGAAGAAAACAGTCAACATCACCTTCCCGGTTCTTTTTGCTCATAGGGTATACATATCCCATCTTTTCACTGACGGACAAGAAGACGGTCGCAGTTGTTGTTTTTTATATGCACACATTTTGCGTTCGTTGAAGGTTTGTATATATTTATATATATTTATACACGTATGCGTGAATGGGCGTTTGGCTTTCTGGATGCATACATGGATATTAGAATATTTTCTCATCAATATGTGTATGTAAGTAGTTCAGATTTGACTGAAGAGATTAAATATAGGAATGCATATTCATATGATTGCCTTTATGGCTGTTTTACATATAAATCAATTCAAAAGAAGTATGAATAATGTTATATAGAAAATAAATTTCTAAATAACAGGTATTAGAAAAACCTGAATACACTATTTTAAATCAATTCTAATTAAACCAAATACAAAAAATTAAATAAAAATATCGAACAAAGTAAAGTGTGTACAGGATTTGAACCTGAGTCAAACATGAGATTATGTCCGCATATACAACACGTCTTTCACGATTGTGCTAAACTACAATTACTAATGAAATTTTCTAAATCACTCATTTATTCGATTCGCAGTTTTATATGCACATATTTTGCGTTAGTTGAAAGTTTGTATGCGCAATTATATGCATATGTATGTGTGTATGCGCGTTTGGCTTTCTGGACGGATATTAGAATGATATTTTCTCATCAATATAATTTGGATTTGATGAAATAGATTATAGACATATGTACATATTTTCTGTTTTGATTGATTTATATAAAAATCAGATCATATCCAGTATGAACTATTTTATACCGAAAAAAAATTTCCATTTATGAAATACAAAAAAACCAGTATTTTAAAGAAATTTTAATTAAAATAAACTCAAAAATTTTACCAAACTTTCCTGGTTTGAATTGTAAAAAAAAATGTGCAAGAAAAAGATATGACTTCAGGACTTGAACCTGAATTAAATACGTGCCAAAAAACAAAACGAATAACTCCGCCGACTTTAGCTTCTGCACCACAAATTAACTACCGCGCGGTCTTCTTAATCGCAAATTTATTCGCTTCGCTGTGGGCATGAAATAAGTCGATTTCCTTAGTAGTGTGCCGAAAAATCTTGTGAAATTCCTCAGTAGTTTGGTAAACGCAGGTAAGTAAATATAGAAACCCATAGAAAACCATGCGGATGTGAGGTATGTGTTTTTGTTGTGTTCTAGAACATTTTAGAATGTGTGGTGGCAAAGCGGCCATCGCGTTGCGCTTGCTGTTGCATTTGCGTCTATCAAAGTAATGTGTTTTTGTAAGTACAATATTAGGAATATCGACTGGTGAAAGACAAAAGTACACGGAATCAAGAAGGGAGCGCTGTGCTCGCGCATATACATATGTATGCTTGAATGTATGAACGTGCATGGATGTAGTAACATATGAATACAATTATTTTGTAGGAAGTTTAGAAGGCAAGTAGGTATATATGTATATATGTATATATGCTAGGACATAAAGTGGGTATATATACACAGATGGACAAAAGTCACCGTCATTTAGTATCTAGAAGATTATAATATCTCCCGTGTCCAGAATATAATGGAAACATAAAAAGTAGCATATTTAACCCTTTGCACTCGATTTATTTTCAAAGTTGTTGCGTGTCAACTTGTTATTATTTTTAGCTAAATGAATTAAAGTAATTTACAGTCGTAGAATTCAACGTATCATATTTATTTCATTAATTATTAATATAAAATGTTTTATTTTTTGTAATCTTTTACAGTGTGATACTTTTTAAAACAATTTCCAACGTGAAGAAAAGGATGTCTTTCGCATGTTTCGCAGAAATAAACAGTTGTCTTCCTTTCGCCCTTAGCTTTTCTGTTAGAACAGACCATACAATCATTATGTTTTTTCCCCGGATGAGGAATAAATGTGTACTGAATTATACAAAGAGAACAAATTCCGTGCACGACTTGCACTCGATTAACAAAACTTGACAAATTATAACTGTGTAAGATCTCGAATACCGTATGTATTTTACAGTTATTTAGTGCTATTGGTTACAGGCATGCATTAGTATTGTCACCTCCAGTGTGACATACGAGTTGTAGAGTAAATTAGTATTGTCACCTCCAGTGTGACATACGAGTGCAAATGGTTAACAAAAACTATGATTTATTTAATTTCTATTTCAGTTTAAATATCTTTCTCTTACTAGCCCATTTTTGGAAAAATTAAAAATAAAATATTTTTGTCACCTTTTTGGAGGACAAAATTCAGCGTCACGTCAGCTCGGTTTGCCTTTTAACAAAAATTTAAGCCAATCTGGCTCCTTTTTTCAATGAATTCGTTTAGTATGGTAGCTTTAAGACTGATCTGTATACATACTATAACGGTACTTAATTAAACAATTTTACTGACGCCGCGTGATTGTTAAAAATGAATCAAAAAAGGAAAGAAACCACAATTGAAGAGAGAAAAATTATTTTGAATGCGTATAATCAAAGCAGGACCATTCGGGAAATATGCTCATTAGTAAATCGTCCACACACCACTATTACTGGAATAAGAAAAAGATTTAAAGTTGAGCCAGAGTGCAAATATTTGGCAAGGAGTGGACGACCGCCGGCACTATCTGAACGTGAAAAGCATGAAATAATAAAAATAGTTAAAAAAGAGCCAAAAACTCCGTCAACAGAAATTGCTGCATCGATAAAGGAAAGCACTGGTACAGTTGTTCACCCACGTACTGTGCGCAGGGCGCTGAATTCCGCTGGTTATAACGCCAGAGTATGCAGAAAAAAACCACAGATCAGCAAGGTCAACCAAACGAAGCGTCTTTCCTTCGCAAAAGAGCATTTAAGCAAGGGAATAGATTTCTGGGAAAAAGTTAGCTTCTCTGATGAAAGTAAATTTTGCATATATAAATCAGACGGACGTGTTTTAACGTGGAGAAGGCAGGGCGATGCATTAGCAGAGAAGCATATACAAACAACTGTGAAACACGGTGGTGCTGGAGTCATGGTATGGGGATGCATGTCGGCGGCTGGTGTCGGAGAGCTCGTCTTTATCGATGAAATAATGGAAAAAGGACTTTATTTGAATATCCTTGAAGAAAATCTCCAAAAAAGTGCTCAAAAGCTTGGCATTGAATCAGACTATTATTTTCAACATGACAATGACCCCAAGCACACCGCAGAAATAGTTCGCTTGTGGGTCTTGTACAACACTCCCCATACCTTGAAAACTCCGCCACAGTCACCCGACCTGAATCCAATAGAACATTTATGGGACCATTTAGATCGGCGCATTCGGGAGCATCACATTACCTCAAAAACTATGCTTAAGCAAACGCTGCTACAGGAATGGCAGAAAATAAGCCCAGATGTTACCAAAAAACTGGCTCATTCGATGCAGAAACGATTGCAAGCTGTCATCAAAAATAACGGCAAACACACATCATACTAAAATAATATTAGCACTTAAATTGATTAAGTACTTTATTAAATGACGGTGACTATTGTCCACCAGAAATGCACACAGCAACCATTATATGCCATTTTTTTTATAAATACTTCTTAATTAGCCTTATGTTTAAACTGAAACAGAATTTAAATAAATAATAGTTTTCGTTAAATATACTACTTTTTATGTTTCCATTATGTTCTGGGCGCGGGCGATGTTATAATCTTCTAGATAGTAAATGACGGTGACTTTTGTCCATCAGTGTACATACATAGAGCAGAATTGCTTTTGCACTTGTTAGAAAGAAACTCGTTCACTAGTGCGTATGTGTATTTGATTTCTCGTAAGAATGTGACGTGCTGTGACATGTGTACATATGTATATAAGTCAAGGTTATTGGGCATACATGCATATGTACATATGTAGGTATGAAAGGAAGATGATGTTCTTACGCTTGTGCATTATTGTTTTTCATATACAAATGTACATACATACATACATATGTATGTAAATGCTGTCGAATACATTAACTATAAAGTGACATACAATATAAAATAAGTGTTGATTTATCTTAAACCGTTTTATTTTCTGAATGCAAATACCTCCTATTGACATGTACATATATACATATTATGTATATTGTCATATACCATCATTTATGTACATATAGAGTATGAATGTATGTAATGAAAAACTTCATGAATTACTTTCAGAATTTATTAAAACTTATTCGCGTCGCGCGCATACATATCTACGTAGACATCACAAACCTTTTGTTCACAACGCAGGCGCAGAAATAAATGCTCTGCGTATTTATTCTCACGTGACTCGCCATCAATTCTCGGCGCAAATTTTGTTTTTTTCATTTTAAATTTTTTAAGGTAATCGTAAAAAAATTGTAATAAATTTTATGTATCCGCTTATCATTTCAAAAGAAACAAAATGGTAAAAAAATAAGCAGTCGAAGAAATAAACGCACCGCCTATTTTTCCTCGCCACATGTTAGACTCGATTTCAATTCCCGGTGCAAACTTTTTTTATTAATTTTTTTTTTAAATTCGTTTTTGTTTTGTTTTTTATTCGCTTATTATTTCAAAAATACGAAAATAGTAAACATTTAATTGGTTTAATGCATTTATCCTCCCCACGTGACTCGCCATCAATTCTCGGCGCAAATTTTTTTTTTTCGTTTTTAAATTTTTTTATTTTTTTAATGTAATCGTAAAAAAATTGTAATAAATTTTATGTATCCGCTTATCATTTCAAAAGTAACAAAATGGTAAAAAAATAGGCAGTCGAAGAAATAAACGCACCGCACATGTTAGACTCGATTTCAATTCCTGGCGTAAGCTTTTTTTTATTAATTTTTTTTTTTAAATTCGTTTTTTTTAATGTAATTGAAAAAAAAATTATGTAATAAATTTTACGTATTCGCTTATTATTTCAAAAATACGAAAATAGTAAAAATTTAATTGGTTTAATGTCGAGGTGAGAAATGTGTTGTGTGTTGAGGTGAAAGATGTGTGGTGTTTCTAATTTTTGTGTGGGGAAAAGTCAGTGAGGTGTCTATAAACTCGGTGTGCTAAATTTCCTTACTTCAAATCTTTCAAATCTCAATTGTACTAAAAAAAGCTCAGAGTAACATTTGCACCTTCTCATTTCATTAACATTCTCTGGTACAAGTACATTGGCTCTGCTCAGTTTTTGGTTTCTGTATGAAATCAAATTGACGAATGCCGACGGCATTTTGCAGGGCATTTGCTTATGCATTTTTATGTTCCCTTGATAAACGAAAATTTATTCAATTTATATTTAAAGATTTAAAAACAACATTTAAAATCAAAGTAACTTTAATGTTATTATTATTATTATTAGAAGGCCATTACGCACTGCGACCAGAGCTGATCTATTGTGAAAGGCCTATTTTGTAACCCTAGAGTTTTAGGCTTTTTAGAAATTTTAGCACAGTTTTGGGTTTGTTGTTCCAAATATTGCATGGAGATACTACGATACCACCAAGGTGGTGAAGTCTTTGTCTGCCCAACGCAGGACATTCACAAAGCACATGTTCTGAGCTTTCTATGTCCATTTCGCAAAACCGGCAGACATTGGTCTCGGATAGGCCAATACTATTTAGATGGTACCTCAGGCTGCAGTGACCTGTAAGGTATCCGGTTAAAAGACGCAGATCTACTCTGTTTAGTGAGAGAAGTTTGTCAGATATTCCTTTGTTGGGACTTAGGAATAGTTTGGCTTGACGCTGACCGGCACAGTTTAGCCAGTGTGCGGCAAGTTTTCTTTCTTCCCATTTCCTAAGGAATTCATTAATGTGGCCTTTTGTCAGTCCACAGAAAGGCTCAGGACCAGTAAGTTGCATATTTGCTCCTTGTTTTGCAAGGTCATCAGCCATTTTATTTCCCTCATGTCCTTCATGTCCCGGAATCCAGCATAGTGTTACTATGTTGAGGTTTCCTAACGTGTTTAGAAGGTTTAGGCAATCATTAACCAATTTAGAGGTGATAGTTGTTAATAGAAGGGCTTTTAGAGCCACTTGGCTATCTGAAAGTATGTAGATGTGAGTACTTCTCATTTTCCTTCTAAGGCATTCTCTCACACATATTTCAATGGCATGTATTTCTGCCTGGAATAATGTTGGGTAGGATCCCATCGGAATCGATTTTTTGAATTTGGGCCCATTGATTCCTGCCCCTGTTCTACCATTTTCCAATTTGGACCCATTAGTAAACCATAGCTGGGAGCCAGGTTTGAAAGTGATAGAGTTAGTTCTCCAGTCTGTTCGTTCATTGATTATAACTTGGAAGTTCCTGAAGAGTATTGGTTTGGGTGATAGTATATCATCCCTATGAAGAATGGGACTATGTAGGAAGTCTTCTAAGATCTTTAAATGTCCTTTCATATCCCCACTTTTAAGTTCAGATATACCTTTTAGTCTTAAGGCACTCGAGCGAGCTTCCCTTTCAAATAGAATTGGAAGCGGTGGTATGTTCAGGAGCACAACCAATGCATCCGTGGGACATGTTTTCTTAGCCCCTGTAATACCAACACATACCAGGCGATGCAGTTTGCTTAATTCGTTTGCTGCCTTTCTTTGCTTGACCTTGGGCCACCATGCTAAGGATGCATAAGTGACTATGGGTTTCACAACTGTGGTGAATGTCCAGAAGGTCATTCTAGAGTTTAGTCCCCATGTCTTACCAAAAAGCCTTGTACAGGCAAAGAATGCCCTTGTGGCTTTTGAAGTAACTCTCTCAATATGGGAGTTCCACGTAAGCGTTTTGTCAAGACTAACGCCAAGATAGTTCGCTTCTGTCGAGAGTTCAAGTGTTGTTCTATTCAGGGTCGGACATTTGAGATTTATGTTCCTTCTCCTAGTAAACGGTACAAGTGTTGTTTTGGATGGGTTGATGGAGAGCCCTTTTTCCGTGCACCATTTGTTTATTATTGTAAGGGCTTGCTTCATGCGATCCGAAATGGTTTCCTCATGCCAGCCTAACACATAAACTACTGGGTCATCAGCGTAACCCTGAGTGTGAAATCCTAGGTTATTCAGTTTGTGGAGAAGTTCATCTATGACTAGAGTCCACAGAAGAGGAGAAAGTACGCCACCTTGAGGGCAACCTCTTGTGGCTTTAATAGATTTGATTGTTTCTCCTAGTTCGGTGCTGATCGTCCTAGATTTCAGCATGAATATTATCCATCTAGTGATGAGTTCAGGTACCCCCTTTAGATATAGGGCATTATAGATTGCCTCATAGGAGGTGTTATCAAAAGCTCCTGATATGTCAATAAATGCACATAGAGCTATCTGTTTGGACTCAATAGCCTTTTCAATAACTGTTACCAGGCTGTGTATTGCAGTCTCAGTGGATTTTCCCTGTTGGTAGGCAAATTGAAGTCAATGCAGTGGGAATTTAGCTAGATTGTATTCCCTAATATACTGATCAACTATCTTTTCCATTGTTTTGAGGAAAAATGAGCTGAGACTAATTGGTCTGTATGATTTAGGCAATTGTTCGGGTTTTTCCCCTACCTTTGGAATAAATACGACCTTAACCTCAGCCCATTTTGTAGGCAAATATCCTAGCAGTAAGCTTGCTTTGTATAGTCTGGTCAAATTAGGGATAATATGGTGTGCACCCTGCTGTAAAAGACAGGGGAATATCCCATCAGGACCAGGAGATTTGTATGGCCTGAATGTTGATATCGCCCATTGTACCCGTTTTTCATGAAATAGCTTGTTTGCTAGTTTTAAGTTCTCAGCACCCGCAGATGTAGTAGTTTCTGCCGGTACAGAGATCTCGTCTAGCACAAGTGATCCAGGGAAGTGAGTGTCCAGCAGAAGTTGACTGGTTTCCTCTGGATTCCTTGTGTAGCTTCCGTCTGGCTTTTTCAGGGTACTAATGCCGTTTGAGTGATCTTTTAGTAGGGCTGTTTGTTGCTTTAATTTTAATAGAAGAATTTAAACAAAATACATTATAAAACGACCTCACATTTTGGTGTGAGCGTTTTAGTAAATTTAAAACTATACAAATTTGATGAAAATGTTTAGTAATTTTTTGAGTCGAAATTAATTTTAGACAAGAATTCATAGAGCATACAAGTGTTTTGGTATATTGATATACATATATGCATATCAATATATACACTTGTTACAATTAGTTACATTTATGCAAGATTTCAATTGCATCTTCAATTCTTATAGTGTTACAAATGTATGTGCACACGCACTGCAGCAACAATGACCTATCTCACGACGCATTGCCTTATCATATTTATGTACATTTGAATATGCATTTTTTGTTCCTTTGCCAAACGAAATTTTTTTCATTTTACATACATATGTATATTACAGGGAATAATTCATATATGTATGCATTTTATAGATAGTACAAAAGTTTGAAATTTAAAATAAATAAAAGAAAACTTCAAAGAAACGTATTTGCATACATACATATTTGGGACAACTAAGTTCTATTTCATCTTTAATAAATATAGTGTTGCACGGATATGTATGCACTGAAGCAACATGACCTACCTCACGAGCATCGCCTTATCATATTTCATGCAATAATAGGGAGTAAATATTCGAATGATCGAATTCCTGTAAATGCTAAAACAACTTCTTCTGCATATGCATCGACGTACGTGCATGTGCGTATTTATATGCGTCCCTAACTATTATCACTCAAATCAATTACACTGGTCGACAAAAAATGATTATTTTTCTGATTCAACCATCGGACCCGGCCTATCTTATAGATTTTTCATCGCTGAATACGAATCTGACCTTAAAAAGTTTCCATCACGTCAAGATTTTGAAAAAAATTAGTTCAAAAAGTCAAAAAAACGTGTTTTTGACCATTTTTGACCAAATGTAGTGGATGAACCTGAGGTGATGGAAGCTTCTACCTAGCCTTAAACTGAAGCCTGAACCTTCAGTTATAAGATCCAAATCGAAAATACCCTGAATCAATTGTAAATTTTGATGTAATACAATTTTTTTAACTGCTCGCGCACGATTTTCATAGGTGCAGCCATGCAGGCTAGTTAGCCTTATCATAGTGGTGCGCTGACTTGTACCTTTTACCTATCATGTTTTTAGTTATTGGGTTTGCTTAGCACGATTCGGAATTATTAGATATATATGTTATCAGAACTGCACTTTACATATCTTTTGTGATAAAAAGTTTTGAACTAATTTTTTTCAAAATCTTGACGTGATGGAAACTTTTTAAGGTCAGATTCGTATTCAGCGATGAAAAATCTATAAGATAGGCCGGGTCCGATGCTTGAATCATTTTCAGTGTCGACCTGTGTTATAAAACTTTATTACTACTGCCAAAAATTAGTCTAATATAACTATATAAATTCATCTTTCAATAGTTGTTCGTGAAGTAAAAAGTAATTTAGATCACCATATTGGTTTTGCCTTTTTAAATTATGATGTCATATTTGTCTTCAGCGCATCATAAAACCAAACATTGAAAGAAATTTTTAGCTGGCCCAGCTAACCGTATAGCTGAATTGCGATTAGCTTGAAATTAAGGTGTAACAGTTAGAAATATGTGTCTTTGGTAGAAATATAGCTAATAGCTAGAAATATTTCTAACTGTAACAACTAAATTTCTAGACAAACGAAATTCTACATACAATTTTTGCCTTTCCTTTAATTCTAAGACAAGCTGCAAAATCAAATTTTTATTTGATTTTATTAAATTTTTATTTGCGCCATCTTGAATCCGACACTTTCAATTTTGAAATTACAACTTCCGAATCGTACTAAGCAAACCCAATAACTAAAAACATGATAGGTAAAAGGTACAAGTCAGCGCACCACTATGATAAGGCTAACTAGCCTGCATGGCTGCACCTATGAAAATCGTGCGCGAGCAGTTAAAAAAATTGTGCTACATCAAAATTTACAATTGATTCAGGGTATTTTCGATTTGGATCTTATAACTGAAGGTTCAGGCTTCAGTTTAAGGCTAGGTAGAAGCTTCCATCACCTCAGGTTCATCCACTACATTTGGTCAAAAATGGTCAAAAACACGTTTTTTGACTTTTTGAACTAATTTTTTTCAAAATCTTGACGTGATGGAAACTTTTTAAGGTCAGATTCGTATTCAGCGATGAAAAATCTATAAGATAGGCCGGGTCCGATGCTTGAATCATTTTCAGTGTCGACCTGTGTTATCAAATCAAAGAATTCTGTATACAAAACGCTTCATTACCAGGCACACAGGAAGATGGCATATGCAAATATAAATATGTGAATTTAGTCCAGTCAAAAGAGACGAAAAAAATAGCCAACTTCGTAATTTTAGGAGGATGCGAGTTTATGGTTTTATTATGTAAAGCCCATCACTGTGAACTTATGTTTGAGTTTTCGGGGTCGGGGGTTGTGTCCCGCGGCCGCCATCTTGGAAATAAGGGTGCAACTGGTTTTTTGCGATTATCTCGTGAATTTCGAAAGTTACGAAAATTTTGTCAAATACTTTTTTGTAGATAATAATATTATCTACAACTTTCATTTAAAACGTTTTATTGTAAAATTAATAATAAAAAAGTTATAAACAAAATTACGCGAAAAATTAAGGGATGCATTGTTTTAAAGCGTAATAACTTTTTTTTTATTGATTTTATGGAAAATATACTTCAGAGCTTTTTTATAGAGCATTCTTTTGTGAACATTTTTGTCTAAAAGTTTTTTCCGCTATCTTTATTTAGTCGTATGATTTTGAGCTGCTAAGCGGAGCAACCAATACATTAGCGAAGCGCGTACATTATTACACAGGCCGACAAAATTTAACCAACATTCAGACCCAGAAACCAGACTATATATTTCCAAAGGTTTATGACGCGCTAAATCAAAATCTGGCCTCAGAATTGCTCTATCAGCTCTGGTTTTCGAGATATCCTAACCTAAAAGTGCAAAAAACACCATTTTTGCCCATATTTGAGGTTATGTAGCCTTGCAGATGTTTTCTTTCACCAAAATTAAAGGATGGCATCTTTAAATACAAGCATTCTTTTTTCAAATGGCGTTTTGTTTGCTCAAATATCATATTTTTTCGCAGAGATATCGCATTTTGAAATTTTCATGTTTCGAAATTTTCCTACACCTGAAAATCGATTAAGATAACATAGACATGATATATTCGATTACTAATTTTCTTGAATTGAGTCTTATTTTTCTTAAAATTTTGTCTCACACCATAAGTGTCCTGACTCACCACATCCCTACACTATCTAACCTTTGGGTACCGAGTCACACACAGCCCTAACCCCTAGAAACCACCCCTATCATACCGCGAGCAGGCTTTCCCACAAACTCCAAATTTACATACTATTAATCCATATATTTCAGGCCCTCAAACCCAAGAAAATTAGTAAGCGACTATATCATGTCTATGTTATCTTAATCGATTTTCAGGTGTAGGAAACATGAAAATTTCAAAATGCGATATCTCTGCGAAAAAATATGATATTTGAGCAAGCAAAACGCCATTTGAAAAAAGAAGGATTGTATTTAAAGATGCCATCCTTTAATTTTGGTGAAAGAAAACATCTGCAAGGCTACATAACCTCAAATATGGCCAAAAATGGTGTTTTTTGCGCTTTTAGGTTAGGATATCTCGAAAACCAGAGCTGATAGAGCAATTCTGAGGCCAGATTTGGATTTAGCGCGTTATAAACCTTTGGAAATATATAGTCTGGTTTCTGGGTCTGAATGTTGGTTAAATTTTGTCGGCCTGTGTAATCATGTACGCGCTTCGCTAATGTATTGGTTGCTCCGCTTAGCAGCTCAAAATCATACGACTAAATAAAGATAGCGGAAAAAACTTTTAGACAAAAATGTTTACAAAAGAATGCTCTATAAAAAAGCTCTGAAGTATATTTTCCATAAAATCAATAAAAAAAAAGTTATTACGCTTTAAAACAATGCATCCCTTAATTTTTCGCGTAATTTTGTTTATAACTTTTTTATTATTAATTTTACAATAAAACGTTTTAAATGAAAGTTGTAGATAATATTATTATCTACAAAAAAGTATTTGACAAAATTTTCGTAACTTTCGAAATTCACGAGATAATCGCAAAAAACCAGTTGCACCCTTATTTCCAAGATGGCGGCCGCGGGACACAACCCCCGACCCCGAAAACTCAAACATAAGTTCACAGTGATGGGCTTTACATAATAAAACCATAAACTCGCATACTCCTAAAATTACGAAGTTAAATCCTCTTTTGACTGGACTAATTGAATTCAAACAAAACAATGCTTATTAACCGTAGAAGGGTGCTTATAGGTACCGATGAGTAAATTTTACTCACTTCAGAATTTTTACCTTATTATCTGATTTATTTTGTAAAATAGTAGTTTTAAATGAAAAAAATTTAAAGCCAGCACATAATATAAGTGTAATTTTTTATTAAAATATGTAAAATAAGCAAAAATAATACTTTATTATTGATTTTTGACGATTATGAATACATAAAAATTGATTTTCAAGCACATTCAGGGCACTTTTTTTGTGCATGTTCACCGCAAATAGCTAATCCACAATTGCAATAAGTGGTGGTGTATCTACGTTTGGTATAACTACAAAAATTACAGTACTTTCTTGGCCCCTTTTGGTCTTCTCCGGCACTATGGGCCTCTTGGCTTGCGCCTACAATGTTCTGAATGGATTTTTTCAACGCCAGGCTTATGTTTGTATTAGTTGCTAATCTTTTACTTTGAAATCCTTCCGTTAACTCCTTGTGTAGAGATAACATAAAATTAAGTCGGGATTCTGGCTTTTGCCCACGGCTACACATGTTGTGCGCGTAAATGATGTATGCGTTTATTGCAGCTATGTTCATCATATTTTGGAAAAATGCTAGAGGCCACCTTCTGGTTTTCCTGCCATGGTTAATGTTTTGGCACATCTGGCCAAAACTGTCAACTCCTCCTTTTGTTGAGTTGTACACATGCACTATTTCTGGTTTTCCAGTGGTCTCATGAATACTACCCGTACTGTGCATACTAGACGCCAATAATACAAGTTTATTATTATTGGGCTTGTATGATACAACTGTCAAATCCTAATGAAATATAAACAATGAAGTAGATGCGGCTCGAAACTTTATATCTGTAGCTTCAATAGGCAATTGTGGTTTATTTCTTTTTATTGTGCCAACAGTTGTTATTTTGTATTCATGACGGAGACGTTGAATCAGTGGTACACTCGTAAACCAATTGTCTATCGTGACATTTTGATTCGTGCCCTTTACATTTTTCAGCAGTTCAAGAACATAAAATTCCCCAGCAGCCATTGCAGGAGGAACACTTCCTTTTCCAAGGTAAGCAATGGCATCCAACATATACTTTGTTCCGCTATCACAAGACATGACAATTTTTATGCCATACTTGTTGGGTTTAGAGGGAATATACATCCTAAATGGACATTTGCCTCTAAATCCAACTAGTTGCTCATCAATGGTTATATAGCTTCCAGCCTTATAGTTCACTCTGCAATTGTTTAGAAGTTTGTCCCAGATAGAAGAAACTGGAGCTAGTTTGGTCATTTCTCTTCTAGCAGTTCTTGTTTCTTTGTCATCGAACCTTAGACAATTTAGGATAAGTTTGAACCTTCTCTCAGGCATGGTTGCCTTGTACCTTTCCCCACAGAAGGTAGTGTCAAACATCATATGTGTTGTCAAGTGATTATCCTTGAGAGCAGCGGTCAAGACTAACAAACCAAGAAATGCTTCAAGTTCGTCCATTTCCAAATTTGACAAAACCGCGTGAGATTTATCGTTATAGTTCTCCCTTTGAATGTTTATTTCTTTATTTGTATAAACCAAAATCTCTTCCAATATGTCTGCGGTAAAAAACAGTTTGAAGCAGCTGGCAGGACACAACGAATTTTTTGCATTTGCTGTTGGGCCAGGGCGAATGTGAACAATATTTTTTGAGGGAGTTTTTTGACCTGGCACAGCAACAGGTTCCTTACTCCA
Organism: Anastrepha obliqua; assembly: GCF_027943255.1. Classification (NCBI taxonomy): domain Eukaryota; kingdom Metazoa; phylum Arthropoda; class Insecta; order Diptera; family Tephritidae; genus Anastrepha; species Anastrepha obliqua. The sequence continues at coordinate 50,633,546 of NC_072897.1, read as the reverse complement.
AATAAAATTTCCATCTTTTCCGATCAGATTGTTGGTACTAGGTGTAATAATTGTAATTACCTCTTCTGTTTCACGAATTTCTTGGGCAGCTGATCTTTCATTTCTTTTCCCCTCAATAAGTTTCTGTTTTTTACGTTTACTGCTTCCAGGTGTTTCCTCCCTTTCTTCCTTTTCAGCTTCTTCTGCATTTATGATTCCGTGTATCAAATTTTCTTCGACATCATTTAATTCTTCCGGTTCTGGTTGATACTCCGGATCTGCAACACTGCCCCAAGAATCCTCATCAAAGTTACAAAGCTCCAACTCCAAATTGTCTTCTTCCTCAGATTCTAGTTCAAGTATTGCATCCAAAATATTTTGTTCTGATAGCCCGCGACCTGCCATATGTATGCTCTGTAGTTTTCTTTACGGTAGCATAATACAAAACATAAACATAGTTGTCATAATTCAGCATAAAATATATTTTTTAGACACGTAGTAAGTTACTGAGAAATAAATCTGACTCACACAATTTAGTACGTAAAGGGTACCGATGAGTAAATTTTACTCACTAACTTTTTTTAAATTGTCCACAAGCGCGATAAATCAAACAACACCATTCAATGCTTGCGGCAGCCGACTAATGACAGAGTGGGTCAAGCACTGCTAGTGGCTTGACTTTCAGTGTGGCCAACCTGCAGATTTACGAACAAATCTATTCCTTATGTGAGTAAATTTTACTCACAGTACCTTTCTAGGGTTAATATAAACATATGCATGTGCATACAACCGTACACACAGGGCACTCACTTTATTCCTCACAATGCGTATGTCGTTCAAAGCTAAAATTCTATGCCTAGCGACTACAAGAATAAAATGCAGTCATAGACGCAAGCGTAGCGGCCATCATTCTAGTTGCCATAGCGCTGAACAGTCGCGGCGGCGCCGAAAAAATTCATTGATAAATTCGAGCTCATAGTTCTAAGAGCAAGAACTTTCATTCATAAAACGAGCCGCCCATATGCCAATTTTCTCGACAATTCGAAAATAGTCAATATTGGAATACAGTAGGTTCTGTTTTTATGCGGCTTTTTTTATGCGGTTTTGAAATAGTGCGGTTTTTTTTTAAATTACAAAATGCATGTCAACCTATCGGGAATTGTAGATATAAACAAGATTCTAAACCAGCTAAGCAAAAACTCATCACAGATTACATCAGAAATGCTAACCCTACAAGTATGGAACTGCCTGCATAACTATCTAGATCAGACGTGTACATTTCCTAAAGTGACGAAAGTGATTGTACGCCAAATCCTAAACGAACGCGCAACATGTGGGTATAGTCTGATTCTATTTCTGACTTAAATTTATTTTTCGATTCTGACGTTTCTTAAATAAAGATATAATTTTCAAAAATACAATATTTTGTTTATGCGATTTTATTTAATTATTTCAGATTCACGCGGTCTATGGAACGTATCTATAGTTATAATATTGGACTAGTGCCCTTTTTTATGCGATTTTATTACATTATTTATGCGGTTTTAGCATTTGAAACGTATCTATAGTTTTACTATAGAACTAGTAGCTTTTTTATGCTGTTTCTTGCGGAACGTATCTACCGCATAAAAACAGAACCTACTGTATTTCGCGTAGAATTATTTGCCAATATTTGATAAATCTTGAATTTTTGTCAAGTCGAGTGCCCGCGGCTTCCTACATATGTATGCATCAATATATGTACGTAAATATGTGTATATGTACAATGCTGTGCCTATGAATGTGCGCTGCGCCTATGAGTGCGCGCTGGATTTCTTGAGAAGTCTACCGTTTTATTTTGAGCTGTCACTAGTGAGCATACATACACACAGCATATACATATGCGCATATGTACATATATAAATTCACAAATTTACATTTGCATATGCCATCTTCCTGTGCGCCTGGTAATGAAGTGTTTTCTATAGAGGATTTGTATTCAGTTGAAGGGATTCAACAAAGTTTTACAGACACCAGACAGACAGACTAACTACATATGTATATAATTTTGGATGATTTGGAAAAATTCAAATATGTATATAGGTCATATTAAAAAGCTACCTAACATTCTTTGCTTCTAATCACCAAGAAATTCTTATCGACTGCTGCTAAATTTACATATGTAATTCAGCCCCTTACTGTTAATTTTTGTTGAAAAATGTGTCTGTGGTGAAATTGTCTTCGCGAGACGAGTACCCCTCGAAAACGAATACTTTCCAGTCATTGAGACTTCTCTATTCATTAACGTTCTCTGGCTATGTCTGCAATAAACCGTGTGAACGGCAACAAGCAAAATTCCGCGAATATGGTCACGCGGCATAACAGGTGAATGAGGGAATGCATAGGTTAAATTAGCTTTAAGGAATTTTGTAAAGAGCAGTTAATAATTTGGAATTGTGAAATAAAGACGGAGGTTGCTCCGGAAAAAAATATTTTTTTTAATTTACCAATGTAGTGATAATTAATTGGCGCCCAACGTGGTAAAGGATTCGGCGCGAGTATTTGGACAAGCAAGTGGAATCTTCTGAAGTACCTAAGACGACCTCAAGCAGCTCGCCGCACCACAAATGTGCCGAAACCTTCGATAAGCCACAAACAACTTCCTGGACAAGGACATCTATACTCCATCCGTCTGTAGCACCCGTTCGCAGACGCCCACACGAGTTGGACTTCGTAGACCCCCGGTAGCTGCCAAAATTACAAAAAGGACCCCCTGCGGAAGCCTGTGTTGGATTATTGCGGTATTTATATAAATTAATATAGCGAATAAGAAAAGTGAATAAGAAATAAAAGTGAAAATATTGTGAAAAAATAAATATAATTAAAAAATGAAAGGAATATTTCAAAGTGAAGTAAATTAGAGGAAAATAAAATTAATTTCCAGAGAAAGAAAAATTAACAAAGAATAATAATTATTGCGGATTTTATATAAATTAAAAAAGCGAATAAGAAAAGTGAATAAGAAATAAAAGTGAAAATATTGTAAAAAAAATATATAATTAAAAAATTAAAGGAATATTTGAAAGTAAAGTAAATTAGAGGTAAATAATATTAATTTCCAGAGAAATAAAAATTAACAAAGACTAGTAAATAAAAGCGTATACAGAGTATATTTGAAAAAAGTCTAAGAAAAGTTAAGAAACAAAAAGTAAACAGATAAATTAATTTTTTATAAAACCTTGTTAAATTTATATATAATACATATATAAAATGAGTAACCCAAACAATCTCGTTAGACCCCCAGTCCTTAACACACCAAACTTACCAATCCCTCCAAATCCCAATACTATACCCGGACTCAGTGAATTTATTACCAATATTGTAACGAACGTTCTTAGAAACACGCACAGAGAAGACATAAGGACGGACCAAATCATAAATCCTGAACATCTTAATAATTTAAACGAACTAGACAAAATACCGGACATTGTCAGGTCTATAAGGGAATATTCAGGAAAAGAAGATGAATTTAATTCATGGAAGAAATGGGGAGAAAGAATCCTTAAGATCTACGAACCATCTGTAGAAACACCCAAATTCTATGGCATTTTAAGTGTCATTCGAAACAAAATTATCGGTGAAGCTGATGCTATTTTGGAGTCATACAATACTCCATTATATTGAAAATTCATACTTAAATGTCTATCACTCCATTACGGGGATAAACGCGACATATCCACTTTAAAATATCAAATGACCACCCTAGTACAAGGCAATCAATCTATACAAGAAAACTACTACCAAACAGTTTACAAACATCTATCCCTTATACTAAATAAAATAGGATTTATGGACATATCCCATGAAGCAACCTGCCTCCTTACACAAACCTATAGGGATAAAGCCCTCGACACGTTCATACGTGGACTAAGAGGAGACCTTCCACGCCTTCTCGGTATGCGAGAACCTGTGGACTTACCACAAGCACTCCACCTGTGTTTAAAACTCGAAACAACAGTAGAAAAAGTTCTCAGAACCAAGCACCACCAGTGCCACCAAGAAGATTCAACCAGCCAACCCCACAAAAGCAACAAACATTTTACCCTCAGCTAGCGTACATCCCACAATCACAAAATAATGCTATCCATAATAATAATTTCCAAATACCCTTCTTTAACCAAAACAATAATAATAGTCCACAATTCGTACCACCTCGAAATTTTTCACCAAAACCCCAGCAAAAACAAGAGTCAATGGAAGTAGAGCAGAGTCTACAAACAAGAAGAATAAACTATATGAATCGCCCACCATCGAATCGAAATTTCCAGGAAAAAAGACCAACAACAATGCCACCACTACTACAGGATAAACGACAACGCAATTTTAATATAGAAACACATTACGAAGATGTAACCAACACACCATGCTACGAAGACACTCTAACATTACCCGAATATGTCGACCATATCAGAAAGTATAACATAGAAGAAGACGACCAACCCGATTTCAAGAACCAATTTCAGGACGTTGATTTTACAGACATTCATTTTTTATAATAGAATGAATGTCTCTTCGTTGCCATACATTGAGAGCAAAACGAGCGATATAGAGATAATAAAAATCTTGATAGATACTGGTTCTAACAAGAACTACGTTCAACCTCGTTTAGTAAAAAATAAAATTAGAAATGAAACTCCTTTTAAAGCCAATTCAGTAGGAGGATATATCGATGTTACCCACCACACATTTGCAAACCTCTTTAACTTAAAAGAATCCAATATAAAATTTTTTATCGTACCCAGTTTAAAATCATTTCACGCCATCATAGGAAACGACTCTTAAAAGAATTAGGTCCAGTAATACACACCAAGGATAATTATATGACTATTAAAAACTGCTTAAGAATAAAACTAAAGCAACAGATTTCACAAGATGTGAATTCAATCAATATAAGATCAGAGCATTTGACCCCAATCCAAAACTCAATGTTGAGAAAATTAACCGAAAATTACAAATCTTTATTTGGCGATCCAGACGAAAAACTGTAAAAGGCGAAATAAAACCAACATCAGGAACCCCAGTCTATACAAAAAACTATTCCTATCCGATGTGTCGAAAAACAAATTGAGGAATATCTCCGCGACGGTATTATTCGACCATCTAGGTCTTCATATAACTAACCTGTATGGGTAGTACAAAAAAAAATTAGATGCGTCAGGAGAGAAAAAATACCGAATGGTGATAGACTATAGGGAACTAACTCAGTAACAATAGCCGATAAATACCCAATCCCGGAAATAAATGGAGTACTTTCAGAACTCGGAAGGAATAAATTCTTTCCAGTACTCCATCTAAAGAGCGGCTCCCATCAGATTCCTTTAAAAGAATCAGATATAGAGAAGACAGCTTTTTCGGTGAATAATGGGAAATATGAATTCAGCCGATTACCTTTCGGTCCCAAGAATGCTCCTTCTATTTTCCAAAGAGCTCTTGATGACATTTTAAGGGATCACATAGGAAGAGATCGAGAGAGATGTTTACATCGATGACGTTGTTATATTCAGTAAAGAGCAAGAAACCCATTTGAATGATATTAAACAATTTTTGATACCTTGAAACAAGCAAATTTAAAAATTCAGCTTGACAAATATGAATTCTTAAAGACAGAAGTAGAATTTTTAGGTTTTAATGTTTCGGAAAACGGTCTCAAAATAAACCCCAAAGAAGTAGAGTCAATAATAAATTTTCCAGCCCCCAAAACCTTGAATAACAATAAAATGAAGTGATGGAAGGCCATTTAGCTGATTTTTTCATGTAAAGGCCAAAAATGGTGATATTTTGAAATTGGGGGACATCAGAATTCGTTTGAGAGGTATGGTTCCTTCGGCAAAGTTTCTTATTTTGATCCCTAGAATATGATTTTCACAGAGCAATGGGCGATTTTTTGCCTCCCCACAAATCGACCCAACCTAATGTACATATATAGTATGTACGTTCATTTATGGAATTATGTTATAAAAACGGCATGAATTACTTTCATAATTAAAACTTATTCGCATCGCGCGAGTTACGTTACTATCTCTCGAAGGATAGAAAAAGAAACAATATATGTAGTTCGTTCTTTCACCACTGAATTACAACTGATTTTTATTATTAAAAATGTTTAAAATGAAACTTATAAATTAATTACAAAAGTGCTTATTCTGTATTTTAATACTAAACCAATTTCTTAATAATGTTAGTATTGCTTAATTAGCATTTTACAATTTTTTGTTAATTCGGCAATCGGTAATATGAAACTTCTAAATTAATTGCAAAACTGCTTGTTCTGTATTTCATTCTGCATATTATTAATAATTCTTATGAACTCAATTTAATTACAAATTGCTTATTCTATATTTTAATAATAATTCTTATGAACTCAATTTAGTTCATTGACTTAGCTACTTTTATATTTAACCTTGGAGGTTTGGTTGGTGGTTGTGTTATGGGAGTTTCCATAACTCCTCCTCCCTTAGAGTAAAGTGAAGGCCACAAGGAAAACGTAGGGACTGGAACGTTTAGTGGAAGATCAGTCATGAATTGGGATTTAGTTTTTTCCTTGCGATGTAAACAAGGGCGGCGGTAAATATGAAGCTCAATGAACAGGTTCTTAGAATAATAATGTGGTTTTTCTTTGATGTTGTTTTGTGACTTTCTATTTGATAGCTTCTAAGTTTGTCGAGGCTCAGTTTGTTTGTTATGGTTTTTGCGCTTACTTCGGAGTAGCTCATGAGTGGTAGAAAAAATTCGTCTCTGTAAAACATGGGGTTGTCTTTGTAGATTTCGCCGTTGACATTGATTGAACAGTTGTTGTAGTAGAGGAGAGCTGTACCCTTAAGTTCGTAAGTGTCGTTGTTGCAGCTAGTTGTTACGGTAGTCTTGTTTGTATTTATGAAGAGAATATAGTTTGGTTCAGGTTGGATGATTAAGTTTATATTGCCAACATCTTCTTGGTCGCACAGAGCATATTTGTTGTTTATTATTTGTGCAATGCAGGTGGAGTTACTTGTATATTCAGTATATGGTGATTTTTTGCAATAGTAGGAGTTCTCGACTCTTGGACAAGGCTCGTTAAAAAATTGGATGTGGTTTTTATTATAAGTTAAGTATGGTTTTATTTTTATCTTTTTAGTGTTATTTAAGGGGAGTGGAAGTATATGATAAAGTTTGCAGTTTTCTTATGGTATCTGTACATTAAATATAATATTTGAATTATTATAATATGATTGTAGCCCAAGCAGCTCGTATATTTGCTCTTTAGAGCTAATTTTTTTGACTGATTTTCCATATAATTATATTATATATTTGGCCTAGTATGAACTTCGATATCACATTTATTTTTGCTAGGACAATTGATTGGGCAATGCTTTCTAGGTGATTGTTTAAAAGCTCTATATTAAAATTAATTTCTTTCAAGATATTGTTTGCTATTTTGTTAATGTATGTTTCTATTTCATCCTGTTGCTTGTTTATATGGATAGTGTTTTTGCAATCTTTTCTGCATGATTGAATTTATTTGGTTCTGGTTATTCAGTATAGTCTCGATATGGTTTGTATTAGTTTTAATATCTTGAATATTTATGGAAAGTTCGTCATTGGCGTCCATATTCCCCGTGATGAACTTCGCGGCTGTCCCTAGTCCGTTGATGAGTCTACGTTTATGTGGTGTAAGTGTCTGTACTTTATTTTCTAGTTCCTTGAGTTTTAACCTAGTTACTTTTGTCAAGCTTGTAGTTCTGTGGGTGTTCTCGAAGGCTCAGACAGTGTCCTGTATTTTATTGACAGTTTTAGTGTAATCGTTCTGTAATTATTATTACTCTATTGTTTTTCTTCACTTAATGTTTTGTAAATCTGGGTGTAATTTTATTACCTTTTGCTTCGTTTCGATAAATGGTTTGATTTTTTAAATTTTCCGGGTCTGAGCGGGTTTCGTTCAATTTGTGTATCCTATTCCTAGTTGCATTTTCCATTTTTCTTTGATTTGTAGGTATAAATGTTTTGGAATTCGTTAAGTTTGGTAATGTATTCATGTTTGTTGTTGAAAGTGACAGTATTATTAAATTTGAAACTTCTACCGAAAATAAGTTCGAATGGGGTCAAATTCGTAGTACTGTGTATTGAGTTGTTGTAAGTATGTCGTCATGGTCTTCGCTGAGGTGATTCTCTTTTCTAGTAGTTAATACAATTCTGTATATTTCCGTTAGGGTGGAATGTAGTCTTTCTACAGGAGCGTAGCTCGTGCTCTGTTGAAATGAGGTAATATGCACGTGAATTTGGAATTGCCTACAAAATTCTTTGAAAATATTGGCTGTGAAATCCAAGCCTTGGTCAGCAACTATTTTTCTTGGAATACCGTAAAGATTAATGAATTGTTTTAGAGATTTTAGTATACATACAGAATGTTTTGATGGGAGTGTGTATGCTGCTGCAAATTTTGAGAATTTGTCAAGAACTGTTAGCATTTGTTTGTGGTAAGGTTTAAGGGAGTTTCCGGTTTTTCAAACAAGGGTTTTGGGGGATTTCTGTCATATTTATGGGTTTGGCATTTGTCGCAGTTGTTGACTACCTCTGTTATTTATTGTATATACCTCTGTTTAATTCCGCGGTAGTTATTTTCATGGTAATTTTTCCGTGTATGTTATGTCGTACAATATTTCTTTACATTGTTTTAAGCGAAACACTTTATAATTTAAAAAATATTTTCAATAAACGGACTGAATAATGCGAAAAGTGTCACCGTCAGAAAATATAGCGGACAACCTATTCGGATTGAGAAATTTTTGAAAAATATATATTATTATTTCTTTTGTGTATAAAAGTTTCCTGAATATCCTACGTTGCTTGTTTTTGAATGGCATGCTAACTGACACTTCTGGAGTTTCTGATGATTTTTCGAATATGAGCTGTAGATATATATGCCGTCATTTAAATTTTCTTCTGCTGTATGCACTTTGGTACCAGACGTACCTTAATTTGAAGCAACATCATTTACGTTTATTTCTGATAATTTAGGTGTATCTATGTTTATTGGACTTAGGGCATCAGCATTTGTATTAAATTTTCCTTTCTTGTATACTATCTCATAGTCAAATTCTTTCAGTTTGAGGCCCCACCTGACCAGTTTTGCATTAGGCTCTTCTAAAGTCGTTATCCACGTGAGTGGTCTATGATCAGTGACAATAAAGAACTTACGTCCAAGCAGGTAAGGGCGGAAATATTTTGTCGCCCATACTATCGCCAAAAACTCTTTTTCTATTGTTGAATAATTGCATTCGGATTCCGAGAGGGTTCGACTAGCGCAGCATATAGGTTTATCATTTCCTATGCGACCTTGAGATAATATAGCTCCTAACGCAAAATGGCTTGCATCCGCGGTTATTATAAAGGGTTTTGTAAAATCAGGATACTGTAGAATGGGGTCGTCAGTTGAGATAAATTTACATGTTGCAAAAGGGTTCTTGTATCTCTCATTAAAGTCTATGTTTTTGCCCTTCTTGGGGCATTCCGTTAGGGGTTTGGTTAATATGGAAAATTCCATAATGAATTTTTGGTAATACCCAACGAGGCCAATGAAGCTTTGAATTTGCTTCTGAGTTCGAGGGACTGAAAAGTTTTTTATAACATCAATTTTTGTTGGATTGTGTTTTATTCCTTCTGTTGATATAATAAATATGCCCGAGAAATTTTGTTTCACTTCTTAGAAATTCGGATTTATCTGTTTGAATTTTAAGGTTGGATGATCGAAGCTTATCGAAAACTATCTGGGGGTTTTGTATGTGTTCTTGTAGGGATGTGGAATAGATGATAATATCGTCTAGATATGCTGGGCATATTTCACCTACTAGTTTACCTGAAACGTTATCCATGACCCTTTGGAAAGTGGATGATCCATTTTTGAGCCCAAAAGGCCTTCAGAGATACTCAAAATGTCCGCCTTCTACTGTGAATGCAGTTTTTGGTATGTCTTTATTATGCATCTCAATCTGGTGAGACCTACTTCCCAACTCAAGTGTGGTAAATACATTTACCTAATTTGTCTAGAATGTTGCTTATATTGGGGAGGGGATACCTATCGGATATGGTTGCTCATTCAGTTTCCTGTAATCTATTACCAGCCGCCATTTTTGTTTGACGCTGGCATCGAGTGTTTTGGGAACTATCCATACAGGAGTACTCTAGGGAGAATAACTTGGGCACATTATTCCCTGTTCTAACATATCTGCTATTTGTTTTTTTACTTCAGATTTGTGTACTTGAGGGTATCTATAAGATTTTTTATGTATAGAGATATCGTCTGTAATTGCTATTTTATGCTTGATTTCATTGGTGAAAGTCAATTTTGTATTTTCTTTAAACAAGATATCTTTATAATTTCAGCAGAGTTTTAATAGAAGTAATTTTTCTTCACTGTTTAAACGTTCTGGTTCCATGTGAAGAAGTCCACGCAAGTAGGGAAAGTTACTGATCGCCATTCACATGGGAGTGGCCAGGACGATTCTTCTGCATATGGTTCAAGCTACTCACAACGTCCGGGATTAGCCCACGTATCCTCTGGGTAGCTTCCGAACACCCGTTCGGGAGTGAGCTAATGTGAGAGGGCGAAGCATTCCAGGATAGCTGGTTGTGCGCTGGGCTTGGGACCCGCCACTTAAAAATCCTCCCCAATGAAAAGAATTACAAAGACTCGGATGAGAACTACCTTTACTGATGACGATCCCTGCAAACGAAATAAGGAATATTTGAGGGCACGCAGCCAGCTTTAAAGAACTGTGCCAGAGTGTGGACAAAAACCCGTGGGGTAATGGTTACAGACTCGTTATGGCCAAGGTCAATTGAGGTAGAGGGCAGGCAACAAATTGCCCCATTCTTTTAGAAAACATTGTACAGGCACTCTTTCCAAAGCAAGACATGCAACCAACCCAGACCCAGTTCCACGCAGCAGAAAGCAGTTTAACAATCAGTGAGGCAGAGGTGATTTTGGCAACGGAAAGTTTCGGTAAGGCTAAGGCACCAGGAGCTGACGGCATTCCGAAAAAAGCGCTGAAGATCGCTGTCAGGCGCCACGCAAAGCCGTTTGCAGAACAATTCACCAAGTGTATAAACAAAGGCATATTTCCTAAAGTTGGAAAGAAGCAACGACTAGTCCTACTTCAGAAACCAAATAAGCCAGCGGGTGACCCAAGTTCTTATCGGCCACTATGCATGATAGATACTATGGGTAAAATCTTGGAGAAATTAATCTGCACGCGCCTGGAACAGCATCTGGAGAAAGTGCCGGCTGGACTATCCGAACATCACTTTGGTTTCCGCAAAGGTCGTTCAACCATCAGGAAGGTGACAAGCACTGCAAGCAAGGCTATTGAGGGTGACAGGTGGAATACGGTGCAGTTGTCAACTTGGATGTCCAGAACACCTTCAGCTCGGCATACTGGCCCCATGTTATGAAGGCTCTGGAAGAGAAAAAAACGCCAGCATACCTTGTACGAGCTATAAACAGTTATTTGTGGGAAATAGTACTTCTATACGATACAGATGAAGATCCTAAGAGATATGCAGTGACGGGTGGAGTACCGCAGGGATCTGTACTGGGCCCGATCTTATGGAATGTACTATATGATGGGGTACTGCAACTCCCATTGCCGGGAGAAGTGCAAATAATAGGATGCGCAAACAATATTGCGTTGACCATAGTCACCAAAACAATCCCTCAGATTCAGAGCATATGCAGCGAGGCAACAACAACAGCCAAAAAATGGCTAACGGTGGTTAAACTCCGGCTAGCAGGATAAAAAATAGAAGCAGTTCTCATTACCAGTAGAAAAAAGTTAGAAACGACCACACTAAACATTGATGGGTTTAACCTCACAACACAAGCGGCACTAAGATATTTGGGTGTAATGATCGATGCTCGACTAAGCTTCAAGGAGCACATTAAAAATCATGCGGAAAGGCAGCCATTGTGACGGCGGCACTGTCAAGAATTATGGCCAACATCGGTGGTCCCACTCATAGTAAAAAAGCGCTCCTGGCTAAAGTTACATAGTCTACACTCATGTATGCAGCACCTATATGGTGTAAAGCCCTGATACAAAAAAACATACGCGAAGAAGGCGGAAATCGTTTTTAGACTAAGTGCTTTTAGAGTTGCCTGTGCTTTCAGCACAGTGTCGTATGAAGCAGTATGCGTCATATCGGGTATCATGCTACTAGATATAATGGCCTCTGAACTGGGTAGAGTCTACAACAAAGCCCAAAGGCTAAAGAGGCGACTAACGGCGCAAGAGCTGAAGGGTCTTTCTTCCTTAGCATAAATGGGAGAATAAATGAGTGGCAAAATCGCTGACACATAGCGACAAAAGGGAGGTGGACGCATAAACTCATCAGAAGCGTGCAGGCATGGGTTGAGAGAGAACATGGTGACACAGATTACTACCTGACCCAGTTCCTAACGGGACATGAATGCTACAGAGAGTATCTTCAAAGACTCGGCCACGAAGACACAGTAGACTACTCGTTCTGCGGCAACGGGATACTCATCTGAAAGAATGTCCACTGAAAAAATAATAAAAGAAAGAATAACCCCAGGCAACCTTGTGAATCTCATTCTGCAATCGAAGTTGGTGTGGACCAAGAAAGGGAATGGTTCGCAAATGCGTTAAAGGTACTGCGGAAAGAGGAATGGGAACGCAGTAAACAAATAAGACAAACTAGTAATGAAGGGTACACTGAGACAGAAACATAAATGAAGAGCCATACTGACTAGCTTGGCCCGGCGATGCAATGCTTAAACGGTGGTACCGCAGGGCAAACTAAAGCCTCAGAGGTCGGAGTTAGGGCTTAGTACTGACTGTGCGTGGTCCCGAATGAGGTGCACCTTTAGCGATCAATATGAATCGAGCATGCCGTCTATATTGACGATATCTATGTAGGATTCCCCCTTTCCGTAATACAAAAAAAGATAAAAACAAAAAAAATGCTATATGCAAAAGGAGAATTGTTTTAGCATTTGTTAGGCAGGAATTTGATCATTAGGATATTTACTCCCTAATTACTGCCTGTAAATATGATAAGGCGGTGTTCGTGAGGTAGGTCATGGTTGCTGCATGCGTATGCACATATGTATGTAACACTATAATAATTGAAGATGCAATTGAACTTTTGCACAAATAGAACTAACATAATATATGTATATATTGATATACATATACATATATCAATATACCAAAACACTTCTATGCTCTATGAATTCTCGTCGAAATTTGTATAGTTTTAAATATACTAAAACGCTCACACCAAAATGTGTGACCTTTGTTCAAATTCTTCTTTTTATATTAAATCAACAAACATTAAAGTTACTTTGATTTTAAATGTTGGCACAGATAAATCATTTATGTTTGTTTGAAAATATAAATTGAATAAAATTTCGTTTATCAAGGGAACATAGAAATGCACAAGCAAATTTAAAATTTCGTCAGAGCAAATATACTAAAGAGAGGATTCGCTGTAAGCAGCTCTGTTAAAAGTTTTACCACACCCCGGCGGTGGTTAGACTTAATTTTTGACAATTCACACTACTCGTATTCGTAGCCCGTGAGACTTCTGTATACATTAACCAGAGAACGTAAATTCATAGAGAAGGCGCAGTAAGAAATTAAACTCAGAAATTACTCAGAATTATTTGCTTGCGCACAGAATAGATTGGTTCATTTGATGTGTCCATATAATTTGTATGCATGGTTACATATTAGATTTGTTCTTTTTGGTTTTTTATGACAATTGCGCGAAATTGTATGTATGCATGTCATATAAATATATTAGCATATGACATACATATGTATATTAGGTATATGGTAAATAATACTATACATTTTTTCATTCATATATAATAACGGAGCCGCGACCATTCGACATGACAAAAATTCAAGATTTACCAAATATTGGCAAATAATTCTACGCGAAATTTTCAATATTGACTATTTTCGAATGGTTGAGAAAATTTGCATATGGGCGGCTCGTTTTATGAATGAAAGTACTTTGCTCGTAGAAACATGAGCTCGAACTTATCAATGAATTTGTTTTTGTTGTGCTTTTTAATATTTCAAACTGTTCAGCGCCGTCGCGGGTAAATAATCATGGCCGCTATGAATGCATTTTGTTCTTGTAGTCGCTGGCTTAGAATTTTGGTTTTGGAAACATAAGCCTATAGAGGCATAAAGTGCGGTTATAACGGGTGATTTTTTAAGAGCTGTAGGAAAGCTTTTCAAAAAAACACACGTAAAATTCAGAAAAATGTATGAAATTTTTATTTAAATCAACAGTACAGCCCATATAATTTAATGTTTGAAGATTATTTCATGCAGATGTTGACCGCGATTGCGCTTCAAATGGTCCATCCGCTTAGTCCAATTTCGGCATACTCTTTCCAATGTTTCGGCCGGTATCTCACATATAAATGCTTTAATGTTGTCTTATAATGCGTTAATTGAAGCAGGCTTGTCTGAATAGAAATGAGCTTTAACATAGCCCCACAAAAAATAGTCTAACAGCGTTATATCGCACGATCTGGGTGGCCAATTGACAGGTCCCGAACGTGAAATCAAATGTTCACCGAACTCGCCTCTCAATAAGTCCATTGTTACGCGTGCTGTGTGGCATGTGGTACCGTCTTGCTGAAACCACATGTCATGCTAGACAAGCTTTTGCATTTTAGGCAAAAAAAAGTTGGATATCATTTCACGGTAGCGCTCATCATTCACAGTTACGTTACGATTCGCAGCATCTTTGAAGAAGTACGGTCCAATTATACCTCCAGCCCATAAAGCGCTCCAAACTGTGACCTTTTCTGGATACATTGGTAGCTCTTGCAATTCTTCTGGCTGATCTTCACTCTAAAATCAACAATTCTGCTTATTTACGTACCCATTGATCCAAAAATGATCTTCGTCGCTGAACACAATTTTTCGATAAAAAAGTGGATCTTCGCCCAACTTTCCAAGAGCCCATTCACCAAAAATTTTGCGTTGCGGTAGGTCGTTCGGCTTCAATTCTTGTACCAGCTGTATTTTGAAAAGCTTCACACCTAAATCCTTTCGCAAAATTTTCCACGTTGTTGAGTAACAGAGGCCCAATTGCTGCGATCGGCGACGAATCGATAATTGATGGTCATCATTAATACTGGCCGATAGAGCTGCGATATATTCTTCAGTTCGCACTCTACGTAAGCGTGTTGGTGGTTTGATGTCCAATAATGTAAATTTGGTTCTAAATTTAGTCACAATAGCTCGAATAGCCGCTTCAGTGGGTCGTTTAAACTGACCATAAAATGGAAGATAAACTTTCGTAACCGAACACGCATTTTTATAATAAAATTCAACTAGTATGTAACCCCCGAAAATCGGGTGGGCTTTTTTCCCACGGAAAGTAAAGAGCATATGTGACACTTTTATATATTAAAAGTTATGACGATTAGAAAAGTGTATATTTTTATTCGTATGTAATATGTAAGAACTTATGCATATAACATTTTTAAAATTTTTTTCAGTTAAATTAATTATTTTTTTTTTTTAAATTACTTCATTATAAACTACATTCAACGTCAAGTTTTCGTTATTGCCCATTTGAACGCGTATATTTTCCCAGGATCTAACCCGGCTTAATGCAACATAAAGTTGGCCGTGGGCAAAGCAATCCTCCTTTAAATGAAGCCCCTCCCTTGATAATGTTTTCCCCTGGACCTTATTTATTTTTATGACGAAGGCTATTTTAATGGGAAATTGGCGGCGCTTCAACGTGAGAGGAAGTGTGGTTTCGCTCGGCTGCAACTTTATACGAGGCAATAGAAATCGCCTTCCCTGAGCCTCTCCGCATAACACTTCCGCGTGCAAGCAATTCGGGATGCATTTGTTTTATGATAATTCGTGTGCCATTCACCAACACAATTATACAATTTTTTTTTTGCCATTCGTAAAATTTCTTGGATTTGCAAAAGTAAACATTTTTTTTTTCACAGATCTTTACGTTTCAAAAAATTTTAAGAAGAATGGTAAAAAAAAAATTTGAAAGTTCATATTCATATATGATTTGATAAAGTCTGCATACATAAAAATATACATGTACACACATAGAATACAATACGAAGAAAAAAAAAACACTTAAAAATGTATATCTGTGCCAAAAAGTAAAAAATTTGTCTGAGAATAGCCCAAATACAGTTTACCTTTGAAATAGTATCAAATAATTACTAACTAATTTGCCTCTCTCTCCTCATTTTTTAAAACTATTTAAAATTTTGAGTTTTGCAAAAAGGATCAAACGCACACAAAATTTTTAAATACATACATACGTTTATATATTGTAGATCAATTTTACCATATGTGAACGAAAACAAAAGTGGATGCTTCTACCAGTCATATGCAATACGTGACGTTTCAAACATTTAACACTTACTTACCTGCTCTATTCCTCCACTTAAAGTAGGAACTCTTCTACGAACTCATCTTGGTCGTCCTCTAGGCATATTTTAAAATTAAATATGTATGTACTTTTTTCTTAAAATAAATTCTATTTTGCGTCTGTCCAAAACTCTTTCTAATTTGCACTGTTACCGTTGTTTTAAGTGAATTGACAAATTTCAAGTCAATTGTCAATTCATACCAATTATTGCCATCACAACAAAATTTTGAAAAAAATTCGCAGCAACCGTTGGGACTATGTTCATGAATACATATGTATTTATTAGTAAGGATAACAAAACAAAACAAATATTGAGAATCCAAATGTATACAATGCTGTGCTCATTAGAAAGAGAGCTAAACAAAGCAAATGTACTCATATATACATATGCGTTTGTGTGTCATCCCGCTTTGCATAGACATCGCTGTTAACAATATGAAAATTTTGATAACTTTACACGCAAATATTTCATGAACAAATTAACCAATTTTAATTTTTATAATTTTCCGAAAATATGCTCATCAAAACCTTTCTTTTGATATATAATATATTTCATATCTGCACATATTGTAGTTAAGTCAGAATAAGCGCCATGTTTTAAAATAATAAAATAATACTATAAAAGAAGATAGAAGAAGAAGATTATTGCGATCACAACAAAATTCTGAAAAAAATTCGCAGCAACCGTTGGGACTATGTTCATGAATACATATGTATTTATTAGTAAGGATAACAAAGCAAAACAATTATTGAGAATCCAAATGTATACAATGCTGTGCTCATTAGAAAGGGAGCTAAACAAAGCAAACGTACTCATATATTTATGCGTATATTTGTGTGTCATCCCGCTTTGCATAGACATCGCTGTTATCAATATGAAAATTTTGATAACTTTACACG
The DNA here is from genome assembly GCF_027943255.1 of Anastrepha obliqua. NCBI lineage: Eukaryota > Metazoa > Arthropoda > Insecta > Diptera > Tephritidae > Anastrepha > Anastrepha obliqua. The sequence continues at coordinate 50,616,194 of NC_072897.1, read as the reverse complement.
CAAATATTTCATGAACAATTTAACCAATTTTAATTTTTATATTGTAATTTTCCGGAAATATGCTCATCAAAACCTTTCTTTTGATATATATTTCATATCTGTACATATTGTAGTTTAGTCAGAATAAGCGCCATGTTTTAAAATAATACTATAGACTAGTATGTAACCCCCGAAAATCGGGTGGGCTTTTTTCCCACGGAAAGTAAACAGCATATGTGACACTTTTATATATTAAAAGTTATGATGATTAGAAAAGTGTATATTTTTATTCATATGTAATACCTATGTAAGAACTTATGCATGCCTATAACATTTTTAAAATTTTGTTCAGTTAAATGAGTGATTTTCTTTTTTAAATTACTTCATTATAAACTACATTCAACGTGAAGTTTTCGTTATTGCCCATTTGAACGCGTATATTTTCCCAGGATCTAACCCGGCTTAATGCAACATAAAGTTGGCCGAGGGCAAAGCAATCCTCCTTTAAATGAAGCCCCTCCCTTGATAATGTTTGCCCCTGGGCCTTATTTATAGTTATGGCGAAGGCTATTATAATTGGAAATTGGCGACGCTTCAACGTAAAGGGAAGTGTGGTTTCGCTCGGCTGCAAATTTATACGAGGCAATAGAAATCGCCTTCCCTGAGCCTCTCTGCATAACACTTCCGCGTGCAAGCAATTCGAATGCATTTCTTTTACGATAAGTCGTGTGCCATTCACCAATCCTTCTGCTGGGCTTAAATTGCGAATCAACATTATCACTGTTCCAATTTTCAATTGAAGCTTATGCGGCGGAGTTCCACTAAAATTGAGGGAGTGTAAAAATTCCACTGGGAATCTTACCTGATCTTGTGAATCTTGTGAAACAATCGTATCAGCGCTGAGATATGTGCGCTCTTGACCAGGTAGCATATCGACTATACTCGAGTTTATGATGGCACATTGATCATTTTTTGGACATAATATGGCTCGGTCTTTTAAATTATCAATTTCTATTATTCCATTATTTGGTTGGAAAACCCAGTCAATGAGGTTTCCGTTTTTTAAAAGAATTTGATCAGGAATTTTTACTCTTGATGCATTGTCTTGCCCTTCGCCATGTCCTATGCGCAAACGAAAATTACAATAGTCGGATTTTTGAGTACGCATATTGATTGTGAGCTTAAATGATTTAAAAAATTTCCACAAAGAGCAACGTTTTAAACAATTATCAACTATGCCAGTTCGCGTACTTCTCGGTACCACAGGCAAAACTTGCCTAAAGTCTCCACCCAGAATAATAATTTTCCCACCAAAAGGCGTCTCATTTTGGTGAATATCGCGCAAAAGACGATCTAAACACAACAGAGCTCTGCCAGGTACCATGCTTGATTCATCCCAAATAATAGCTTTTGCTGCCTTTAATGCCTGACCAACTTTAGTGTTTGGTTTTACCAAAGAAACTGACGATTCAGTCAACGGTATGGGAAATTTAAAAACGCTGTGAGCAGTTCGCCCGCCTGGCAACAAAATTGAAGCTATACCTGTCCAAGCTACGGTAATCACTGTTTCTCCAATACCACGAATATAGTGAGTAAGAGTTTTATACAGAAATGTTTTTCCAGAGCCACCAGGTCCATCAATAAAAACAGCTTTAACAGATATTCCCTCATCATTAAGCATTGTACATACTTCGTCAAAAATGTGTTTTTGTTCTCGATTAAGGGGGGACTCTACTGTAAAACTAAAAAAAAAATCGATTTTTTACTTTTTGTTGAAACATACTCAGAAACAACTCCAGAATGTTCCATGAAAATCTTAAAAAGAAATCTTGAATAGTTTTCAAGTTATAAAAGTTTTAGCAAACCAGGTATAAACTGAGCGCTCGAGCGGTTTACGGTCATATGCGCTTGATAATGCGCTTGTTTAAGCGTGTTTTTCTCGAAACCACGTTTTCAAAATTGCCCACATCACAGCTCCGTGAAAAATTAACATATCAAGCTCAAACTTTGATAGTATATTTTTAACAATATTTACTAGTTTTTAAGGCTATGGTGGGAAAAAATTTATTATTTATAACCCCTTTTTTAATAACAAAATGACAACAAAAATATGTCGATTTTTAAAAAACTTCAAAAATTTTACCAAAAAATTTTTTTTTTGAAAGTAATAGGCTTAACAACTAAAAATAATGATATATAATAAAAAAAAAATGGTTTTTTTCATTTCAGATTTTTTTTAAATGCGCGACAGTGTGGGCAGATTTCAAAAGGCGTTTCGGGGGAGCGGCTGTACAGCTGCCATTTTGAAATGAAAATAAATTTAAAAAATTTTTTTGTACACTCAAGACCTGTGTTTATGTAACCCTAAACGTTTTTTTACTAATTAAATTAATACAAGTATGAAAACAAAATCCATGAAAATTTGATTTTTACAGGAGAATCCCCCCTTAAGCTGATCTTTTAATGTTTGTGCGCATATCAAATCGACTTCAATGTCAGTTGTTAAAGTTGTAAGGTTGTCTGCAAAAGAAACTTCCGGCAAACCAAAATGTTTTAAAGATGTATTGTGGGAAAGTAAAATTTGATTAATTTCCCGCAACGCCAATATTTCACTTTCTACTACATTATTATCTCTTACAAAATCTTCAATAAAATATTCTTTAAATGTTGTCCAAAGTTCAAGGGGCGAAGTAGGTTCTCCAAACACGCAAATCATGGCAAAAATACGTCTTAACTGTGAGGGCATTTTGAAGGTAGAAACTTCTGTCAAAACAGCAACCCATTCCGAGTTATCCACTAATAGCTTTCGTTTGACGGCGGAAGTCGTTATCTCATCAAAATTAATGCAGTTACTAACAGGTTGTTCAATGATCTGAATACTTGCACAATCATATCCTTTATAGATATATTTATGTATGTAGGTACTTAACACTTTTGATTGAAGAACATATTTCAACATTGATGTGAGCGGCGTATTTTTTTGTTAAGTATTTATTATATGGTACGATCCATCGATTATCTAATTCAATTTGGTTTTGATTGACTCGAACTAAAACTTTGCTCCCGTCATCGCGGCGACGATACTGGGGATACCCATTGACATATTGCAAAATAAACTTCTTGAAATAGTTTTGGATATTTTTTTCTGCATTCTCCAGATTCAGACATGCAAGGCGATGAAGGATTAAGTGGGCCACATGGGCCATGCACCATACATTTTAAAACAATTTCATGAAGTTCAGGCTCAGTTTCTTTATTCGGAATTTCAGCACAAACAGCCAAGTCTATAATAGAAGCATCAATAATGGCATCTGCATCATGAAGAGCAACCAAAATATGTGCATGCGGTAGACCTCTTTTTTGAAATTCTATTACGTATAGAAAATATTTCGCCCTTCCAAATAATTGCTTTTTTGAAATATCATTTAAAAGATCTTTTAGTTTTTGCTTAAAAACTCGCGCTATTAACTCAGGACGCATTTGGGGTACTTGATACTGTTCAATGTTTTGAGTTATCTCAGGCCATTTTGGATTAGAGGTAAAAGTTATGAAAAGTGACGGCTTTCCATGTTTTCTAACAATAGCCATGGCATCTTGGTAATGCATATTCATATTGCGAGGTGAACCTGGAAAACTGGAAGGCAGAACGACAATGCGACCAGGGCGTGCATTTTCTAGTTCTGCTTGACGCATAACATAATCGTGTAAGCCAGCATATGTTTCAACTCGAAGCTGATGTTGGTGATTACGCAAAAACACCAACCTTGCACCCTCTATTCTAACGTACTGATCAACTAAATATTGTTGCCAAAGTTTACCTGAAGCATGAAGTAAGCTGAAACCTTCTCGAATCGCCATTCGATATCCAACGAATTGCAACTGTGTGACCCTGAACCTGCGACTTGTTCTGTTCTGTTCTGAGCAAGAGCTCATGTAGTAGTGCTTCGTCGTATCCTGGCTCACCATAGGGAAATAAAAGAGGGTAAACCAAGGGATCGCATAATCTATGTAAAGTTGAAATCGTGGTGCAATACTGTGTTTCTGAGCTGTGAGAAAATACTCTTAAATCACGGCTTGCCGGTGGTTCACCATCCTCAGTTGTGAAAACGGCTGCAATTTCTGAGCAGTTAGGCAAATTATAACGCCGATTCGCATGACTACTGAAGAAAATCATGCTCACTTTGTGCGGAACTCGATTTGCCTGTCGTGCCCTCTGTTCCTCCTCGCGTTCAACTTGTGCCATAAATTTATACTGACGGGCTAAGGGATTCACGGTTGATATCATCTCGTGTAGGCATTTCATCAAGGAACTATCGCAATTTGCATTCCTTTGTAGTCGAATGTCAGTGGCTTGGTCAGTATCAAGTATATAAAGCTGTGCGTATAATGAGTTTGAATCATTATTAGCATGAAGAGGATCCACTCGATGGTAAATTGATCCATGTATCCGAAAACAATAAGGGCCACGTCCTGGTGGCTCTACAATTTAAGCTTCAAAAGATGCAAAAGCGAATGAGCTATTTATTTGTCTTATATTCTCTAAGTAATGGGACCGGAAAGAGTTCAAATTATTTTCAAAAACGCTTTCCAAAAAATCAGGTATGCGAGGTATCGGTATCTGCACTTTCCCACCGTGGCAGCATGTAAGGAATTGATTTCTTCCCTATAAAAAATTTTTCTTTATCAAGTTTACCAAAGTTTTTCAATAATGGAAAGTTACCTTTTCACATTTAAAATGTTTAGCATTGCAATGCAAACATATACTGGTTAAACCACCAAACGTGTTATATTCTGCATTAAATGCTGGATCTAGAGCTTTTTTGTATGTACTTGTGCTTGCATGAATACGGACCTAAAAAACATGAAATCGTTTAAAACATATATTATATGTAGCGGAAGCAAAGAGATGTAAGTTTTCAACAAAAACCGATTTAAGCGCACAACCACTTTGTTAAAACTCTATCTTATTTGAAGGATAGACATGTACTCTTTTCTAGTACGACACATCGCGTGCCAAATGACAAAAGGGCGTTTACAGCAAGTAGATGGATCCATGCCAAAAGCGTATCAAATAAAAAACTAATTTGTCTCTCTCTCTTCATTTTTTAAAACTATTTAAAATTTTGAGTTTTGCAAAAAGGATCAAGCGAACACAAAATTTTTAAATACATACATACGTTTATATATTGTAGATCAATTGTACCATATATGAACGAAAAAAAAGTGGATGCTTCTACCAATCATATGCAATACGTGACGTTTCAAACATTTAACACTTACTTACCTGCTCTATTCCTCCACTCAAAGTAGGAACTCTTCTACGAACTCTTCTTGGGCGTCCTCTAGGCATATTTTAAAATTAAATATGTATGTATGTACTTTTTTCTCAAAATAAATTCTATTTTGCGTCTGCCCAAAACTCTTACTAATTTGCACTGTTACCGTTGTTTTAAGTGAACTGACAAATTTCAAGTAAATTGTCAATTTATACCACATCATGGCAATACCATCACAACAAAATTTTGAAAAAAAATCGCAGCAACCGTTGGGACTATGTTCATAAATACATATGTATTTATTAGTAAGGATAACAAAGCAAAACAATTATTGAGAATCCAAATGTATACAATGCTGTGCTCATTAGAAAGAGAGCTAAACAAAGCAAACGTACTCATATATACATATGCGTTTGTGTGTCAACGCGCTTTGCATAGACATCGCTGTTAACAATATGAAAATTTTGATAACTTTACACGCAAATATTTCATGAACAAATTAACCAATTTTAATTTTTATAATTTTCCGGAAATATGCTCATCAAAACCTTTCTTTTGATATATAATATATTTCATATCTGCACATATTGTAGTTAAGTCAGAATAAGCGCCATGTTTTAAAATAATAAAATAATACTATAGCAGAAGATAGAAGAAGATTATTGCGATCACAACAAAATTCTGAAAAAAATTCGCAGCAACCGTTGGGACTATGTTCATGAATACATATGTATTTATTAGTAAGGATAACAAAGCAAAACAATTATTGAGAATCCAAATGTATACAATGCTGTGCTCATTAGAAAGAGAGCTAAACAAAGCAAACGTACTCATATATACATATGCGTATATTTGTGTGTCAACCCGCTTTGCATAGACATCGCTGTTAACAATATGAAAATTTTGATAACTTTACACGCAAATATTTCATGAACAAATTAACCAATTTTAATTTTTATAATTTTCCGGAAATATGCTCATCAAAACCTTTCTTTTGATATATATTTCATATCTGTACGTGTTGTAGTTTAGTCAGAATAAGCGCCATATTTTAAAATAATACTATAGAAGACTAGTATGTAACCCCCGAAAATCGGGTGGGCTTTTTTCCCACGGAAAGTAAACAGCATATGTGACACTTTTATATATTAAAAGTTATGATGATTAGAAAAGTGTATATTTTTATTCATATGTAATACCTATGTAAGAACTTATGCATGCCTATAACATTTTTAAAATTTTGTTCAGTTAAATGAGTAATTTTCTTTTTTAAATTACTTCATTATAAACTACATTCAACGTGAAGTTTTCGTTATTGCCCATTTGAACGCGTATATTTTCCCAGGATCTAACCCGGCTTAACGCAACATAAAGTTGACCGTGGGCAAAGCAATCCTCCTTTAAATGAAGCGCCACCCTTGATAATGTTTGCCCCTGGGCCTTATTTATAGTTATGGCGAAGGCTATTATAATTGGAAATTGGCGACGCTTCAACGTAAAGGGAAGTGTGGTATCGCTCGGCTGCAAATTTATACGAGGCAATAGAAATCGCCTTCCCTGAGCCTCTCCGCATAACACTTCCGCGTGCAAGCAATTCGGATGCATTTCTTTTACGATAAGTCGTGTGCCATTCACCAATCCTTCTGCTGGGCTTAAATTGCGAATCAACATTATCACTGTTCCAATTTTCAATTGAAGCTTATGCGGCGGAGTTCCACTAAAATTGAGGGAGTGTAAAAATTCCACTGGGAATCTTACCTGATCTTGTGAATCTTGTGAAACAATCGTATCAGCGCTGAGATATGTGCGCTCTTGACCAGGTAGCATATCGACTATACTCGAGTTTATGATGGCACATTGATCATTTTTTGGACATAATATGGCTCGGTCTTTTAAATTATCAATTTCTATTATTCCATTATTTGGTTGGAAAACCCAGTCAATGAGGTTTCCGTTTTTTAAAAGAATTTGATCAGGAATTTTTACTCTTGATGCATTGTCTTGCCCTTCGCCGTGTCCTATGCGCAAAAGAAAATTACAATAGTCGGATTTTTGAGTACGCATATTGATTGTGAGCTTAAATGATTTAAAAAATTTCCACAAAGAGCAACGTTTTAAACAATTATCAACTATGCCAGTTCGCGTACTTCTCGGTACCACAGGCAAAACTTGCCTAAAGTCTCCACCCAGAATAATAATTTTCCCACCAAAAGGCGTCTCATTTTGGTGAATATCGCGCAAAAGACGATCTAAACACAACAGAGCTCTGCCAGGTACCATGCTAGCTTCATCCCAAATAATAGCTTTTGCTGCCTTTAATGCCTGACCAACTTTAGTGTTTGGTTTTACCAAAGAAACTGACGATTCAGTCAACGGTATGGGAAATTTAAAAACGCTGTGAGCAGTTCGCCCGCCTGGCAACAAAATTGAAGCTATACCTGTCCAAGCTACGGTAATCACTGTTTCTCCAATACCACGAATATAGTGAGTAAGAGTTTTATACAGAAATGTTTTTCCAGAGCCACCAGGTCCATCAATAAAAACAGCTTTAACAGATATGCCCTCATCATTAAGCATTGTACATACTTCGTCAAAAATGTGTTTTTGTTCTCGATTAAGCTGATCTTTTAATGTTTGTGCGCATATCAAATCGACTTCAATGTCAGTTGTTAAAGTTGTAAGGTTGTCTGCAAAAGAAACTTCCGGCAAACCAAAATGTTTTAAAGATGTATTGTGGGAAAGTAAAATTTGATTAATTTCCCGCAACGCCAATATTTCACTTTCTACTACATTATTATCTCTTACAAAATCTTCAATAAAATATTCTTTAAATGTTGTCCAAAGTTCAAGGGGCGAAGTAGGTTCTCCAAACACGCAAATCATGGCAAAAATACGTCTTAACTGTGAGGGCATTTTGAAGGTAGAAACTTCTGTCAAAACAGCAACCCATTCCGAGTTATCCACTAATAGCTTTCGTTTGACGGCCGATTCCCAAAAAGAAGGGAGGAGCTCATTACCAACTGTCAATAAATCATTGTATGATTTAGGATCCTTTATGGAAACTAACAGTAAACGTAATGCAAATCGTTCTCGATCCTTTGGATCGACCGTATAAATTCTGCCTATTGCGTTGGCTAAATTTTTTCTTCTCTGCCACGAACGTGAGCCTTGCTGCCAAGTGTAATGTTCAGGAATTTCTTGGTAAGTCAATGTATTAGCAAAAGTATCTATTGTATTCAGCTTAAAGTACGCAGTAAGTGTAGTGTCTCGGAATTCCGTAATCGCTTCTGCTATAATAGCACTGTCTTCACGAAAGTAAATATTTTGTAAATTTGGAAGGTGTACCGCAAGACGTTTTACTGTGTGTGATTTTTCCTGCGTTGGAAATTCAAAAAGTCTCCAACACGCTTCTGGTGCGCTTACATACCTAGCATCTACAAAAGTCGTTATCTCATCAAAATTAATGCAGTTACTAACAGGTTGTTCAATGATCTGAATACTTGCACAATCATATCCTTTATAGATATATTTATGTATGTAGGTACTTAACACTTTTGATTGAAGAACATATTTCAACATTGATGTGAGCGGCGCATTTTTTTGTTAAGTATTTATTATATGGTACGATCCATCAATTATCTAATTCAATTTGGTTTTGATTGACTCGAACTAAAACTTTGCTCCCGTCATCGCGGCGACGATACTGGGGATACCCATTGACATCTTGCAAAGTAACTTCTTGAAATAGTTTTGGATATTTTTTTGTGCATTATCCAGATTTAGACATGCAAGGCGATGAAGGATTAAGTGGGCCACATGGACCATGCACCATACATTTTAAAACAATTTCATGAAGTTCAGGCTCAGTTTATTTATTCGGAATTTCAGCACAAACAGCCAAGTCTATAATAGAAGCATCAATAATGGTATCTGCATCATGAAGAGCAACCAAAATATGTGCATGCGGTAGATCTCTTTTTTGAAATTCTATTACGTATAGAAAATATTTCACCCTTCCAAATACATGCTTTTTTGAAATATCATTTAAAAGATCTTTTAGTTTTTGCTTAAAAACTCGCGCTATTAACTCAGGACGCATTTGGGGTACTTGATACTGTTCAATGTTTTGAGTTATCTCAGGCCATTTTGGATTAGAGGTAAAAGTTATGAAAAGTGACGGCTTTCCATGTTTTCTAACAATAGCCATGGCATCTTGGTAATGCATATTCATATTGCGAGGTGAACCTGGAAAACTGGAAGGCAGAACGACAATGCGACCAGGGCGTGCATTTTCTAGTTCTGCTTGACGCATAGCATAATCGTGTAAGCCAGCATATGTTTCAACTCGAAGCTGATGTTGGTGATTACGCAAAAACGCCAACCTCTATTCTAACGTACTGATCAACTAAATATTGTTGCCAAAGTTTACCTGAAGCATGAAGTAAGCTGAAACCTCCTCGAATCGCCATTCGATATCCAACGAATTGCAACTGTGTGACCCTGAACCTGCGACTTGTTCTGTATTCTTGCTCATGTAGTAGTGCTTCGTCGTATCCTGGCTCACCATAGGGAATAAAAGAGGGTAAACCAAGGGATCGCATAATCTATGTAAAGTTGAAATCGTGGTGCAATACCAGAGAATGTTAATGCAATGAGAAGGAGCAAATGTTAAAAGAGCTTTTTTCGAGTTCTAATTTATAGATTCATAATAAGGTCATTTCAAATTCAACTTTCCTGAAGAGGTCGGAATTGCAGATATTTACCACGCGAGTGACGCGAGTGGAGGGTTTCTATATTTACTTACCACGCTAGGCCAAGAATTCAGATATTTTCTGCGTTTACCATACTACTGAGGACGTTCATAAGATTTTTCGGCACACTACTAAGGAAATCGAAGCGAATAAATTTGCGATTAAGAAGGCCGCGCGGTAGTTAGTTTGTGGTGCAGAAGCTAAAGTCGGCGGAATTATTCGTTTTGTGTTTTTGCACGTATTTAATTCAGGTTCAAGTCCTGAAGTCATATTTTTTTTCTTGCACATTTTTTTTTTTTACAATTCAAACCAGGAAAGTTTGGTAAAATTTTTGAGTTTATTTTAATTAAAATTTCTTTAAAATACTGTTTTTTGTATTTTATAAATGGAAATTTCTTTTCGGTATAAAATAGTTCATACTGGATATGACCTGATTTTTATATAAATCAATCAAAACAGAAAATATGTACATATGTCTATAATCTATTTCATCAAATCCAAATTATATTGATGAGAAAATATCATTCTAATATCCGTCCAGAAAGCCAAACGCGCATACACAGATGCATATGCATATAATTACGCATACAAACTTTCAACTAACGCAGAATATGTGCATATAAAACTGCGAATCGAATAAATGAGTGATTTAGAAAATATCATTAATAATTATAGATTAGCGCAATCGTGAAAGACGTGTTGTATATGCAATACATCGTCTCATATTTGACTCAGGTTCAAATCCTGTGCACAGTTTTTTATTCGATATTTTTATTTCATTTTTTATATTTGGATTAATTGAAATTGATTTAAAATAGTGTATTCAGGTTTTTCTAATACCAGTTATTTAGAAATTTATTTTCTATATAACATTATTCATTTGAATTGATTTATATGTAAAACAGCCATAAAGTCAATCATATGAATATGCATTCCTATATTTAATTTCTTCAGTCAAATCTGAACTACTTACATACACATATTGATGAGAAAATATTCTAATATCCATCCAGGAAGCCTAACGCGCATACTCACATATGTGTTTAAATATATGTACAAACTACCACCATTCTAACAAGCCCAGAACACAAGCTTCTGCGCACACTTGACACATGGGATATGTATACCCTATGAGCAAAAAGAACCGGGAAGGTGATGTTGACTGCTTCCTTCGATTGCCAAGGCATAGTCCACCATGAGTACCTTCCATCGGGCCAGACAGTCAATAGAGAATATTATTTATTCGTTTTGAAACCTTAGAGAGATGCTGTGTGTTGGAAACCGCCGGAAATGTGAGCAAACAATTCTCAGATTTTGCATGGTGATAACGCACTGATCAAAGAGAATACAAATCGGCCTGCCGGGAGTGTTTGGAGGAGTGGGTTAAGCGTTGGCACATGTGTGTTCCTTCAGACGGGTCATATTTTGAAGGAGATAATATAAATTTTCCTTAAATTTAACTCTGTTTTGTTTAATTTAAACATTCCCGGTACTTTCTGATCATAAGGTACATATATGCGGCTTTGCGGAAAGCAATGTGTGATTCGCTGGAAGTCGCATTAACTCGCGACTGTCGCACAGTTAGAAGACATATTTACATACATATAAGGGTGCATACATACATACGGAGCCGCGGCCACTCGACATGACAAAAATTTAAGATTTATCAAATATTGGCAAATAATTCCACGCGAAATATTCCAATATTGACTATTTTCGAATGGTCGCGAAAATTGGCATATGGGCGGCTCGTTTTATGAATGAAATTGAAATATGAGCTCTAACTTATGAATGAACTTTTTGTTTTGTTTTAAATTGTTCAGCGCCGTCGCTGATAGAATCATGGCCGCTGCGACTGCGTCTACGAATGTATTTTGTTTTTGTAGTCGCTAGGCTTAGATTTTAGCTTTGGGCGACATGCGCATGTGAGGTATGTGTTTTTGTTGTGTTCTAGAACATTTTAGAATGTGCGGTGGCAAAGCGGCCATGGCGTTGCGCTTGCTGTTGCTTTTGCGTCTATCAAAGTACATATCGTGTTTTTGTAAGTACAATATTAGGAATATCGACTGGGGAAAGACAAAAGTACACGGAAGCAAGAAGGGAGCGCTGTGCTCGCGCATATACATATGCATGAATGTATGAACGTGCATGGATGTAGTAACATATGAATACAATTATTTTGTAGGAAGTTTAGAAGGCAAGTAGGTATATATGTATGTATGTATATAGGCTAGGACATAATACATACATAGAGCAGAATTGTTTTTGCACTTGTTAGGAAGAAACTCGCTAGTGCGTATGTGTATTTGTCTTGTAAGAATGTGATGTGCTGTGACTTGTGTACATACATAAGTCAAGGTTATTTGGGCATACATGCATATGTACATATGTATGAAAGGAAGATGATGTTCTTGCGCTTGTGCATTATTGTTTTTCATATACAAATGTACATACCTACATATGTATGTAAATGCTGTCGAATACATAAACTATAAATTGACATACAATATAAAATAAACGTTGATTTATCTTAAACCGTTTTTTTTTTCTTAATGCAAATACCTCCTATTGACATGTACATACATATTATGTATGTATATTGTCATATACCATCATTTATGTACATATAGAGTATACGTTCATTTATGAATGTATGTAATGAAAAACTTCATGAATTACTTTCAGAATTTTATTAAAATTAATTCGCGTCGCGCGCATGCACAAAACCTTGGTTCACAACGCAGGCGCAGAAATATACGCACTGCGTATTTATCCTCCCCATGTGACTCGGCATCAATTCTCGGCGCCAATTTTTTTTTTTTTTTTTAAATGTGTTTTTTTTAATGTAATCGTAAAAAATTTTTAATAAATTTTATGTATCCGCTTATCATTTCAAAAGTAACAAAATGGTAAAAAAATAAGCAGTCGAAGAAATAAATGCACCGCCTATTTTTCCTCGCCACATATTAGACTCGATTTCAATTCCCAGTGCAAACCTTGTTTTATTAATGGTCTATGAATAAGTTCGTGCGGTTTTTTTTCGAAATTTGAATTTCGGATCATTCCCATGGCTTTTAAACGTTTGGAAATGGTTGATTGATCAACTCCCAAAGTTTTTGCAACCTCTTCTTGCGTTTGAGCCGGATCTTGATCGAGCAATTCCTCCAATTCGGTATCCATGAACTTTGGCGGCGCGGCCAAAATCACCACTTTTAAAGCGTGCAAACCACTTCTGGCACGTTCGCTCAGCTAGAGCATGCTCACCATAAACTTCCACCAAGATACGATGACTTTCGGCTGCTTTTTTCTTCATATTAAAAAATTCCCCGCAAAAACACATTATTTGGCACGAAATTCGACATTTTCAAGTGTGGTAAAAATATTGTTGTTTACGCTTCAAATAAAAAACTTATACTGACGTTTGTGCCTTACCACAGTAGCTCTCCAATGAATGTTTGGAAATGTGGATCGATGGAATAATAATCAAGTTACGCCATCTGTTGTAAAACCGCACGAACTTATCCATAGACCATTAATTTTTTTTTTTTTAAATTCGTTTTTTTTTTATGTAATTAAAAAAAATTATGTAATAAATTTTACGTATTCGCTTATTATTTCAAAAAATACGAAAATAGTAAAAATTTAATTAGTTTAATGTATTTATCCTCCCCACGTGACTCGCCATCAATTCTCGGTGTAAATTTTTTTTTTTTCGTTTTTCAATTTTTTTTTTTAATGTAATCGTAAAAAAATTTGTAATAAATTTTATGTATCCGCTTATCATTTCAAAAGTAACAAAATGGTAAAAAATAAGCAGTCGAAGAAATAAACGCACCGCCTATTTTTCCTCGCCACATGTTAGACGCGAGTTCAATTCCCGGTGCAAACTTTTTTTTTATAAATTTTATTTTTTAAAATCGTTTTTTTTTTTTTAATGTAATTGAAAAAAAAAAATTATGTAATAAATTTTACGTATTCGCTTATTATTTCAAAAATACGAAAATAGTACAAATTTAATTGGTTTAATGTCGAGGTGAGAAATGTGCTGTGTGTTGAGGTGAAATATGTGTGCTGTTTCTAATTTTTGTGTGGGCAAAAGTCAGTGAGGTGTCTATAAACTCGGTGTGCTAAATGACGTTATTACAAATCTTTCAGATCTCAATTGTACTAAAAAAAGCTTACAGTAACATTTGCACCTTCTCATAGCATTAACATTCTCTGGCAATACTGTGTTTCTGAGCTGTGAGAAAATACTCTTAAATCACGGCTTGCCGGTGGTTCACCATCCTCAGTTGTGAAAACGGCTGCAATTTCTGAGCAGTTAGGCAAATTATAACGCCGATTCGCATGACTACTGAAGAAAATCATGCTCACTTTGTGCGGAACTCGATTTGCCTGTCGTGCCCTCTGTTCCTCCTCGCGTTCAACTTGTGCCATAAATTTATACTGACGGGCTAAGGGATTCACGGTTGATATCATCTCGTGTAGGCATTTCATCAAGGAACTATCGCAATTTGCATTCCTTTGTAGTCGAATGTCAGTGGCTTGGTCAGTATCAAGTATATGTATAAAGCTGTGCGTATAATGAGTTTGAATCATTATTAGCATGAAGAGGACCCACTCGATGGTAAATTGATCCATGTATCCGAAAACAATAAGGGCCACGTCCTGGTGGCTCTACAATTTAAGCTTCAAAAGATGCAAAAGCGAATGAGCTATTTATTTGTCTTATATTCTCTAAGTAATGGGACCGGAAAGAGTTCAAATTATTTTCAAAAACGCTTTCCAAAAAATCAGGTATGCGAGGTATCGGTATCTGCACTTTCCCACCGTGGCAGCATGTAAGGAATTGATTTCTTCCCTATAAAAAATTTTTCTTTATCAAGTTTACCAAAGTTTTTCAATAATGGAAAGTTACCTTTTCACATTTAAAATGTTTAGCATTGCAATGCAAACATATACTGGTTAAACCACCAAACGTGTTATATTCTGCATTAAATGCTGGATCTAAAGCTTTTTTGTATGTACTTGTGCTTGCATGAATACGGACCTAAAAAACATGAAATCATTTAAAA
Source organism: Anastrepha obliqua (assembly GCF_027943255.1). NCBI lineage: Eukaryota > Metazoa > Arthropoda > Insecta > Diptera > Tephritidae > Anastrepha > Anastrepha obliqua. The sequence goes on along the minus strand of NC_072897.1, from coordinate 50,601,113 downwards.
CATATATTATATGTAGCGGAAGCAAAGAGATGTAAGTTTTCAACAAAAACCGATTTAAGCGCACAACCACTTTGTTAAAACTCTATCTTGTTTGAAGGATAGACATGTACTCTTTTCTAGTACGACACATCGCGTGCCAAATGACAAAAGGGCGTTTACAGCAAGTAGATGGATCCATGCCAAAAGCGTATCAAATAAAAAACTAATTTGTCTCTCTCTCTTCATTTTTTAAAACTATTTAAAATTTTGAGTTTTGCAAAAAGGATCAAGCGAACACAAAATTTTTAAATACATACATACGTTTATATATTGTAGATCAATTGTACCATATATGAACGAAAAAAAAGTGGATGATTCTACCAATCATATGCAATACGTGACGTTTCAAACATTTAACACTTACTTACCTGCTCTATTCCTCCACTTAAAGTAGGAACTCTTCTACGAACTCTTCTTGGGCGTCCTCTAGGCATATTTTAAAATTAAATATGTATGTATGTACTTTTTTCTCAAAATAAATTCTATTTTGCGTCTGCCCAAAACTCTTACTAATTTGCACTGTTACCGTTGTTTTAAGTGAACTGACAAATTTCAAGTAAATTGTCAATTTATACCACATCATGGCAATACCATCACAACAAAATTTTGAAAAAAATTCGCAGCAACCGTTGGGACTATGTTCATGAATACATATGTATTTATTAGTAAGGATAACAAAGCAAAACAATTATTGAGAATCCAAATGTATACAATGCTGTGCTCATTAGAAAGAGAGCTAAACAAAGCAAACGTACTCATATATACATATGCGTTTGTGTGTCAACGCGCTTTGCATAGACATCGCTGTTAACAATATGAAAATTTTGATAACTTTACACGCAAATATTTCATGAACAAATTAACCAATTTTAATTTTTATAATTTTCCGGAAATATGCTCATCAAAACCTTTCTTTTGATATATATTTCATATCTGTACGTGTTGTAGTTTAGTCAGAATAAGCGCCATATTTTAAAATAATACTATAGAAGACTAGTATGTAACCCCCGAAAATCGGGTGGGCTTTTTTCCCACGGAAAGTAAACAGCATATGTGACACTTTTATATATTAAAAGTTATGATGATTAGAAAAGTGTATATTTTTATTCATATGTAATACCTATGTAAGAACTTATGCATGCCTATAACATTTTTAAAATTTTGTTCAGTTAAATGAGTAATTTTCTTTTTTAAATTACTTCATTATAAACTACATTCAACGTGAAGTTTTCGTTATTGCCCATTTGAACGCGTATATTTTCCCAGGATCTAACCCGGCTTAACGCAACATAAAGTTGACCGTGGGCAAAGCAATCCTCCTTTAAATGAAGCGCCACCCTTGATAATGTTTGCCCCTGGGCCTTATTTATAGTTATGGCGAAGGCTATTATAATTGGAAATTGGCGACGCTTCAACGTAAAGGGAAGTGTGGTATCGCTCGGCTGCAAATTTATACGAGGCAATAGAAATCGCCTTCCCTGAGCCTCTCCGCATAACACTTCCGCGTGCAAGCAATTCGGATGCATTTCTTTTACGATAAGTCGTGTGCCATTCACCAATCCTTCTGCTGGGCTTAAATTGCGAATCAACATTATCACTGTTCCAATTTTCAATTGAAGCTTATGCGGCGGAGTTCCACTAAAATTGAGGGAGTGTAAAAATTCCACTGGGAATCTTACCTGATCTTGTGAATCTTGTGAAACAATCGTATCAGCGCTGAGATATGTGCGCTCTTGACCAGGTAGCATATCGACTATACTCGAGTTTATGATGGCACATTGATCATTTTTTGGACATAATATGGCTCGGTCTTTTAAATTATCAATTTCTATTATTCCATTATTTGGTTGGAAAACCCAGTCAATGAGGTTTCCGTTTTTTAAAAGAATTTGATCAGGAATTTTTACTCTTGATGCATTGTCTTGCCCTTCGCCGTGTCCTATGCGCAAAAGAAAATTACAATAGTCGGATTTTTGAGTACGCATATTGATTGTGAGCTTAAATGATTTAAAAAATTTCCACAAAGAGCAACGTTTTAAACAATTATCAACTATGCCAGTTCGCGTACTTCTCGGTACCACAGGCAAAACTTGCCTAAAGTCTCCACCCAGAATAATAATTTTCCCACCAAAAGGCGTCTCATTTTGGTGAATATCGCGCAAAAGACGATCTAAACACAACAGAGCTCTGCCAGGTACCATGCTAGCTTCATCCCAAATAATAGCTTTTGCTGCCTTTAATGCCTGACCAACTTTAGTGTTTGGTTTTACCAAAGAAACTGACGATTCAGTCAACGGTATGGGAAATTTAAAAACGCTGTGAGCAGTTCGCCCGCCTGGCAACAAAATTGAAGCTATACCTGTCCAAGCTACGGTAATCACTGTTTCTCCAATACCACGAATATAGTGAGTAAGAGTTTTATACAGAAATGTTTTTCCAGAGCCACCAGGTCCATCAATAAAAACAGCTTTAACAGATATGCCCTCATCATTAAGCATTGTACATACTTCGTCAAAAATGTGTTTTTGTTCTCGATTAAGCTGATCTTTTAATGTTTGTGCGCATATCAAATCGACTTCAATGTCAGTTGTTAAAGTTGTAAGGTTGTCTGCAAAAGAAACTTCCGGCAAACCAAAATGTTTTAAAGATGTATTGTGGGAAAGTAAAATTTGATTAATTTCCCGCAACGCCAATATTTCACTTTCTACTACATTATTATCTCTTACAAAATCTTCAATAAAATATTCTTTAAATGTTGTCCAAAGTTCAAGGGGCGAAGTAGGTTCTCCAAACACGCAAATCATGGCAAAAATACGTCTTAACTGTGAGGGCATTTTGAAGGTAGAAACTTCTGTCAAAACAGCAACCCATTCCGAGTTATCCACTAATAGCTTTCGTTTGACGGCCGATTCCCAAAAAGAAGGGAGGAGCTCATTACCAACTGTCAATAAATCATTGTATGATTTAGGATCCTTTATGGAAACTAACAGTAAACGTAATGCAAATCGTTCTCGATCCTTTGGATCGACCGTATAAATTCTGCCTATTGCGTTGGCTAAATTTTTTCTTCTCTGCCACGAACGTGAGCCTTGCTGCCAAGTGTAATGTTCAGGAATTTCTTGGTAAGTCAATGTATTAGCAAAAGTATCTATTGTATTCAGCTTAAAGTACGCAGTAAGTGTAGTGTCTCGGAATTCCGTAATCGCTTCTGCTATAATAGCACTGTCTTCACGAAAGTAAATATTTTGTAAATTTGGAAGGTGTACCGCAAGACGTTTTACTGTGTGTGATTTTTCCTGCGTTGGAAATTCAAAAAGTCTCCAACACGCTTCTGGTGCGCTTACATACCTAGCATCTACAAAAGTCGTTATCTCATCAAAATTAATGCAGTTACTAACAGGTTGTTCAATGATCTGAATACTTGCACAATCATATCCTTTATAGATATATTTATGTATGTAGGTACTTAACACTTTTGATTGAAGAACATATTTCAACATTGATGTGAGCGGCGCATTTTTTTGTTAAGTATTTATTATATGGTACGATCCATCAATTATCTAATTCAATTTGGTTTTGATTGACTCGAACTAAAACTTTGCTCCCGTCATCGCGGCGACGATACTGGGGATACCCATTGACATCTTGCAAAGTAACTTCTTGAAATAGTTTTGGATATTTTTTTGTGCATTATCCAGATTTAGACATGCAAGGCGATGAAGGATTAAGTGGGCCACATGGACCATGCACCATACATTTTAAAACAATTTCATGAAGTTCAGGCTCAGTTTATTTATTCGGAATTTCAGCACAAACAGCCAAGTCTATAATAGAAGCATCAATAATGGTATCTGCATCATGAAGAGCAACCAAAATATGTGCATGCGGTAGATCTCTTTTTTGAAATTCTATTACGTATAGAAAATATTTCACCCTTCCAAATACATGCTTTTTTGAAATATAATTTAAAAGATCTTTTAGTTTTTGCTTAAAAACTCGCGCTATTAACTCAGGACGCATTTGGGGTACTTGATACTGTTCAATGTTTTGAGTTATCTCAGGCCATTTTGGATTAGAGGTAAAAGTTATGAAAAGTGACGGCTTTCCATGTTTTCTAACAATAGCCATGGCATCTTGGTAATGCATATTCATATTGCGAGGTGAACCTGGAAAACTGGAAGGCAGAACGACAATGCGACCAGGGCGTGCATTTTCTAGTTCTGCTTGACGCATAGCATAATCGTGTAAGCCAGCATATGTTTCAACTCGAAGCTGATGTTGGTGATTACGCAAAAACGCCAACCTCTATTCTAACGTACTGATCAACTAAATATTGTTGCCAAAGTTTACCTGAAGCATGAAGTAAGCTGAAACCTTCTCGAATCGCCATTCGATATCCAACGAATTGCAACTGTGTGACCCTGAACCTGCGACTTGTTCTGTATTCTTGCTCATGTAGTAGTGCTTCGTCGTATCCTGGCTCACCATAGGGAATAAAAGAGGGTAAACCAAGGGATCGCATAATCTATGTAAAGTTGAAATCGTGGTGCAATACCAGAGAATGTTAATGCAATGAGAAGGAGCAAATGTTAAAAGAGCTTTTTTCGAGTTCTAATTTATAGATTCATAATAAGGTCATTTCAAATTCAACTTTCCTGAAGAGGTCGGAATTGCAGATATTTACCACGCGAGTGACGCGAGTGGAGGGTTTCTATATTTACTTACCACGCTAGGCCAAGAATTCAGATATTTTCTGCGTTTACCATACTACTGAGGACGTTCATAAGATTTTTCGGCACACTACTAAGGAAATCGAAGCGAATAAATTTGCGATTAAGAAGGCCGCGCGGTAGTTAGTTTGTGGTGCAGAAGCTAAAGTCGGCGGAATTATTCGTTTTGTGTTTTTGCACGTATTTAATTCAGGTTCAAGTCCTGAAGTCATATTTTTTTTTCTTGCACATTTTTTTTTTTTACAATTCAAACCAGGAAAGTTTGGTAAAATTTTTGAGTTTATTTTAATTAAAATTTCTTTAAAATACTGTTTTTTGTATTTTATAAATGGAAATTTCTTTTCGGTATAAAATAGTTCATACTGGATATGACCTGATTTTTATATAAATCAATCAAAACAGAAAATATGTACATATGTCTATAATCTATTTCATCAAATCCAAATTATATTGATGAGAAAATATCATTCTAATATCCGTCCAGAAAGCCAAACGCGCATACACAGATGCATATGCATATAATTACGCATACAAACTTTCAACTAACGCAGAATATGTGCATATAAAACTGCGAATCGAATAAATGAGTGATTTAGAAAATATCATTAATAATTATAGATTAGCGCAATCGTGAAAGACGTGTTGTATATGCAATACATCGTCTCATATTTGACTCAGGTTCAAATCCTGTGCACAGTTTTTTATTCGATATTTTTATTTCATTTTTTATATTTGGATTAATTGAAATTGATTTAAAATAGTGTATTCAGGTTTTTCTAATACCAGTTATTTAGAAATTTATTTTCTATATAACATTATTCATTTGAATTGATTTATATGTATGTAAAACAGCCATAAAGTCAATCATATGAATATGCATTCCTATATTTAATTTCTTCAGTCAAATCTGAACTACTTACATACACATATTGATGAGAAAATATTCTAATATCCATCCAGGAAGCCTAACGCGCATACTCACATATGAGTTTAAATATATGTACAAACTACCACCATTCTAACAAGCCCAGAACACAAGCTTCTGCGCACACTTGACACATGGGATATGTATACCCTATGAGCAAAAAGAACCGGGAAGGTGATGTTGACTGCTTCCTTCGATTGCCAAGGCATAGTCCACCATGAGTACCTTCCATCGGGCCAGACAGTCAATAGAGAATATTATTTATTCGTTTTGAAACCTTAGAGAGATGCTGTGTGTTGGAAACCGCCGGAAATGTGAGCAAACAATTCTCAGATTTTGCATGGTGATAACGCACTGATCAAAGAGAATACAAATCGGCCTGCCGGGAGTGTTTGGAGGACTGGGTTAAGCGTTGGCACATGTGTGTTCCTTCAGACGGGTCATATTTTGAAGGAGATAATATAAATTTTCCTTAAATTTAACTCTGTTTTGTTTAATTTAAACATTCCCGGTACTTTCTGATCATAAGGTACATATATGCGGCTTTGCGGAAAGCAATGTGTGATTCGCTGGAAGTCGCATTAACTCGCGACTGTCGCACAGTTAGAAGACATATTTACATACATATAAGGGTGCATACATACATACGGAGCCGCGGCCACTCGACATGACAAAAATTTAAGATTTATCAAATATTGGCAAATAATTCCACGCGAAATATTCCAATATTGACTATTTTCGAATGGTCGCGAAAATTGGCATATGGGCGGCTCGTTTTATGAATGAAATTGAAATATGAGCTCTAACTTATGAATGAACTTTTTGTTTTGTTCTAAATTGTTCAGCGCCGTCGCTGATAGAATCATGGCCGCTGCGACTGCGTCTACGAATGTATTTTGTTTTTGTAGTCGCTAGGCTTAGATTTTAGCTTTGGGCGACATGCGCATGTGAGGTATGTGTTTTTGTTGTGTTCTAGAACATTTTAGAATGTGCGGTGGCAAAGCGGCCATGGCGTTGCGCTTGCTGTTGCTTTTGCGTCTATCAAAGTACATATCGTGTTTTTGTAAGTACAATATTAGGAATATCGACTGGGGAAAGACAAAAGTACACGGAAGCAAGAAGGGAGCGCTGTGCTCGCGCATATACATATGCATGAATGTATGAACGTGCATGGATGTAGTAACATATGAATACAATTATTTTGTAGGAAGTTTAGAAGGCAAGTAGGTATATATGTATGTATGTATATAGGCTAGGACATAATACATACATAGAGCAGAATTGTTTTTGCACTTGTTAGGAAGAAACTCGCTAGTGCGTATGTGTATTTGTCTTGTAAGAATGTGATGTGCTGTGACTTGTGTACATACATAAGTCAAGGTTATTTGGGCATACATGCATATGTACATATGTATGAAAGGAAGATGATGTTCTTGCGCTTGTGCATTATTGTTTTTCATATACAAATGTACATACCTACATATGTATGTAAATGCTGTCGAATACATAAACTATAAATTGACATACAATATAAAATAAACGTTGATTTATCTTAAACCGTTTTTTTTTTCTTAATGCAAATACCTCCTATTGACATGTACATACATATTATGTATGTATATTGTCATATACCATCATTTATGTACATATAGAGTATACGTTCATTTATGAATGTATGTAATGAAAAACTTCATGAATTACTTTCAGAATTTTATTAAAATTAATTCGCGTCGCGCGCATGCACAAAACCTTGGTTCACAACGCAGGCGCAGAAATATACGCACTGCGTATTTATCCTCCCCATGTGACTCGGCATCAATTCTCGGCGCCAATTTTTTTTTTTTTTTTTAAATGTGTTTTTTTTAATGTAATCGTAAAAAATTTTTAATAAATTTTATGTATCCGCTTATCATTTCAAAAGTAACAAAATGGTAAAAAAATAAGCAGTCGAAGAAATAAATGCACCGCCTATTTTTCCTCGCCACATATTAGACTCGATTTCAATTCCCAGTGCAAACCTTTTTTTATTAATGGTCTATGAATAAGTTCGTGCGGTTTTTTTTTGAAATTTGAATTTCGGATCATTCCCATGGCTTTTAAACGTTTGGAAATGGTTGATTGATCAACTCCCAAAGTTTTTGCAACCTCTTCTTGCGTTTGAGCCGGATCTTGATCGAGCAATTCCTCCAATTCGGTATCCATGAACTTTGGCGGCGCGGCCAAAATCACCACTTTTAAAGCGTGCAAACCACTTCTGGCACGTTCGCTCAGCTAGAGCATGCTCACCATAAACTTCCACCAAGATACGATGACTTTCGGCTGCTTTTTTCTTCATATTAAAAAATTCCCCGCAAAAACACATTATTTGGCACGAAATTCGACATTTTCAAGTGTGGTAAAAATATTGTTGTTTACGCTTCAAATAAAAAACTTATACTGACGTTTGTGCCTTACCACAGTAGCTCTCCAATGAATGTTTGGAAATGTGGATCGATGGAATAATAATCAAGTTACGCCATCTGTTGTAAAACCGCACGAACTTATCCATAGACCATTAATTTTTTTTTTTTTAAATTCGTTTTTTTTTATGTAATTAAAAAAAATTATGTAATAAATTTTACGTATTCGCTTATTATTTCAAAAAATACGAAAATAGTAAAAATTTAATTAGTTTAATGTATTTATCCTCCCCACGTGACTCGCCATCAATTCTCGGTGTAAATTTTTTTTTTTTCGTTTTTCAATTTTTTTTTTTAATGTAATCGTAAAAAAATTTGTAATAAATTTTATGTATCCGCTTATCATTTCAAAAGTAACAAAATGGTAAAAAATAAGCAGTCGAAGAAATAAACGCACCGCCTATTTTTCCTCGCCACATGTTAGACGCGAGTTCAATTCCCGGTGCAAACTTTTTTTTTATAAATTTTATTTTTTAAAATCGTTTTTTTTTTTTTAATGTAATTGAAAAAAAAAAATTATGTAATAAATTTTACGTATTCGCTTATTATTTCAAAAATACGAAAATAGTACAAATTTAATTGGTTTAATGTCGAGGTGAGAAATGTGCTGTGTGTTGAGGTGAAATATGTGTGCTGTTTCTAATTTTTGTGTGGGCAAAAGTCAGTGAGGTGTCTATAAACTCGGTGTGCTAAATGACCTTATTACAAATCTTTCAGATCTCAATTGTACTAAAAAAAGCTTACAGTAACATTTGCACCTTCTCATAGCATTAACATTCTCTGGCAATACTGTGTTTCTGAGCTGTGAGAAAATACTCTTAAATCACGGCTTGCCGGTGGTTCACCATCCTCAGTTGTGAAAACGGCTGCAATTTCTGAGCAGTTAGGCAAATTATAACGCCGATTCGCATGACTACTGAAGAAAATCATGCTCACTTTGTGCGGAACTCGATTTGCCTGTCGTGCCCTCTGTTCCTCCTCGCGTTCAACTTGTGCCATAAATTTATACTGACGGGCTAAGGGATTCACGGTTGATATCATCTCGTGTAGGCATTTCATCAAGGAACTATCGCAATTTGCATTCCTTTGTAGTCGAATGTCAGTGGCTTGGTCAGTATCAAGTATATGTATAAAGCTGTGCGTATAATGAGTTTGAATCATTATTAGCATGAAGAGGACCCACTCGATGGTAAATTGATCCATGTATCCGAAAACAATAAGGGCCACGTCCTGGTGGCTCTACAATTTAAGCTTCAAAAGATGCAAAAGCGAATGAGCTATTTATTTGTCTTATATTCTCTAAGTAATGGGACCGGAAAGAGTTCAAATTATTTTCAAAAACGCTTTCCAAAAAATCAGGTATGCGAGGTATCGGTATCTGCACTTTCCCACCGTGGCAGCATGTAAGGAATTGATTTCTTCCCTATAAAAAATTTTTCTTTATCAAGTTTACCAAAGTTTTTCAATAATGGAAAGTTACCTTTTCACATTTAAAATGTTTAGCATTGCAATGCAAACATATACTGGTTAAACCACCAAACGTGTTATATTCTGCATTAAATGCTGGATCTAGAGCTTTTTTGTATGTACTTGTGCTTGCATGAATACGGACCTAAAAAACATGAAATCGTTTAAAACATATATTATATGTAGCGGAAGCAAAGAGATGTAAGTTTTCAACAAAAACCGATTTAAGCGCACAACCACTTTGTTAAAACTCTATCTTATTTGAAGGGTAGACATGTACTCTTTTCTAGTACGACACATCGCGTGCCAAATGACAAAAGGGCGTTTACAGCAAGTAGATGGATCCATGCCAAAAGCGTATCAAATAAAAAACTAATTTGTCTCTCTCTCTTCATTTTTTAAAACTATTTAAAATTTTGAGTTTTGCAAAAAGGATCAAGCGAACACAAAATTTTTAAATACATACATACGTTTATATATTGTAGATCAATTGTACCATATATGAACGAAAAAAAAGTGGATGATTCTACCAATCATATGCAATACGTGACGTTTCAAACATTTAACACTTACTTACCTGCTCTATTCCTCCACTTAAAGTAGGAACTCTTCTACGAACTCTTCTTGGGCGTCCTCTAGGCATATTTTAAAATTAAATATGTATGTATGTACTTTTTTCTCAAAATAAATTCTATTTTGCGTCTGCCCAAAACTCTTACTAATTTGCACTGTTACCGTTGTTTTAAGTGAACTGACAAATTTCAAGTAAATTGTCAATTTATACCACATCATGGCAATACCATCACAACAAAATTTTGAAAAAAATTCGCAGCAACCGTTGGGACTATGTTCATGAATACATATGTATTTATTAGTAAGGATAACAAAGCAAAACAATTATTGAGAATCCAAATGTATACAATGCTGTGCTCATTAGAAAGAGAGCTAAACAAAGCAAACGTACTCATATATACATATGCGTTTGTGTGTCAACGCGCTTTGCATAGACATCGCTGTTAACAATATGAAAATTTCGATAACTTTACACGCAAATATTTCATGAACAAATTAACCAATTTTAATTTTTATAATTTTCCGGAAATATGCTCATCAAAACCTTTCTTTTGATATATATTTCATATCTTTACGTGTTGTAGTTTAGTCAGAATAAGCGCCATATTTTAAAATAATACTATAGAAGACTAGTATGTAACCCCCGAAAATCGGGTGGGCTTTTTTCCCACGGAAAGTAAACAGCATATGTGACACTTTTATATATTAAAAGTTATGATGATTAGAAAAGTGTATATTTTTATTCATATGTAATACCTATGTAAGAACTTATGCATGCCTATAACATTTTTAAAATTTTGTTCAGTTAAATGAGTAATTTTCTTTTTTAAATTACTTCATTATAAACTACATTCAACGTGAAGTTTTCGTTATTGCCCATTTGAACGCGTATATTTTCCCAGGATCTAACCCGGCTTAACGCAACATAAAGTTGACCGTGGGCAAAGCAATCCTCCTTTAAATGAAGCGCCACCCTTGATAATGTTTGCCCCTGGGCCTTATTTATAGTTATGGCGAAGGCTATTATAATTGGAAATTGGCGACGCTTCAACGTAAAGGGAAGTGTGGTATCGCTCGGCTGCAAATTTATACGAGGCAATAGAAATCGCCTTCCCTGAGCCTCTCCGCATAACACTTCCGCGTGCAAGCAATTCGGATGCATTTCTTTTACGATAAGTCGTGTGCCATTCACCAATCCTTCTGCTGGGCTTAAATTGCGAATCAACATTATCACTGTTCCAATTTTCAATTGAAGCTTATGCGGCGGAGTTCCACTAAAATTGAGGGAGTGTAAAAATTCCACTGGGAATCTTACCTGATCTTGTGAATCTTGTGAAACAATCGTATCAGCGCTGAGATATGTGCGCTCTTGACCAGGTAGCATATCGACTATACTCGAGTTTATGATGGCACATTGATCATTTTTTGGACATAATATGGCTCGGTCTTTTAAATTATCAATTTCTATTATTCCATTATTTGGTTGGAAAACCCAGTCAATGAGGTTTCCGTTTTTTAAAAGAATTTGATCAGGAATTTTTACTCTTGATGCATTGTCTTGCCCTTCGCCGTGTCCTATGCGCAAAAGAAAATTACAATAGTCGGATTTTTGAGTACGCATATTGATTGTGAGCTTAAATGATTTAAAAAATTTCCACAAAGAGCAACGTTTTAAACAATTATCAACTATGCCAGTTCGCGTACTTCTCGGTACCACAGGCAAAACTTGCCTAAAGTCTCCACCCAGAATAATAATTTTCCCACCAAAAGGCGTCTCATTTTGGTGAATATCGCGCAAAAGACGATCTAAACACAACAGAGCTCTGCCAGGTACCATGCTAGCTTCATCCCAAATAATAGCTTTTGCTGCCTTTAATGCCTGACCAACTTTAGTGTTTGGTTTTACCAAAGAAACTGACGATTCAGTCAACGGTATGGGAAATTTAAAAACGCTGTGAGCAGTTCGCCCGCCTGGCAACAAAATTGAAGCTATACCTGTCCAAGCTACGGTAATCACTGTTTCTCCAATACCACGAATATAGTGAGTAAGAGTTTTATACAGAAATGTTTTTCCAGAGCCACCAGGTCCATCAATAAAAACAGCTTTAACAGATATGCCCTCATCATTAAGCATTGTACATACTTCGTCAAAAATGTGTTTTTGTTCTCGATTAAGCTGATCTTTTAATGTTTGTGCGCATATCAAATCGACTTCAATGTCAGTTGTTAAAGTTGTAAGGTTGTCTGCAAAAGAAACTTCCGGCAAACCAAAATGTTTTAAAGATGTATTGTGGGAAAGTAAAATTTGATTAATTTCCCGCAACGCCAATATTTCACTTTCTACTACATTATTATCTCTTACAAAATCTTCAATAAAATATTCTTTAAATGTTGTCCAAAGTTCAAGGGGCGAAGTAGGTTCTCCAAACACGCAAATCATGGCAAAAATACGTCTTAACTGTGAGGGCATTTTGAAGGTAGAAACTTCTGTCAAAACAGCAACCCATTCCGAGTTATCCACTAATAGCTTTCGTTTGACGGCCGATTCCCAAAAAGAAGGGAGGAGCTCATTACCAACTGTCAATAAATCATTGTATGATTTAGGATCCTTTATGGAAACTAACAGTAAACGTAATGCAAATCGTTCTCGATCCTTTGGATCGACCGTATAAATTCTGCCTATTGCGTTGGCTAAATTTTTTCTTCTCTGCCACGAACGTGAGCCTTGCTGCCAAGTGTAATGTTCAGGAATTTCTTGGTAAGTCAATGTATTAGCAAAAGTATCTATTGTATTCAGCTTAAAGTACGCAGTAAGTGTAGTGTCTCGGAATTCCGTAATCGCTTCTGCTATAATAGCACTGTCTTCACGAAAGTAAATATTTTGTAAATTTGGAAGGTGTACCGCAAGACGTTTTACTGTGTGTGATTTTTCCTGCGTTGGAAATTCAAAAAGTCTCCAACACGCTTCTGGTGCGCTTACATACCTAGCATCTACAAAAGTCGTTATCTCATCAAAATTAATGCAGTTACTAACAGGTTGTTCAATGATCTGAATACTTGCACAATCATATCCTTTATAGATATATTTATGTATGTAGGTACTTAACACTTTTGATTGAAGAACATATTTCAACATTGATGTGAGCGGCGCATTTTTTTGTTAAGTACAGGGTGGCTGATGAATTTTGCTACATTAAGAAACTCAAATAACTTTTTTTTTAGTGTATGGAATTCATTTTTTTTTTTTTCAAGTTGAAGGTCATTAAATTTTATTAAATGTAGCTTAACTAGTTTTAAAAATAATTGAATTTAAATGCCCCCCATGCTCGTTGACACAAGTGCGGCATCTTAGTAAAAAGTTGTTCATTGCTGCTTTGAGAGTTGCGACAGGAATAGCCGCAATTGTTGCCCGAATGGATTGTTTTAGTTCATCCAAATTTGTTGGCTTTGTTTTATAAACTTCTTGTTTACATAAACCCCACAAGAAAAAGTCAGGTGCAGTAAGGTCAGGCGACCTGGGGGGCCAACGAAATTCGGAGTTTCTTGAAATCAGTTTATTGGGAAATTTTCGTCGCAACTCTGTCATAACAGTCTGGGCTATGTGAGACGTTGCCCCATCTTGTTGAAACCACACAGAGTTGAAAGGAATTCTATTTCGGCGTAGTTCTGGATAGAAAAATTCTTTCAGCATTTTCAAATAACGGTCTCCAGTAACCGTAACGGTGTGACCATTTTCTTCAAAAAAATAAGGCCCGACAATACAGCGTGAAGAAACCGCACACAACACTGTCACGCGAAGAGGATGCAATTCCGTCTCGTGGAGTATCTGTGGGTTAGAAGTACTCCATATTCGACAATTTTGTTTGTTCACATTGCCGTTTAAATCGAAATGGGCCTCATCAGACATGAAAAGGTAGTTTAACAAGTTTTGGTCTTCTTGCACCATTTGCAGGATCTTCTGGCAAAATTCCAAGCGAATCGGCAAGTCTGCTGTATTCAGTTTGTTAACCATTTGAATTTTGTAGGGAAATAAGTCTAAATCTTTGTGCATTATTGTTTGCAAAGACTGTCGGCTGACACCAAGTTGAGCAGATAAGCTTCTTGTTGAAACCCTTGGATTGCTTTGTATAGCTGCAGCTACAGCAGCGATCGTTTCCTCCGTCCGAACTGGTGGGTTTCGATGATAAGGCCTTCTTGTGACTGTTCCTTGCTCAGCAAAATTATTCACCAGTCTCATTATGGTCCATCTGCTCGGGGGATCACCGCCAAACATCCGCCTGTACTCTCTCTGTACCAAAACTACGGACTCCAGTGCGTGATAGCGTGTTTGCGTGTCCCAGTTATCCATTTTAATAAATTTTAAAGATCAATCTGCAAATTAAAATAAAAATGGAACAGATAACTTAAAAAGAAAAAAAGTTATTCAATTTTTTTTTGGTAGCGGCTTTCATCAGCCACCCTGTATTTATTATATGGTACGATCCATCAATTATCTAATTCAATTTGGTTTTGATTGACTCGAACTAAAACTTTGCTCCCGTCATCGCGGCGACGATACTGGGGATACCCATTGACATCTTGCGAAGTAACTTCTTGAAATAGTTTTGGATATTTTTTTGTGCATTATCCAGATTTAGACATGCAAGGCGATGAAGGATTAAGTGGGCCACATGGACCATGCACCATACATTTTAAAACAATTTCATGAAGTTCAGGCTCAGTTTATTTATTCGGAATTTCAGCACAAACAGCCAAGTCTATAATAGAAGCATCAATAATGGTATCTGCATCATGAAGAGCAACCAAAATATGTGCATGCGGTAGATCTCTTTTTTGAAATTCTATTACGTATAGAAAATATTTCACCCTTCCAAATACATGCTTTTTTGAAATATCATTTAAAAGATCTTTTAGTTTTTGCTTAAAAACTCGCGCTATTAACTCAGGACGCATTTGGGGTACTTGATACTGTTCAATGTTTTGAGTTATCTCAGGCCATTTTGGATTAGAGGTAAAAGTTATGAAAAGTGACGGCTTTCCATGTTTTCTAACAATAGCCATGGCATCTTGGTAATGCATATTCATATTGCGAGGTGAACCTGGAAAACTGGAAGGCAGAACGACAATGCGACCAGGGCGTGCATTTTCTAGTTCTGCTTGACGCATAGCATAATCGTGTAAGCCAGCATATGTTTCAACTCGAAGCTGATGTTGGTGATTACGCAAAAACGCCAACCTCTATTCTAACGTACTGATCAACTAAATATTGTTGCCAAAGTTTACCTGAAGCATGAAGTAAGCTGAAACCTTCTCGAATCGCCATTCGATATCCAACGAATTGCAACTGTGTGACCCTGAACCTGCGACTTGTTCTGTATTCTTGCTCATGTAGTAGTGCTTCGTCGTATCCTGGCTCACCATAGGGAATAAAAGAGGGTAAACCAAGGGATCGCATAATCTATGTAAAGTTGAAATCGTGGTGCAATACCAGAGAATGTTAATGCAATGAGAAGGAGCAAATGTTAAAAGAGCTTTTTTCGAGTTCTAATTTATAGATTCATAATAAGGTCATTTCAAATTCAACTTTCCTGAAGAGGTCGGAATTGCAGATATTTACCACGCGAGTGACGCGAGTGGAGGGTTTCTATATTTACTTACCACGCTAGGCCAAGAATTCAGATATTTTCTGCGTTTACCATACTACTGAGGACGTTCATAAGATTTTTCGGCACACTACTAAGGAAATCGAAGCGAATAAATTTGCGATTAAGAAGGCCGCGCGGTAGTTAGTTTGTGGTGCAGAAGCTAAAGTCGGCGGAATTATTCGTTTTGTGTTTTTGCACGTATTTAATTCAGGTTCAAGTCCTGAAGTCATATTTTTTTTCTTGCACATTTTTTTTTTTACAATTCAAACCAGGAAAGTTTGGTAAAATTTTTGAGTTTATTTTAATTAAAATTTCTTTAAAATACTGTTTTTTGTATTTTATAAATGGAAATTTCTTTTCGGTATAAAATAGTTCATACTGGATATGACCTGATTTTTATATAAATCAATCAAAACAGAAAATATGTACATATGTCTATAATCTATTTCATCAAATCCAAATTATATTGATGAGAAAATATCATTCTAATATCCGTCCAGAAAGCCAAACGCGCATACACAGATGCATATGCATATAATTACGCATACAAACTTTCAACTAACGCAGAATATGTGCATATAAAACTGCGAATCGAATAAATGAGTGATTTAGAAAATATCATTAATAATTATAGATTAGCGCAATCGTGAAAGACGTGTTGTATATGCAATACATCGTCTCATATTTGACTCAGGTTCAAATCCTGTGCACAGTTTTTTATTCGATATTTTTATTTCATTTTTTATATTTGGATTAATTGAAATTGATTTAAAATAGTGTATTCAGGTTTTTCTAATACCAGTTATTTAGAAATTTATTTTCTATATAACATTATTCATTTGAATTGATTTATATGTAAAACAGCCATAAAGTCAATCATATGAATATGCATTCCTATATTTAATTTCTTCAGTCAAATCTGAACTACTTACATACACATATTGATGAGAAAATATTCTAATATCCATCCAGGAAGCCTAACGCGCATACTCACATATGAGTTTAAATATATGTACAAACTACCACCATTCTAACAAGCCCAGAACACAAGCTTCTGCGCACACTTGACACATGGGATATGTATACCCTATGAGCAAAAAGAACCGGGAAGGTGATGTTGACTGCTTCCTTCGATTGCCAAGGCATAGTCCACCATGAGTACCTTCCATCGGGCCAGACAGTCAATAGAGAATATTATTTATTCGTTTTGAAACCTTAGAGAGATGCTGTGTGTTGGAAACCGCCGGAAATGTGAGCAAACAATTCTCAGATTTTGCATGGTGATAACGCACTGATCAAAGAGAATACAAATCGGCCTGCCGGGAGTGTTTGGAGGACTGGGTTAAGCGTTGGCACATGTGTGTTCCTTCAGACGGGTCATATTTTGAAGGAGATAATATAAATTTTCCTTAAATTTAACTCTGTTTTGTTTAATTTAAACATTCCCGGTACTTTCTGATCATAAGGTACATATATGCGGCTTTGCGGAAAGCAATGTGTGATTCGCTGGAAGTCGCATTAACTCGCGACTGTCGCACAGTTAGAAGACATATTTACATACATATAAGGGTGCATACATACATACGGAGCCGCGGCCACTCGACATGACAAAAATTTAAGATTTATCAAATATTGGCAAATAATTCCACGCGAAATATTCCAATATTGACTATTTTCGAATGGTCGCGAAAATTGGCATATGGGCGGCTCGTTTTATGAATGAAATTGAAATATGAGCTCTAACTTATGAATGAACTTTTTGTTTTGTTCTAAATTGTTCAGCGCCGTCGCTGATAGAATCATGGCCGCTGCGACTGCGTCTACGAATGTATTTTGTTTTTGTAGTCGCTAGGCTTAGATTTTAGCTTTGGGCGACATGCGCATGTGAGGTATGTGTTTTTGTTGTGTTCTAGAACATTTTAGAATGTGCGGTGGCAAAGCGGCCATGGCGTTGCGCTTGCTGTTGCTTTTGCGTCTATCAAAGTACATATCGTGTTTTTGTAAGTACAATATTAGGAATATCGACTGGGGAAAGACAAAAGTACACGGAAGCAAGAAGGGAGCGCTGTGCTCGCGCATATACATATGCATGAATGTATGAACGTGCATGGATGTAGTAACATATGAATACAATTATTTTGTAGGAAGTTTAGAAGGCAAGTAGGTATATATGTATGTATGTATATAGGCTAGGACATAATACATACATAGAGCAGAATTGTTTTTGCACTTGTTAGGAAGAAACTCGCTAGTGCGTATGTGTATTTGTCTTGTAAGAATGTGATGTGCTGTGACTTGTGTACATACATAAGTCAAGGTTATTTGGGCATACATGCATATGTACATATGTATGAAAGGAAGATGATGTTCTTGCGCTTGTGCATTATTGTTTTTCATATACAAATGTACATACCTACATATGTATGTAAATGCTGTCGAATACATAAACTATAAATTGACATACAATATAAAATAAACGTTGATTTATCTTAAACCGTTTTTTTTTTCTTAATGCAAATACCTCCTATTGACATGTACATACATATTATGTATGTATATTGTCATATACCATCATTTATGTACATATAGAGTATACGTTCATTTATGAATGTATGTAATGAAAAACTTCATGAATTACTTTCAGAATTTTATTAAAATTAATTCGCGTCGCGCGCATGCACAAAACCTTGGTTCACAACGCAGGCGCAGAAATATACGCACTGCGTATTTATCCTCCCCATGTGACTCGGCATCAATTCTCGGCGCCAATTTTTTTTTTTTTTTTTAAATGTGTTTTTTTTAATGTAATCGTAAAAAATTTTTAATAAATTTTATGTATCCGCTTATCATTTCAAAAGTAACAAAATGGTAAAAAAATAAGCAGTCGAAGAAATAAATGCACCGCCTATTTTTCCTCGCCACATATTAGACTCGATTTCAATTCCCAGTGCAAACCTTGTTTTATTAATGGTCTATGAATAAGTTCGTGCGGTTTTTTTTCGAAATTTGAATTTCGGATCATTCCCATGGCTTTTAAACGTTTGGAAATGGTTGATTGATCAACTCCCAAAGTTTTTGCAACCTCTTCTTGCGTTTGAGCCGGATCTTGATCGAGCAATTCCTCCAATTCGGTATCCATGAACTTTGGCGGCGCGGCCAAAATCACCACTTTTAAAGCGTGCAAACCACTTCTGGCACGTTCGCTCAGCTAGAGCATGCTCACCATAAACTTCCACCAAGATACGATGACTTTCGGCTGCTTTTTTCTTCATATTAAAAAATTCCCTGCAAAAACACATTATTTGGCACGAAATTCGACATTTTCAAGTGTGGTAAAAATATTGTTGTTTACGCTTCAAATAAAAAACTTATACTGACGTTTGTGCCTTACCACAGTAGCTCTCCAATGAATGTTTGGAAATGTGGATCGATGGAATAATAATCAAGTTACGCCATCTGTTGTAAAACCGCACGAACTTATCCATAGACCATTAATTTTTTTTTTTTTAAATTCGTTTTTTTTTTATGTAATTAAAAAAAATTATGTAATAAATTTTACGTATTCGCTTATTATTTCAAAAAATACGAAAATAGTAAAAATTTAATTAGTTTAATGTATTTATCCTCCCCACGTGACTCGCCATCAATTCTCGGTGTAAATTTTTTTTTTTTCGTTTTTCAATTTTTTTTTTAATGTAATCGTAAAAAAATTTGTAATAAATTTTATGTATCCGCTTATCATTTCAAAAGTAACAAAATGGTAAAAAATAAGCAGTCGAAGAAATAAACGCACCGCCTATTTTTCCTCGCCACATGTTAGACGCGAGTTCAATTCCCGGTGCAAACTTTTTTTTTATAAATTTTATTTTTTAAAATCGTTTTTTTTTTTAATGTAATTGAAAAAAAAAAAATTATGTAATAAATTTTACGTATTCGCTTATTATTTCAAAAATACGAAAATAGTACAAATTTAATTGGTTTAATGTCGAGGTGAGAAATGTGCTGTGTGTTGAGGTGAAATATGTGTGCTGTTTCTAATTTTTGTGTGGGCAAAAGTCAGTGAGGTGTCTATAAACTCGGTGTGCTAAATGACCTTATTACAAATCTTTCAGATCTCAATTGTACTAAAAAAAGCTTACAGTAACATTTGCACCTTCTCATAGCATTAACATTCTCTGGCAATACTGTGTTTCTGAGCTGTGAGAAAATACTCTTAAATCACGGCTTGCCGGTGGTTCACCATCCTCAGTTGTGAAAACGGCTGCAATTTCTGAGCAGTTAGGCAAATTATAACGCCGATTCGCATGACTACTGAAGAAAATCATGCTCACTTTGTGCGGAACTCGATTTGCCTGTCGTGCCCTCTGTTTCTCCTCGCGTTCAACTTGTGCCATAAATTTATACTGACGGGCTAAGGGATTCACGGTTGATATCATCTCGTGTAGGCATTTCATCAAGGAACTATCGCAATTTGCATTCCTTTGTAGTCGAATGTCAGTGGCTTGGTCAGTATCAAGTATATAAAGCTGTGCGTATAATGAGTTTGAATCATTATTAGCATGAAGAGGACCCACTCGATGGTAAATTGATCCATGTATCCGAAAACAATAAGGGCCACGTCCTGGTGGCTCTACAATTTAAGCTTCAAAAGATGCAAAAGCGAATGAGCTATTTATTTGTCTTATATTCTCTAAGTAATGGGACCGGAAAGAGTTCAAATTATTTTCAAAAACGCTTTCCAAAAAATCAGGTATGCGAGGTATCGGTATCTGCACTTTCCCACCGTGGCAGCATGTAAGGAATTGATTTCTTCCCTATAAAAAATTTTTCTTTATCAAGTTTACCAAAGTTTTTCAATAATGGAAAGTTACCTTTTCACATTTAAAATGTTTAGCATTGCAATGCAAACATATACTGGTTAAACCACCAAACGTGTTATATTCTGCATTAAATGCTGGATCTAGAGCTTTTTTGTATGTACTTGTGCTTGCATGAATACGGACCTAAAAAACATGAAATCGTTTAAAACATATATTATATGTAGCGGAAGCAAAGAGATGTAAGTTTTCAACAAAAACCGATTTAAGCGCACAACCACTTTGTTAAAACTCTATCTTATTTGAAGGATAGACATGTACTCTTTTCTAGTACGACACATCGCGTGCCAAATGACAAAAGGGCGTTTACAGCAAGTAGATGGATCCATGCCAAAAGCGTATCAAATAAAAAACTAATTTGTCTCTCTCTCTTCATTTTTTAAAACTATTTAAAATTTTGAGTTTTGCAAAAAGGATCAAGCGAACACAAAATTTTTAAATACATACATACGTTTATATATTGTAGATCAATTGTACCATATATGAACGAAAAAAAAGTGGATGCTTCTACCAATCATATGCAATACGTGACGTTTCAAACATTTAACACTTACTTACCTGCTCTATTCCTCCACTTAAAGTAGGAACTCTTCTACGAACTCTTCTTGGGCGTCCTCTAGGCATATTTTAAAATTAAATATGTATGTATGTACTTTTTTCTCAAAATAAATTCTATTTTGCGTCTGCCCAAAACTCTTACTAATTTGCACTGTTACCGTTGTTTTAAGTGAACTGACAAATTTCAAGTAAATTGTCAATTTATACCACATCATGGCAATACCATCACAACAAAATTTTGAAAAAAATTCGCAGCAACCGTTGGGACTATGTTCATGAATACATATGTATTTATTAGTAAGGATAACAAAGCAAAACAATTATTGAGAATCCAAATGTATACAATGCTGTGCTCATTAGAAAGAGAGCTAAACAAAGCAAACGTACTCATATATACATATGCGTTTGTGTGTCAACGCGCTTTGCATAGACATCGCTGTTAACAATATGAAAATTTTGATAACTTTACACGCAAATATTTCATGAACAAATTAACCAATTTTAATTTTTATAATTTTCCGGAAATATGCTCATCAAAACCTTTCTTTTGATATATATTTCATATCTTTACGTGTTGTAGTTTAGTCAGAATAAGCGCCATGTTTTAAAATAATACTATAGAAGACTAGTATGTAACCCCCGAAAATCGGGTGGGCTTTTTTCCCACGGAAAGTAAACAGCATATGTGACACTTTTATATATTAAAAGTTATGATGATTAGAAAAGTGTATATTTTTATTCATATGTAATACCTATGTAAGAACTTATGCATGCCTATAACATTTTTAAAATTTTGTTCAGTTAAATGAGTAATTTTCTTTTTTAAATTACTTCATTATAAACTACATTCAACGTGAAGTTTTCGTTATTGCCCATTTGAACGCGTATATTTTCCCAGGATCTAACCCGGCTTAACGCAACATAAAGTTGACCGTGGGCAAAGCAATCCTCCTTTAAATGAAGCGCCACCCTTGATAATGTTTGCCCCTGGGCCTTATTTATAGTTATGGCGAAAGCTATTATAATTGGAAATTGGCGACGCTTCAACGTAAAGGGAAGTGTGGTTTCGCTCGGCTGCAAATTTATACGAGGCAATAGAAATCGCCTTCCCTGAGCCTCTCCGCATAACACTTCCGCGTGCAAGCAATTCGGATGCATTTCTTTTACGATAAGTCGTGTGCCATTCACCAATCCTTCTGCTGGGCTTAAATTGCGAATCAACATTATCACTGTTCCAATTTTCAATTGAAGCTTATGCGGCGGAGTTCCACTAAAATTGAGGGAGTGTAAAAATTCCACTGGGAATCTTACCTGATCTTGTGAATCTTGTGAAACAATCGTATCAGCGCTGAGATATGTGCGCTCTTGACCAGGTAGCATATCGACTATACTTGAGTTTATGATGGCACATTGATCATTTTTTGGACATAATATGGCTCGGTCTTTTAAATTATCAATTTCTATTATTCCATTATTTGGTTGGAAAACCCAGTCAATGAGGTTTCCGTTTTTTAAAAGAATTTGATCAGGAATTTTTACTCTTGATGCATTGTCTTGCCCTTCGCCGTGTCCTATGCGCAAAAGAAAATTACAATAGTCGGATTTTTGAGTACGCATATTGATTGTGAGCTTAAATGATTTAAAAAAATTCCACAAAGAGCAACGTTTTAAACAATTATCAACTATGCCAGTTCGCGTACTTCTCGGTACCACAGGCAAAACTTGCCTAAAGTCTCCACCCAGAATAATAATTTTCCCACCAAAAGGCGTCTCATTTTGGTGAATATCGCGCAAAAGACGATCTAAACACAACAGAGCTCTGCCAGGTACCATGCTAGCTTCATCCCAAATAATAGCTTTTGCTGCCTTTAATGCCTGACCAACTTTAGTGTTTGGTTTTACCAAAGAAACTGACGATTCAGTCAACGGTATGGGAAATTTAAAAACGTTGTGAGCAGTTCGCCCACCTGGCAAAAAAATTGAAGCTATACCTGTCCAAGCTACGGTAATCACTGTTTGTCCAATACCACGAATATAGTGATTAAGAGTTTTATATAGAAATGTTTTTCCAGAGCCACCAGGTCCATCAATAAAAACAGCTTTAACAGATATGCCCTCATCATTAAGCATTGTACATACTTCGTCAAAAATGTGTTTTTGTTCTCGATTAAGCTGATCTTTTAATGTTTGTGCGCATACCAAATCGACATCAATGTCAGTTGTTAAAGTTGTAAGGTTGTCTGCAAAAGAAACTTCCGGCAAACCAAAATGTTTTAAAGATGTATTGTGGGAAAGTAAAATTTGATTAATTTCCCGCAACGCCAATATTTCACTTTCTACTACATTATTATCTCTTACAAAACCTTCAATAAAATATTCTTTAAATGTTGTCCAAAGTTCAAGGGGCGAAGTAGGTTCTCCAAACACGCAAATCATGGCAAAAATACGTCTTAACTGTGAGGGCATTTTGAAGGTAGAAACTTCTGTCAAAACAGCAACCCATTCCGAGTTATCCACTAATAGCTTTCGTTTGACGGCCGATTCCCAAAAAGAAGGGAAGAGCTCATCACCAACTGTCAATAAATCATTGTATGATTTAGGATCCTTTATGGAAACTAACAGTAAACGTAATGCAAATCGTTCTCGATCCTTTGGATCGACCGTATAAATTCTGCCTATTGCGTTGGCTAAATTTTTTCTTCTCTGCCACGAACGTGAGCCTTGCTGCCAAGTGTAATGTTCAGGAATTTCTTGGTAAGTCAATGTATTAGCAAAAGTATCTATTGTATTCAGCTTAAAGTACGCAGTAAGTGTAGTGTCTCGGAATTCCGTAATCGCTTCTGCTATAATAGCACTGTCTTCACGAAAGTAAATATTTTGTAAATTTGGAAGGTGTACCGCAAGAGGTTTTACTGTGTGCGATTTTTCCTGCATTGGAAATTCAAAAAGTCTCCAACACGCTTCTGGTGCGCTTACATACCTAGCATCTACAAAAGTCGTTATCTCATCAAAATTAATGCAGTTACTAACAGGTTGTTCAATGATCTGAATACTTGCACAATCATATCCTTTATAGATATATTTATGTAGGTACTTAACACTTTTGATTGAAGAACATATTTCAACATTGATGTGAGCGGCGCATTTTTTTGTTAAGTATTTATTATATGGTACGATCCATCGATTATCTAATTCAATTTGGTTTTGATTGACTCGAACTAAAACTTTGCTCCCGTCATCGCGCCGACGATACTGGGGATACCCATTGACATCTTGCAAAGTAACTTCTTGAAATAGTTTTGGATATTTTTTTGTGCATTCTCCAGATTCAGACATGCAAGGCGATGAAGGATTAAGTGGGCCACATGGACCATGCACCATACATTTTAAAACAATTTCATGAAGTTCAGGCTCAGTTTCTTTATTCGAAATTTCAGCACAAACAGCCAAGTCTATAATAGAAGCATCAATAATGGTATCTGCATCATGAAGAGCAACCAAAATATGTGCATGCGGTAGACCTCTTTTTTGAAGTTCTATTACGTATAGAAAATATTTCACCCTTCCAAATACATGCTTTTTTGAAATATCATTTAAAAGATCTTTTAGTTTTTGCTTAAAAACTCGCGCTATTAACTCAGGACGCATTTGGGGTACTTGATACTGTTCAATGTTTTGAGTTATCTCAGGCCATTTTGGATTAGAGGTAAAAGTTATGAAAAGTGACGGCTTTCCATGTTTTCTAACAATAGCCATGGCATCTTGGTAATGCATATTCATATTGCGAGGTGAGCCTGGAAAACTGGAAGGCAGAACGACAATGCGACCAGGGCGTGCATTTTCTAGTTCTGCTTGACGCATAGCATAATCGTGTAAGCCAGCATATGTTTCAACTCGAAGCTGATGTTGGTGATTACGCAAAAACGCCAACCTCTATTCTAACGTACTGATCAACTAAATATTGTTGCCAAAGTTTACCTGAAGCATGAAGTAAGCTGAAACCTTCTCGAATCGCCATTCGATATCCAACGAATTGCAACTGTGTGACCCTGAACCTGCGACTTGTTCTGTATTCTTGCTCATGTAGTAGTGCTTCGTCGCATCCTGGCTCACCATAGGGAAATAAAAGAGGGTAAACCAAGGGATCGCATAATCTATGTAAAGTTGAAATCGTGGTGCAATACTGTGTTTCTGAGCTGTGAGAAAATACTCTTAAATCACGGCTTGCCGGTGGTTCACCATCCTCAGTTGTGAAAACGACTGCAATTTCTGAGCAGTTAGGCAAATTATAACGCCGATTCGCATGACTACTGAAGAAAATCATGCTCACTTTGTGCGGAACTCGATTTTCCTGTTGTGCCCTCTATTCCTCCTCGCGTTCAACTTGTGCCATAAATTTATACTGACGGGCTAAGGGATTCACGGTTGATATCATCTCGTGTAGGCATTTCATCAAGGAACTATCGCAATTTGCATTCCTTTGTAGTCGAATGTCAGTGGCTTGGTCAGTATCAAGTATATAAAGCTGTGCGTATAATGAGTTTGAATCATTATTAGCATGAAGAGGACCCACTCGATGGTAAATTGATCCATGTATCCGAAAACAATAAGAGCCACGTCCTGGTGGCTCTACAATTTTAGCTTCAAAAGATGCAAAAGCGAATGAGCTATTTATTTGTCTTATATTCTCTAAGTAATGGGACCGGAAAGAGTTCAAATTATTTTCAAAAACCCTTTCCAAAAAATCAGGTATGCGAGGTATCGGTATCTGCACTTTCTCACCGTGGCAGCATGTAAGGAATTGATTTCTTCCCTATAAAAAATTTTTCTTTGTCAAGTTTACCAAAGTTTTTCAATAATGGAAAGTTACCTTTTCACATTTAAAATGTTTAGCATTGCAATGCAAACATATATTGGTTAAACCACCAAGCGTGTTATATTCTGCATTAAATGCTGGATCTAGAGCTTTTTTGTATGTACTTGTGCTTGCATGAATACGGACCTAAAAAACATGAAATCGTTTAAAACATATATTATATGTAGCGGAAGCAAAGAGATGTAAGTTTTCAACAAAAACCGATTTGAACGCACAACCACTTTGTTAAAACTCTATCTTATTTGAAGGATAGACATGTACTCTTTTCTAGTACGGCACATCGCGTGCCAAATGACAAAAGGGCGTTTACAGCAAGTAGATGGATCCATGCCAAAAGCGTATCAAATAAAAAACTAATTTGTCTCTCTCTCTTCATTTTTTAAAACTATTTAAAATTTTGAGTTTTGCAAAAAGGATCAAGCGAACACAAAATTTTTAAATACATACATACGTTTATATATTGTAGATCAATTGTACCATATATGAACGAAAACAAAAGTGGATGCTTCTACCAATCATATCCAATACGTGACGTTTCAAACATTTATCACTTACTTACCTGCTCTATTCCTCCACTTAAAGTAGGAACTCTTCTACGAACTCTTCTTGTTCGTCCTCTAGGCATATTTTAAAATTAAATATGTATGTACATATGTACTTTTTTCTCAAAATAAATTCTATTTTGCGTCTGCCCAAAACTCTTACTAATTTGCACTGTTACCGTTGTTTTAAGTGAACTGACAAATTTCAAGTAAATTGTCAATTTATACCACATCATGGCAATACCATCACAACAAAATTTTGAAAAAAATTCGCAGCAACCGTTGGGACTATGTCCATGAATACATATGTATTTATTAGTAAGGATAACAAAACAAAACAATTATTGAGAATCCAAATGTATACAATGCTGTGCTCATTAGAAAGAGAGCTAAACAAAGCAAACGTACTCATATATACATATGCGTTTGTGTGTCATCCCGCTTTACATAGACATCGCTGTTAACATTATGAAAATTTTGATAACTTTACACGCAAATATTTCATGAACAAATTAACCAATTTTAATTTTTATAATTTTCCGGAAATATGCTCATCAAAACCTTTCTTTTGATATATAATATATTTCATATCTGTACGTGTTGTAGTTAAGTCAGAATAAGCGCCATGTTTTAAAATAATAAAATAATACTATAGAAGAAGATAGAAGAAGAAGATTATTGCGATCACAACAAAATTCTGAAAAAAATTCGCAGCAACCAATGGGACTATGTTCATGAATACATATGTATTTATTAGTAAGGATAACAAAGCAAAACAATTATTGAGAATCCAAATGTATACAATGCTGTGCTCATTAGAAAGGGAGCTAAACAAAGCAAATGTACTCATATACATATATGCGTATATTTGTGTGTCAACCCGCTTTGCATAGACATCGCTGTTATCAATATGAAAATTTTGATAACTTTACACGCAAATATTTCATGAACTAATTAACCAATTTTAATTTTTATAATTTTCCGGAAATATGCTCATCAAAACCTTTCTTTTGATATGTATTTCATATCTGTACGTGTTGTAGTTTAGTCAGAATAAGCGCCATATTTTAAAATAATACTATAGATTATAAGTTAACAGCCAAATCATCGAACGTCCCTCGCAATGAATTCACCGAGCAACCCGCGCGCAAACAATGTCGCTGAACCCGACCACATATGCAACATAAACAAAATAATGTGAGTCGGAGCAACGGCCAGCCGTTTCTGTTGTGTCGCAAGCGTTGGAATTCTGATCGGAATATGCTGAGTCGGTTTTACAGACCACAAACCCATGGCATGATCTTTATGTACTTATTATGTATTTAGGTTTAGATTCATATTTCCATTTATGTACTTAGCTTTAGTCTTTTATTCATTCCACTCTTATAATCAGTTTTGTCCAGGTAATTGTTTAATAAAGAACGATTGACTTTACTCCGGCACGCCGCCGTTAATATTTGATGTATTGATTTACACTGTTGAGCCACAAGGCCAATAGTCCAACAAAGGGGACGAAGTCAAGTCTCCCAACCTAAACATCCTAAAACTAATTAGAATCAAGAAGTAGCTGAGACGTGTCAGCAACACCCGCCGCTGGACCAAGGCATCATCACTGCTCCAGAGGGAAAGTGTACAACATATAACTGGCGCCCAACAGAGTTAAAACTGGAATTAGATAATCTTACGATATCTATTAAGTTAGGAACACCATGGCCCTAAACAAGAACATGTAAGTGAATGTTCGGTAAAAATTAGAAAAAGTATTGATGAAAAACTATTTTAAATAAAAAAATTGTGAATAAATTGGCAATGCGAAAGTGAGCATTACGGTATAGTCGCGAAATTATTGACGTGCAAGTGCAGTTTTTTTGTTGAAGAAAAAAAGAGAAACAAGTTGATATTTTCGCTTCATTGGCTGCTCATGACTTTGGCTTATAGAAATATAAAGATAGAGTACGACAGTGGCGAAGAGCAAGAAATAGGATTTAGGCCAGGAAGAAACGGTCAATTAGGAATGGAGCCGGCATTACTAAAAGCGTTAGTAGAAGGTGCGGTAAACAGTGCGCTCCTCGAACAAGAGAGGAGACTAAAATACGAGTTCCGAGCGGAACTTGAAACAGTTAGAGGTCAGGTTAATGCGTTAAGAATAGAGACCCCACAAGTTGAAACATACCAGAGAGTAACAATTGACCCTAGTGTGGGATGTGAGGTGAAGTTAGACATTGTAAAATCAGTGCCTAGCTTCAATGGAAATCATGAGGAATACGTGTCGTGGCGACAGGCGGCTATAGACGCATATGAGATTTTCAAAAGATACGTAGGCAGCGAGGCGTATTACGAGGCTGTGGCCATTTTAAAAAACAAAGTAACTGGTCCAGCTCGTACCATCCTTACGTCGCACAATACAGTGCTTAATTTTGACGCCATTATCGCTAGGCTCGACTGCTCGTACGCAGACAAAACATCCTTGCGCGTACTTAGGCAGCAACTAGAACTGGTTAGGCAGGGTGACCTAAACTTAATGGAATATTACGATGAGGTAGAAAAGAAGCTCGCTCTGGTCACAAATAAAATAGTAATGACTCATGACGAGCAAGCTGCGTCCATTCTTTGTGCAGAAATTAGAGACGATGCACTACACGCTTTCATGGCAGGACTTAGGAGGCCCCTAAAATCTTTAGTAATCCCAGCGAAGCCCAAGGATTGCCATCTGCATTAGCAGTGGCCCGTGAGGCTGAAAATAGCATCGAAAGAAGCGCATTTGCTGCATCTTATGCTAAAGTAATTGAAGAAAGAAACCATAGCGGCGATAATACTAGATTTGGCAATCGTAACCAAGCTAGACAAGGCAGGGGCCAGGAAAGAAATCCACATTTTGTGGGAAATCAAGGCCAAAGCAGGGCACAGCAAGCTGACCCTAAAACGCTAGCGAATGACAAAGAGCCACAATCAAAGTATCAGGCTCAACCCATGGACGTTGATCCTTCGATGTCCAAGTTAAGACAACAGACCAATTGGGGAAAGCCACAGGGCTATTCTACACAAGACGGGGCTCGGAAAAGGCATAACACTTCAGAACGTACGTCAGGCTATAGGCGCCAAAAGATTAACAATATTACGCAACGAGCGCCTACCCAAGACGAGAAAGAATACGAAGAAATGGCCGAAACTGCGCGTGCTGAAATAGATGACGAAAGTGGCGAACCCGAGGACAACGATTTATTGAATTTTTTAGAGGTCGTTCCCGATTGCCGTTCGTCGAGCGTCAATTGGCTGGCAAAACATTAAAGATTCTTATCGACACCGGGGCGGCAAAAAGTTACATTAAACCCGTAAAGGAGTTAAAAAACGTAACACCAGTCGACACCCCTTTTACTGTGAACTCCATTCATGGGTCCAGTAAAATTCAAAAAAAATGTTCAATAGTAATTTTTGGGAAAATTGTCACGTTTTTCATATTAGATACCCTTGACACCTTTGATGCTATAATAGGCTTCGATCTGCTCACGCAGGCGGGGGTAACTATTGACCTGATGGAAAACAGCATAAACTACGGTAATACTTCGGAAATACTCAATCACCATCCGTGCGATAACGTGAACTTTACACGTGTCGATGATATCGTAGTCCCAAATTCCGTAAAAGGCGAATTCAAGAAAATGATACTGAAGAGAATTAGTGCATTCGCGACCTCTAACGAGGCACTGCCTTACAATACTTCAGTCGTCGCCAGGATCCGGACTGTAGACAATAAGGAGGTATATTCAAAGCCCTATCAATACCCAGTAGGCGTGTCAGATTTTGTAAACAACGAAGTCGCACAGCTGTTGAAAGATGGCATCATAAGGCCATCAAGATCTGCGTATAATAGCCCAGTCTGGGTTGTTGATAAGAAAGGAATAGATTCCAACGGAAATAAGAATAAACGGCTGGTCACTGACTTTAGAAAACTAAATGAGAAGACCATCGCCGACCGATATCCGATGCCGAGTATCCAGGTAATCTTAGCTAACCTCGGAAAGGCTAAGTTTTTTACCACACTGGATCTTAAATCCGGATACCACCAGATTTACCTAGCGGAGGACGATCGTGAAAAGACATCCTTCTCGATAAATGGCGGAAAGTACGAATTCTGTCGTTTTCCCTTTGGTCTAAAAAATGCGGGAAGCATTTTTCAAAGAGCAATCGACGATATCTTGCGAGAACAGATCGGAAAGATATGTTATGTCTATGTGGATGACGTAATTATCTTCTCTGAAAATGCCGCAGACCACGTCCGCCATATCGATATAATACTTCAGCAACTTTGCGATGCTAACATGAGAATCTCCAAGGAAAAGTCGAAATTTTTTAAAGAAAGTGTCGAGTATCTAGGCTTCATTGTTACTAGCGAGGGAGCAAAAACAGGTACCCAGGAGTGTTAAATGTGAGAGTGGATAAAATAAAAGAAAGTGTATTAAATAATAACAAAAAACAAATAAAAAATCGATTGGCAAAATTAAAAAAAAAGTGAAAAAGGGTTTTTGATAAACCTGCTCAGCAAAAAACTAAAGGATCATAGGGCGTAAGGCCAAGGAGAGCCACAATACGCTGAACATACAATAAAGGCGCTGATGAAACTAGAGTGTATCCTTGCGTAAGTTGACTAAAGCATTTACTTTTATATTTTCTTTTAAAGATGGAAGATTTGAGGGCCACGGTAACAAATTTAACGGGGGCAGTTAACGCCCTGCTTGATAAAATGAACACCATCGAAAGACGGGTATCCCGCCTGGACTCAATAAGCTCCAGGATGTTTACACCAACCGCCAATGACCAGACGGAACCCAGTGAAGAGATGGTAGCACAAGCCCCTAAAACGGAAGCCGACATAAGGGACATCAGTCGACTCCCTGACTGTGTCAAGGAGCTGCAGATTTTTGATGGGAATCCTGTCCACTACGTGTCCTGGGTGCACTCGGTAGAAGTCGTCCTTTCGGACTTCGAGGTCGTGAGGGGTAAGCCCCTATATCGGGCAATTTTACAGCACATTAGACAAAAGGTGAGGGGTGCTGCTGATTCCGCACTAATTTCGTATAACATTTTCGATAGCAACTGGTCGAAAATCAAAGAGTGCCTTTCTCTGCACTATGCAGATAAAAGGGATATTCGCACCCTTGAGCACCAGTTGCATCAACTTCAGCAAAAGGGAATGAGAATTGATGAATTCTACGCGAAGGTGAATCATCAATTCTCTCTCATTATTAACAAGATAAAAACCGAGTCCTACACGGACGAAACAGTAAGAGTTTTAGTTGAAACTTACCGCAACCGTGCGCTAGACGTATTCATACGCGGGTTGAATGGGGAAATGTCGAGAATGATGCTTATACAGCGTCCTAAAACATTGCCGGAAGCTTACTCGGCATGCTTAGAGATCCAAAACGTAGACTTTAGAAATTTTGCAATTCATTCTTCCACGGCTAGCAATCGTGTGGTGGTGCCCATAAACAACTTACCGAGCACCCCTTATTCCCCAAATAGGTTCAAACCTCCACAATTGCCACCAAAACCTACATGGCACGCTCAAGAGCAGCGTGCACAATACTCAAAAAATTATCGTCCTTTTTCAAGAGATGACATCCAAAGTTCCACGTCGCGTCCGCCAGTTGAGAGGATGGAGGTTGATCCTTCAGTGCAGACACGCAAAGTAAACTATATCAATCGACCCAATCCTTTTAAACGTAGTGCGAGGTCTGAAAATCTCCCACGGAAGCAACAAAGGCTGTATCACACTGTGCAGGAGGAACGCGAGGAGCAGGACGTCAAACAGCAAAGTCTGTATCACATAGCTCAAGGGGTGAGCGAAGAACAGGATGCCAATCAAGAACCTAGCAATGACGAAGAATCTGAGGATTTTCTGTCCTCCGGCCATCTAGCGTACCATACCTAGAATATACGATGCCGGATGGCCGCGTTTTAGATTTTTTAGTAGACACCGGTGCCAACAAAAACTTCATTAGACAAACCATCTCGAAAAAAACGACTCCGGTGCAGAAAATTTTTAGTGTGGCATCTGTGGGGGGTACTGTGCCAATAAAAGATAAGGTAGAAGTAAAATTATTTGAAAGCATTGGGAACTCCACTGAATTTGATTTCTTTGTATTACCTACTCTAAGTGGATTCTGCGGGATCATTGGGGACGACACCTTGAGAGAATTAGGTG
Source organism: Anastrepha obliqua (assembly GCF_027943255.1). Classification (NCBI taxonomy): domain Eukaryota; kingdom Metazoa; phylum Arthropoda; class Insecta; order Diptera; family Tephritidae; genus Anastrepha; species Anastrepha obliqua. Next base: position 50,568,217 of record NC_072897.1, on the reverse strand, counting down.
CGGTAATTGATAGGAAAAATAACTTACTAAAAATAGGGGATTACAAAATTCCACTCAAGGTACGCACGTCTTGCCATGTCAATTTTACAATAGGCAATGATTTTCCTCTGGGAATTCATGGGAAGGTCGAAACCTTATTAAAAAAATATTCGGAGCTCTTTAAACCTTTAAATGGCAATGAGCTCGTAGAGACAAATATCCGTGCTGAAATAAAAACATCAACTTCCGAACCAATATACAGTAAAAGCTACCCGTATCCAGCGTGTATGAGGGACGAAGTTGAAAAACAAGTGAATGAGCTGCTTGAGGAAGGTGTCATCCGGCCTTCAAAGAGCCCTTATAATTCACCAATATGGGTAGTGCCTAAAAAACCAAAGGCGAACGGGGAAAAACAGTACCGAATGGTGATCGACTACAAACGACTAAATACAGTGACGATCGCTGACACTTACCCAATTCCTGACATAAACGCGACCCTTTGCAGCCTTGGACAGGCGAATTACCACACGACAATAGACTTAACGTCTGGATTCCACCAAATACCAATGAAAGACTCGGACATCTCTAAAACGGCTTTTTCTACGATGAACGGGAAATATGAATTCCTCCGTTTACCGTTTGGTCTAAAAAATGCGCCCGCTATTTTCCAGCGAATGATAGACGATGTGTTGAAGAAATACATTGGCAAAATATGCTATGTCTACATCGATGACATCATCGTATTTGGCAAAGACCCAAACGAACACCTGGATAACGTTGAGAAGGTTTTTTCAAGACTCCTAGAAGCAAACTTGAAAGTTAATCTTGAAAAAACATGTTTTTTTGAAAAAGAAGTCGAATTTCTTGGCTATATAATTACTCCCGAAGGAGTACGCGCTGACCCTAAAAAAGTTGAAGCAATTAAAATGATTTCACCTCCAGAAAACCTGAAGGATTTAAAGAGTTTCCTTGGTATGACCTCATACTATAGGAAGTTTATTAGGGACTATGCCAAGGTCGCTAAACCCTTGACCAACCTCACACGAGGGGTAAATGCACAGGTAAAAGCCAACGCCTCTAAAAAAGTAAAAATTGAGCTTGACGAGAAGGCTCTGGAAGCTTTCCACGATTTGAAACAACTTTTAGTGTCTGCTGATGTCTTAGCCTTCCCAGATTTCGCCAAACCATTCAACCTGACGACAGACGCATCGAACTACGCTATTGGTGCGGTTCTATCACAAGGGGTGATAGGCGAAGATAAACCTATAGCGTATATTTCGCGATCCCTGAATAAGTCAGAAGAGAACTACGCCACGAATGAAAAAGAGCTCCTCGCTATTGTTTGGGCACTTGACAATCTACGTTCCTATGTGTATGGTGCAAAGAAAATTAAGATTTACACAGACCACCAGCCGCTGACCTTTTCAGTGAGTAATCGCAACTACAACGCAAAGCTAAAGCGATGGAAAGCTCGAATAGAGGAGTATAATTGTGAGATAATTTATAAACCAGGAAAGACGAATGTGGTCGCCGATGCACTCTCCCGTCTTAAGACGGAAGTGAACGCACTCACAGACTCAATCGTTGCTCTGCCATCGGGTACTGTAGCTGACGCACCATCTGGTACAGATACTGCATCGGAAGGTACTATGCATTCTGCCGAACAGGATAGCTCAGACCTCATACCACACGTAGAAGCACCCATAAACGTGTTTAGGAACCAAATAATACTTAGGCAGGGGGCGAGTTGCGAATGTAGCGAAGAACCGCATAGGGGCTATAAAAGATACTTTATTACGATGCCCATACTAAATTGTGAAAACCTGGTGCCTCTTCTCAAAAAGAATCTTAACCCAAACGTAATAAACGGAATTAAAATACCTGAAGGTTCAATTCATAATTTGCAAAATGCGTATGTTAATAACTTCAGTAAATACAAAATCAGGATCACGCAACGCATAGTAGAGGATGTAACGATTGCTGATAGGGTATTCAACATAATCGAGCAAGAACACAAACGTGCTCATCGAAATGCTCGCGAAAACAGGGAACAAATCCTTGAAAAATTCTATTTTCCAGCAATGTCCAAGCAAATCAGAGAGTATGTTAGTCAATGCGAAACATGTAAATTAAATAAGTATGATAGGCACCCTTCAAAACCGTACCTTCAGCCAACCCCAATTCCTAGTTATCCGTGTGAGATCCTACACATCGATATTTTCGAAATAGAGCGATAAAAATATTTGAGTTGCATCGATAAGTTTACAAAATTTGCCAAACTATTTGCAATAAAAAACAAATCTTCCACCCATTTGCGAATAAAACTAACAGTTGCGCTGCACTACTTCACAGTGCCACGTGCTTTAGTTATGGACAATGAGCGCGGATTTTTGACACCACTTGTATTAAACTATATTAGATCCTTAGGAATAGAGGTTTACCAAACGCCAACGCAGCGAAGTGAGGCCAATGGTCAAGTCGAGAGATTACATTCCACTCTGATTGAAATATATCGCTGCCTTTGCGTTGAGTTTCCTAGATTAACACCCGAAGAGCGCGTTGCCATAACGGTAGACAGGTACAATAATACAATACATTCGGAAACAAAACGGAAGCCCGCTGATATTTTCCTTAACAGAACTGCGAGAATAAATTACCAAGAATTGACAAACTTTAGGGAACATACTAATGATGACGTAAAAGCCCTTCTATTACACGAACAAGAAAGTAGAAATACAAGACATAATAAAACTCGCTCGCCCCCTCGCAATTTTCATAGTGGTGATGAATTATTTATCGCCAACAAACAAATTAAAAGCAAAAAGAAACCGCTTTATAAAAAAGAAGCTGTCGCTGAAAACAGAAATGCGACTATTATCACGCAAAGTGGGAAAAAATTCCACAAATCAGACATAAGAAATGTCTAGTAATATAAAAAAATACTAATGTTATCCAAAGTGGGAAATCCCACACACAAATGAGACAAAAAAATGTCAACATTGGTCAAGAGACAAAAAACTCATGCATAGATCTTTAAGTCCCAGGCGTTTGGGTACAAATTTTGTTTTTATTCGATCAAGTCATATTGGTTCAATTCCAGTTTACTCGATGGTTCGAGTGACGACAATCGAAATGGTTCAACTCCACCAAAAGGCTATGGCTTTAATTGACGTGAAGTCACTCGTGCCATGAGTAGGCCATTTGCAATCATTAACGCTTATGGTTAAAAGGGATAACCGCGATCCTTCCAATGTCATCTGAGTTTACGTATTCCTATGGTTAAAGAAAAAAAAACGACAAATAAAATTGTGCCATGGCAAACAAAAGCGATGAAAATATGAAAGGTTTAAGACCATAGAAATAAAAGTGCATGAATTGCACACGAATAAACGCTAAAAAGCGCAAAACAAAAAAAAAAAAAAAAAAAAACGGGAAAGCATTCCTAAAGGAAAAAATAAAGAATCACTAACTCGCTAACTAAAACTAATAAACGAAACTAACTTATTAATCTACAGAAACTACTACAATTCCAAAAGGATAAAATTAGTCTAACTTACTAACGTTTACTAATGAAACTAACCATAGTAATAATATACTAAAAAATTATTGTCAAAGAAAGTTCCACTCTTAACATCACTTCCTGAGTCCTCACGAACTTCCGATAACCCTTAGCCTCCCAGACTCCACTCACTAGTAATAGAATTAGAAATTTAAGGCCTTATTACTAAGTTTGATTGCCAATGAATGGAGAAATGTTTTCGAAGGTTGTAACTACAATAAATTTCAAGTAGTTATAATTAAGTTTAAAATCAATTGCATTCTATTTAATTGTTTAATTGGTACTTTTAAATTTCCCTTTGTCGTAATTTCCAACCAAATATGTAAACATTACTTAAGAGAAATACTAGTGTTTTAGTCTAAATTCAATTTATATAATGGTAAACTGTGTGGAAAATAAAGTAGGATTAAGCTAACATTTTGTAATTTAATTTGTAGAATCTGCCTCTGTGCAAACGCACAAGCATATGTTGTATTCAACCTAGATTCCCCTGTTCTAACTGTTCGTGATGGGTACGGCTGGATAATCAACGGACACTTCAAACTGGTCCACATCATCGACTTAATGCGCTACGAGAGGGTTGTAAACCGGCTAGAATATGAAACTGCCAGGATGAACGAGACCGATCCAATCAAAGATGTCACCATTTATCAGTTACAAAAAATTTGAACTCAACTTGAGGAGCTGAAGGGTCCTACAGCCAAAAGACCAAAGCGTTCAATCAACTGGATTGGGTCAGCTTGGAAGTGGATTGCTGGCTCACCTGATGCTTTAGATTGGGATGAAATCCTGCGGAGCCAAAATGAAATAATAGACAACAATAACTTACAGTATAAGGTAAACTCTGAAATTTTCAAGAAAACTGAAGAGTTATTACAGGTTGTGAACGGGATTGCAACGGCCACGAACGACGTCCTGGGACGTACTCACCAAGCCAAATTTTCACAGGAGATTCAGCACAAATTGATGATTCTCAAGGATGACGTTAGTCAATTAATACGGGCATGTCAAATGGCCAAAGCAGGCGTAGCAAACAGCAATCTTTTGAATAAAGAGGAAATAAATAGCCTAATAAGCGAAATCGAAGTCCTTCCGTACAGTAACGTCGTCGAAGCCATTGAATATAGTGAACCATCAATCTACACGGACGGCACTCTTCTACTTTACGTGCTGTCCATGCCAAAGGTGGCTCAAACGAGGTTTAACCACTTGATCACGCGCTCTATTTTGAAGGATGGTCATAGAGTTGATCTGAAGTACAAGACAATCTTAATTAATAAACAGCTGACATATGGTATTAAAAATAGCTGTCTCCACCTCGCCACCGCCATGGTCTGCAAGCAGGAAGCCCTAGATTTATTGTCCGAAGATGAATGTCTACCACGTCTACTCAAGGGTGGGCAAACAAGTTGCCGCTACGTAATTGGCACGGAAACAACGGTTGAGGTGCTCAAGGAGGACACAATATTCTTGGATAATTTCAACAGCAGCATATGGTCAGGTAAAATACTTAAACACTTACCTGGCTCTTATATTCTGCAGATGGAGAACGAGACTATTACAATAAATAACCAAACCTACTGGAGTACTAGCAGCTCAGGCGTGCAGGTGCTCCCACCCGTGTTGTCCACCATAACAAATAGAAGCCTGGCAGTGGATCTCAATCTCGTCCACGAGATGACCTCCGGAAACATACGACTCTTGGGTTACCTGAAAGATAAAACCAACTGGTTTGCAACATCCGAAGCCCTAGGACTTATTTTGCTAATGGTCTTCATTTTGCTAATTTGGAGAAAGCTAACAACTGGAGCAAAACTTCCTGAGCTGAATATGTCGATACTGCAATCAAGTTCTCGGAACCGACCAAAAAACGTCACCTCTCCAAATCATGATCTGCGGGACGCAGATCTTTAGAGGGGGAAGAGTTAACACGCTGCAGTCGCATTTGTTGCGACGCTCCCACGGCTGCTCGCTACACGTGCCGCAGTGTCAGCATATTTAATTTCACAATGCAACGCAACAGGAGACGTTACCTGTTGCACAATTACATTCAATAATGCACCCGTGGGAAGTCAAGGCCAAGTCCGGTCTCAGACAAATTACACAACGACTGCGCCGCAGCTGGGGAATGAAGGTGTAAAGTAAGCGACCGTCACCACGTCCAGTTAGTGGAGTTTGAGACGGGTTCCGGGTTAGCTGTATTAGATTAAGTAATTTGTGTAGAATAAAAATAATTGTGAACTATTAAAAGAATTATAAGTGTTTCTTTCCTGGGCAGCTGGCCCTTAATTTTTTTTAGTGTAACGGACCCAAAATCCGTAACTTAGATGATACAATTAAATTATCAAAACTTTTCCCTCAGTCACACAAGCGAAAATTGTTAGATGTAGATATCGACCATATTCAGAATATTTTATCTAGCTTAACGGTACACCATAGAATGGCCAGAAGTTTAGACTTTCTAGGAACAGCTTTAAAAATCGTTGCAGGTACGCCTGATGCATCAGACTTAGAAAAGATTAAACTTACCGAAGCCGAGCTCATAGAATCAAACAACAGACAAGTAATAGTAATCACTGAAGCACAGAAACAAATTAACCTTTTAACTGATGCAGTAAATAAATTAATTAAAACAAAAAAGGCGAGTTCGTAGACTCTCCTCATTTGTATGAAACTTTACTTGCACGAAATAGAATGTTAACCACTGAAATCCAAAACCTTATGCTCACTATAACGCTCGCCAAATCTAACATCATAAATCCCGCAATTCTCGACCACGAAGATTTAAAATCAATTTTTACCGAACAGCTCGCAGAGGTCCCAATAGTTAGTTTAATGGCAGTATCAAATATAAAAATATTTCAATCAAATAGAGTAATCCACATAATAATTGAATATCCTAATGTTAAGACTATTTGTAAGAAGGGATGATATATCCTGTTGCCCACAATAACACCATTCTGCAAGTACATGATGACATAGTAGCTGAATGCGACGATGGAGTCCTAGCTGTGACAGAATGCGCTACAACCAACTTTGCGACGTTCTGCAAGAAATCTGCCACCCACAGCCAAGCCACTTGGAACCGATTACCCTATTAGACGAAGGAATAATCGTTGTCAACGAACTATCAGCAAGTGTTGTAAACAAGAGTCCAGGCATCGTGGCGTCACCATTGCTGAATATTACAGGACACGACCAAGTGCTCAGCCTACCAATGTTACAAAGGATGAATGAGCACAATCTGCATATAATTCAGAAGTTAAGAGACGATATGTTTTCCGGAGGGACTCCCAGAGTCTGGTTCATGGTTGGTGTAACACTCAGCCTTGCCTTTGGCTGTATTGGCATCATCTATCAGTGTTGGTACCGGAGAAGATCTTCCATCAAATTGCAAGAACTGGTAAAGGAGTTAAGTGTCACCGAGGACGGCAACAATCTTAAAGGGGGGCTAGTTAACAGCCAAATCATCGAACGTCCCTCGCAATGAATTCACCGAGCAACCCGCGCGCAAACAATGTCGCTGAACCCGAGCACATATGCAACATAAACAAAATAATGTGAGTCGGAGCAACGGCCAGCCGTTTCTGTTGTGTCGCAAGCGTTGGAATTCTGATCGGAAATATGCTGAGTCGGTTTTACAGACCACAAACCCATGGCATGATCTTTATGTACTTATTATGTATTTAGGTTTAGATTCATATTTCCTTTTATGTACTTAGCTTTAGTCTTTTATTCATTCCATTCTTATAATCAGTTTTGTCCAGACAATTGTTTAATAAAAAACGATTGACTTTACTCCGGCACGCCGCCGTTAATATTTGATGTATTGATTTACACTGTTGAGCCACAAGGCCAATAGTCCAACAAAGGGGACGAAGTCAAGTCTCCCAACCTAAACATCCTAAAGCTAATTAGAATCAAGAAGTAGCTGAGACGTGTCAGCAACACCCGTCGCTGGACCAAGGCATCATCACTGCTCCAGAGGGAAAGTGAACCACATATAACTTATATTATATTAATTTTTATCGGTATGGGAAATTTAAAAACGCTGTGAGCAGTTCGCCCGCCTGGCAAAAAAATTGAAGCTATACCTGTCCAAGCTACGGTAATCACTGTTTCTCCAATACCACGAATATAGTGAGTAAGAGTTTTATATAGAAAGGTTTTTCCAGAGCCACCAGGTCCATCAATAAAAACAGCTTTAACAGATATGCCCTCATCATTTAGCATTGTACATACTTCGTCAAAAATGTGTTTTTGTTACAGTACATACATACATAGTACTTTTTCTCAAAATAAATTCTATTTTGCGTCTGCCCAAAACTCTTACTAATTTGCACTGTTACCGTTGTTTTAAGTGAACTGACAAATTTCAAGTAAATTGTCAATTTATACCACATCATGGCAATACCATCACAACAAAATTTTGAAAAAAATTCGCAGCAACCGTTGGGACTATGTTCATGAATACATATGTATTTATTAGTAAGGATAACAAAACAAAACAATTATTGAGAATCCAAATGTATACAATGCTGTGCTCATTAGAAAGAGAGCTAAACAAAGCAAACATACTCATATATACATATGCGTTTGTGTGTCATACCGCTTTACATAGACATCGCTGTTAACAATATGAAAATTTTGATAACTTTACACGCAAATATTTCATGAACAAATTAACCAATTTTAATTTTTATAATTTTCCGGAAATATGCTCATCAAAACCTTTCTTTTGATATATAATATATTTCATATCTGTACATATTGTAGTTAAGTCAGAATAAGCGCCACGTTTTAAAATAATACTGTAGAAGAAGATAGAAGAAGATTATTGCGATCACAACAAAATTTTGAAAAAAATTCGCAGCAACCGTTGGGACTATGTTCATGAATACATATGTATTTATTAGTAAGGATAACAAAACAAAACAATTATTGAGAATCCAAATGTATACAATGCTGTGCTCATTAGAAAGAGAGCTAAACAAAGCAAACGTGCTCATATATACATATGCGTTTGTGTGTCATCCCGCTTTGCATAGACATCGCTGTTAACAATATGAAAATTTTGATAACTTTACACGCAAATATTTCATGAACAAGTTAACCAATTTTAATTTTTATATTGTAATTTTCCGGAAATATGCTCATCAAAACCTTTCTTTTGATATATAATATATTTCATATCTGCACATATTGTAGTTAAGTCAGAATAAGCGCCATGATTTAAAATAATAAAATAATACTGTAGAAGAAGATAGAAGAAGAAGATTATTGCGATCACAACAAAATTCTGAAAAAAATTCGCAGCAACCAATGGGACTATGTTTATGAATACATATGTATTTATTAGTAAGGATAACAAAGCAAAACAATTATTGAGAATCCCAATGTATACAATGCTGTGCTCATTAGAAAGGGAGCTAAACAAAGCAAATGTACTCATATACATATATGCGTATATTTGTGTGTCAACCCGCTTTGTATAGACATCGCTGTTATCAATATGAAAATTTTGATAACTTTACACGCAAATATTTCATTTAGTAATTAACCAATTTTAATTTTTATAATTTTCCGGAAATATGCTCATCAAAACCTCTCTTTTGATATATATTTCATATCTGTACGTGTTGTAGTTTAGTCAGAATAAGCACCATGTTTTAAAATAATACTATAGATTATATTATATTAATTTTTTTTGGGCATCTGAGCAGTTCGCCCAGTTAGCCCTGTGAGCAGTTCGCCCGCCTGGCAACAAAATTGAAGCTATACCTGTCCAAGCTACGGTAATCACTGTTTCTCCAATACCACGAATATAGTGAGTAAGAGTTTTATATAGAAATGTTTTTCCAGAGCCACCAGGTCCATCAATAAAAACAGCTTTAACAGATATGCCCTCATCATTTAGCATTGTACATACTTCGTCAAAAATGTGTTTTTGTTCTCGATTAAGCTGATCTTTTAATGTTTGTGCGCATATCAAATCGACTTCAATGTCAATTGTTAAAGTTGTAAGGTTGTCTGCAAAAGAAACTTCCGGCAAACCAAAATGTTTTAAAGATGTATTGTGGGAAAGTAAAATTTGATTAATTTCCCGCAACGCCAATATTTCACTTTCTACTACATTATTATCTCTTACAAAATCTTCAATAAAATATTCTTTAAATGTTGTCCAAAGTTCAAGGGGCGAAGTAGGTTCTCCAAACACGCAAATCATGGCAAAAATACGTCTTAACTGTGAGGGCATTTTGAAGGTAGAAACTTCTGTCAAAACAGCAACCCATTCCGAGTTATCCACTAATAGCTTTCGTTTGACGGCGGAAGTCGTTATCTCATCAAAATTAATGCAGTTACTAACAGGTTGTTCAATGATCTGAATACTTGCACAATCATATCCTTTATAGATATATTTATGTATGTAGGTACTTAACACTTTTGATTGAAGAACATATTTCAACATTGATGTGAGCGGCGTATTTTTTTGTTAAGTATTTATTATATGGTACGATCCATCGATTATCTAATTCAATTTGGTTTTGATTGACTCGAACTAAAACTTTGCTCCCGTCATCGCGGCGACGATACTGGGGATACCCATTGACATATTGCAAAATAAACTTCTTGAAATAGTTTTGGATATTTTTTTCTGCATTCTCCAGATTCAGACATGCAAGGCGATGAAGGATTAAGTGGGCCACATGGGCCATGCACCATACATTTTAAAACAATTTCATGAAGTTCAGGCTCAGTTTCTTTATTCGGAATTTCAGCACAAACAGCCAAGTCTATAATAGAAGCATCAATAATGGTATCTGCATCATGAAGAGCAACCAAAATATGTGCATGCGGTAGACCTCTTTTTTGAAATTCTATTACGTATAGAAAATATTTCGCCCTTCCAAATAATTGCTTTTTTGAAATATCATTTAAAAGATCTTTTAGTTTTTGCTTAAAAACTCGCGCTATTAACTCAGGACGCATTTGGGGTACTTGATACTGTTCAATGTTTTGAGTTATCTCAGGCCATTTTGGATTAGAGGTAAAAGTTATGAAAAGTGACGGCTTTCCATGTTTTCTAACAATAGCCATGGCATCTTGGTAATGCATATTCATATTGCGAGGTGAACCTGGAAAACTGGAAGGCAGAACGACAATGCGACCAGGGCGTGCATTTTCTAGTTCTGCTTGACGCATAGCATAATCGTGTAAGCCAGCATATGTTTCAACTCGAAGCTGATGTTGGTGATTACGCAAAAACGCCAACCTCTATTCTAACGTACTGATCAACTAAATATTGTTGCCAAAGTTTACCTGAAGCATGAAGTAAGCTGAAACCTTCTTGAATCGCCATTCGATATCCAACGAATTGCAACTGTGTGACCCTGAGCCTGCGACTTGTTCTGTATTCTTGCTCATGTAGTAGTGCTTCGTCGTATCCTGGCTCACCATAGGGAATAAAAGAGGGTAAACCAAGGGATCGCATAATCTATGTAAAGTTGAAATCGTGGTGCAATACTGTGTTTCTGAGCTGTGAGAAAATACTCTTAAATCACGGCTTGCCGGTGGTTCACCATCCTCAGTTGTGAAAACGGCTGCAATTTCTGAGCAGTTAGGCAAATTATAACGCCGATTCGCATGACTACTGAAGAAAATCATGCTCACTTTGTGCGGAACTCGATTTGCCTGTCGTGCCCTCTATTCCTCCTCGCGTTCAACTTGTGCCATAAATTTATACTGACGGGCTAAGGGATTCACGGTTGATATCATCTCGTGTAGGCATTTCATCAAGGAACTATCGCAATTTGCATTCCTTTGTAGTCGAATGTCAGTGGCTTGGTCAGTATCAAGTATATAAAGCTGTGCGTATAATAAGTTTGAATCATTATTAGCATGAAGAGGACCCACTCGATGGTAAATTGATCCATGTATCCGAAAACAATAAGGGCCACGTCCTGGTGGCTCTACAATTTTAGCTTCAAAAGATGCAAAAGCGAATGAGCTATTTATTTGTCTTATATTCTCTAAGTAATGGGACCGGAAAGAGTTCAAATTATTTTCAAAAACCCTTTCCAAAAAATCAGGTACGCGAAGTATAGGTATCTGCATTTTCCCACCGTGGCAGCATGTAAGGAATTGATTTCTTCCCTATAAAAAATGTTTCCTTATCAAGTTTACCAAAGTTTTTCAATAATGGAAAGTTACCTTTTCACATTTAAAATGTTTAGCATTGCAATGCAAACATATACTGGTTAAACCACCAAGCGTGTTATATTCTGCATTAAATGCTGGATCAAGAGCTTTTTTGTATGTACTTGTGCTTGCATGAATACGGACCTAAAAACATGAAATCGTTTAAAACATATATTATATGAAGCGGAAGCAAAGAGATGTAAGTTTTCAACAAAAACCGATTTAAACGCACAACCACTTTGTTAAAACTCTATCTTATTTGAAGGGTAGACATGTACTCTTTTCTAGTACGACACATCGCGTGCCAAATGCCAAAAGGGCGTTTACAGCAAGTAGATGGATCCATGCCAAAAGCGTATCAAATAAAACACTAATTTGTCTCTCTCTCTTCATTTTTTAAAACTATTTAAAATTTTGAGTTTTGTAAAAAGGATCAAGCGGACACAAAATTTTTAAATACATACATACGTTTATATATTGTAGATCAATTGTACCATATATGAACGAAAACAAAAGTGGATGCTTCTACCAATCATATCCAATACGTGACGTTTCAAACATTTATCACTTACTTACCTGCTCTATTCCTCCACTTAAAGTAGGAACTCTTCTACGAACTCTTCTTGGGCGTCCTCTAGGCATATTTTAAAATTAAATATGTATGTATGTACTTTTTTCTCAAAATAAATTCTATTTTGCGTCTGCCCAAAACTCTTACTAATTTGCACTGTTACCGTTGTTTTAAGTGAACTGACAAATTTCAAGTAAATTGTCAATTTATACCACATCATGGCAATACCATCACAACAAAATTTTGAAAAAAATTCGCAGCAACCGTTGAGACTATGTTCATGAATACATATGTATTTATTAGTAAGGATAACAAAACAAAACAATTATTGAGAATCCAAATGTATACAATGCTGTGCTCATTAGAAAGAGAGCTAAACAAAGCATATGCGTTTGTGTGTCATCCCGCTTTACATAGACATCGCTGTTAATAATATGAAAATTTTGATAACTTTACACGCAAATATTTCATGAACAAATTAACCAATTTTAATTTTTATAATTTTCCGGAAATATGCTCATCAAAACCTTTCTTTTGATATATATTTCATATCTTTACGTGTTGTAGTTTAGTCAGAATAAGCGCCATGTTTTAAAATAATACTATAGAAGACTAGTATGTAACCCCCGAAAATCGGGTGGGCTTTTTTCCCACGGAAAGTAAACAGCATATGTGACACTTTTATATATTAAAAGTTATGATGATTAGAAAAGTGTATATTTTTATTCATATGTAATACCTATGTAAGAACTTATGCATGCCTATAACATTTTTAAAATTTGGTTCTTTTTTAAATTACTTCATTATAAACTACATTCAACGTGAAGTTTTCGTTATTGCCCATTTGAACGCGTATATTTTCCCAGGATCTAACCCGGCTTAACGCAACATAAAGTTGGCCGTGGGCAAAGCAATCCTCCTTTAAATGAAGCGCCACCCTTGATAATGTTTGCTCCTGGGCCTTATTTATAGTTATGGCGAAAGCTATTATAATTGGAAATTGGCGACGCTTCAACGTAAAGGGAAGTGTGGTTTCGCTCGGCTGCAAATTTATACGAGGCAATAGAAATCGCCTTCCCTGAGCCTCTCCGCATAACACTTCCGCGTGCAAGCAATTCGAATGCATTTCTTTTACGATAAGTCGTGTGCCATTCACCAATCCTTCTGCTGGGCTTAAATTGCGAATCAACATTATCACTGTTCCAATTTTCAATTGAAGCTTATGCGGCGGAGTTCCACTAAAATTGAGGGAGTGTAAAAATTCCACTGGGAATCTTACCTGATCTTGTGAATCTTGTGAAACAATCGTATCAGCGCTGAGATATGTGCGCTCTTGACCAGGTAGCATATCGACTATACTCGAGTTTATGATGGCACATTGATCATTTTTTGGACATAATATGGCTCGGTCTTTTAAATTATCAATTTCTATTATTCCATTATTTGGTTGGAAAACCCAGTCAATGAGGTTTCCGTTTTTTAAAAGAATTTGATCAGGAATTTTTACTCTTGATGCATTGTCTTGCCCTTCGCCGTGTCCTATGCGCAAAAGAAAATTACAATAGTCGGATTCTTGAGTACGCATATTGATTGTGAGCTTAAATGATTTAAAAAAATTCCACAAAGAGCAACGTTTTAAACAATTATCAATTATGCCAGTTCACGTACTTCTCGGTACCACAGGCAAAACTTGCCTAAAGTCTCCACCCAGAATAATGATTTTCCCACCAAAAGGCGTCTCATTTTGGTGAATATCGCGCAAAAGACGATCTAAACACAACAGAGCTCTGCCAGGTACCATGCTAGCTTCATCCCAAATAATAGCTTTTGCTGCCTTTAATGCCTGACCAACTTTAGTGTTTGGTTTTACCAAAGAAACTGACGATTCAGTCAACGGTATGGGAAATTTAAAAACGCTGTGAGCAGTTCGCCCGCCTGGCAACAAAATTGAAGCTATACCTGTCCAAGCTACGGTAATCACTGTTTCTCCAATACCACGAATATAGTGAGTAAGAGTTTTATATAGAAATGTTTTTCCAGAGCCACCAGGTCCATCAATAAAAACAGCTTTAACAGATATGCCCTCATCATTTAGCATTGTACATACTTCGTCAAAAATGTGTTTTTGTTCTCGATTAAGCTGATCTTTTAATGTTTGTCAGTTGTTAAAGTTGTAAGGTTGTCTGCAAAAGAAACTTCCGGCAAACCAAAATGATTTAAAGATGTATTGTGGGAAAGTAAAATTTGATTAATTTCCCGCAACGCCAATATTTCACTTTCTACTACATTATTATCTCTTACAAAATCTTCAATAAAATATTCTTTAAATGTTGTCCAAAGTTCAAGGGGCGAAGTAGGTTCTCCAAACACGCAAATCATGGCAAAAATATGTCTCAACTGTGAGGGCATTTTGAAGGTAGAAACTTCTGTCAAAACAGCAACCCATTCCGAGTTATCCACTAATAGCTTTCGTTTGACGGCGGAAGTCGTTATCTCATCAAAATTAATGCAGTTACTAACAGGTTGTTCAATGATCTGAATACTTATACAATCATATCCTTTATAGATATATTTATGTAGGTACTTAACACTTTTGATTTAAGAACATATTTCAACATTGAGCGGCGTATTTTTTTGTTAAGTATTTATTATATGGTACGATCCATCGATTATCTAATTCAATTTGGTTTTGATTGACTCGAACTAAAACTTTGCTCCCGTCATCGCGGCGACGATACTGGGGATACCCATTGACATCTTGCAAAGTAACTTCTTGAAATAGTTTTGGATATTTTTTTGTGCATTCTCCAGATTCAGACATGCAAGGCGATGAAGGATTAAGTGGGCCACATGGACCATGCACCATACATTTTAAAACAATTTCATGAAGTTCAGGCTCAGTTTCTTTATTCGGAATTTCAGCACAAACAGCCAAGTCTTAATAGAAGTATCAATAATGGTATCTGCGTCATGAAGAGTAACCAAAATATGTGCATGCGGTAGACCTCTTTTTTGAAATTCTATTACGTATGGAAAATATTTCATCCTTCCAAATACATGCTTTTTTGAAATATCATTTAAAAGATCTTTTAGTTTTTGCTTAAAAACTCGCGCTATTAACTCAGGACGCATTTGGGGTACTTGATACTGTTCAATGTTTTGAGTTATCTCAGGCCATTTTGGATTAGAGGTAAAAGTTATGAAAAGTGACGGCTTTCCATGTTTTCTAACAATAGCCATGGCATCTTGGTAATGCATATTCATATTGCGAGGTGAACCTGGAAAACTGGAAGGCAGAACGACAATGCGACCAGGGCGTGCATTTTCTAGTTCTTCTTGACGCATAACATAATCGTGTAAGCCAGCATATGTTTCAACTCGAAGCTGATGTTGGTGATTACGCAAAAACGCCAACCTTGCACCCTCTATTCTAACGTACTGATCAACTAAATATTGTTGCCAAAGTTTACCTGAAGCATGAAGTAAGCTGAAACCTTCTTGAATCGCCATTCGATATCCAACGAATTGCAACTGTGTGACCCTGAACCTGCGACTTGTTCTGTATTCTTGCTCATGTAGTAGTGCTTCGTCGTATCCTGGCTCACCATAGGGAAATAAAAGAGGGTAAACCAAGGGATCGCATAATCTATGTAAAGTTGAAATCGTGGTGCAATACTGTGTTTCTGAGCTGTGAGAAAATACTCTTAAATCACGGCTTGCCGGTGGTTCACCATCCTCAGTTGTGAAAACGGCTGCAATTTCTGAGCAGTTAGGCAAATTATAACGCCGATTCGCATGACTACTGAAGAAAATCATGCTCACTTTGTGCGGAACTCGATTTGCCTGTCGTGCCCTCTGTTCCTCCTCGCGTTCAACTTGTGCCATCAATTTATACTGACGGGCTAAGGGATTCACGGTTGATATCATCTCGTGTAGGCATTTCATCAAGGAACTATCGCAATTTGCATTCCTTTGTAGTCGAATGTCAGTGGCTTGGTCAGTATCAAGTATATAAAGCTGTGCGTATAATGAGTTTGAATCATTATTAGCATGAAGAGGACCCACTCGATGGTAAATTGATCCATGTATCCGAAAACAATAAGGGCCACGTCCTGGTGGCTCTACAATTTTAGCTTCAAAAGATGCAAAAGCGAATGAGCTATTTATTTGTCTTATATTCTCTAAGTAATGGGACCGGAAAGAGTTCAAATTATTTTCAAAAACCCTTTCCAAAAAATCAGGTATGCGAGGTATCGGTATCTGCACTTTCCCACCGTGGCAGCATGTAAGGAATTGATTTCTTCCCTATAAAAAATTTTTCTTTATCAAGTTTACCAAAGTTTTTCAATAATGGAAAGTTACCTTTTCACATTTAAAATGTTTAGCATTGCAATGCAAACATATACTGGTTAAACCACCAAGCGTGTTATATTCTGCATTAAATGCTGGATCTAGAGCTTTTTTGTATGTACTTGTGCTTGCATGAATACGGACCTAAAAAACATGAAATCGTTTAAAGCATATATTATATGAAGCGGAAGCAAAGAGATGTAAGTTTTCAACAAAAACTGATTTAAGCGCACAACCACTTTGTTAAAACTCTATCTTATTTGAAGGATAGACATGTACTCTTTTCTAGTACGACACATCGCGTGCCAAATGCCAAAAGGGCGTTTACAGCAAGTAGATGGATCCATGCCAAAAGCATATCAAATAAAAAACTATTGTAATTTGTCTCTCTCTCTTCATTTTTTAAAACTATTTAAAATTTTGAGTTTTGCAAAAAGGATCAAGCAGACACAAAATTTTTAAATACATACATACGTTTATATATTGTAGATCAATTGTACCATATATGAACGAAAACAAAAGTGGATGCTTCTACCAATCATATCCAATACGTGACGTTTCAAACATTTATCACTTACTTACCTGCTCTATTCCTCCACTTAAAGTAGGAACTCTTCTACGAACTCTTCTTGGGCGTCCTCTAGGCATATTTTAAAATTAAATATGTATGTATGTACTTTTTTCTCAAAATAAATTCTATTTTGCGTCTGCCCAAAACTCTTACTAATTTGCACTGCTACCGTTGTTTTAAGTGAACTGACAAATTTCAAGTAAATTGTCAATTTATACCACATCATGGCAATACCATCACAACAAAATTTTGAAAAAAATTCGCAGCAACCGTTGGGACTATGTTCATGAATCCATATGTATTTATTAGTAAGGATAACAAAGCAAAACAATTATTGAGAATCCAAATGTATACAATGCTGTGCTCATTAGAAAGAGAGCTAAACAAAGCAAACGTACTCATATATACATATGCGTTTGTGTGTCATCCCGCTTTACATAGACATCGCTGTTAACATTATGAAAATTTTGATAACTTTACACGCAAATATTTCATGAACAAATTAACCAATTTTAAGTTTTATAATTTTCCGGAAATATGCTCATCAAAACCTTTCTTTTGATATATAATATATTTCATATCTGCACATATTGTAGTTAAGTCAGAATAAGCGCCATGTTTTAAAATAATAAAATAATACTGTAGAAGAAGATAGAAGAAGATTATTGCGATCACAACAAAATTTTGAAAAAAATTCGCAGCAACCGTTGGGACTATGTTCATGAATACATATGTATTTATTAGTAAGGATAACAAAACAAAACAATTATTGAGAATCCAAATGTATACAATGCTGTGCTCATTAGAAAGAGAGCTAAGCAAAGCAAACGTACTCATATATACATATGCGTTTGTGTGTCAACGCGCTTTGCATAGACATCGCTGTTAACAATATGAAAATTTTGATAACTTTACACGCAAATATTTCATGAACAAATTAACCAATTTTAAGTTTTATAATTTTCCGGAAATATGCTCATCAAAACCTTTCTTTTGATATATAATATATTTCATATCTGCACATATTGTAGTTAAGTCAGAATAAGCGCCATGTTTTAAAATAATAAAATAATACTATAGAAGAAGATAGAAGAAGAAGATTATTGCGATCACAACAAAATTCTGAAAAAAATTCGCAGCAACCGTTGGGACTATGCTCATGAATACATATGCATTTATTAGTAAGGATAACAAAGCAAAACAATTATTGAGAATCCAAATGTATACAATGCTGTGCTCATTAGAAAGGGAGCTAAACAAAGCAAACGTACTCATATACATATATGCGTATATTTGTGTGTCAACCCGCTTTGCATAGACATCGCTGTTATCAATATGAAAATTTTGATAACTTTACACGCAAATATTTCATGAAGTAATTAACCAATTTTAATTTTTATAATTTTCCGGAAATATGCTCATCAAAACCTTTCTTTTGATATATATTTCATATCTTTACGTGTTGTAGTTTAGTCAGAATAAGCGCCATGTTTTAAAATAACACTGTGGAACAAATTCAGGTTAGCAAAAGTTAGGTCCATTCTGAGAGTGGCGGGTGAAAATAGAGGCGAAATTAGAAGACCCGTATCGCGGCGTTTGTTTAAATTTTTTTTTAATCGGCCTTCGAAGTTTGCAGTCAAATGCCGATTTTTTATATATTGTTTATATGGTTTTTTGGCTATAACTCGTCGACTAATTGATATTTTTTCAATCTGTAAAAGCCAAATTATTGCTAGAGACCTGTGCAATAATTACAATTTTTGGAAAAATTGATTTCGAAAATTTTTATGGTACTTATGAGGCAAAATGTTGGAAAAATTATTTTTTTTTCATGTTTTTTGAAAATATTTTCAACAAAACTAAGTCTTTTTTACATAATATGCTTCTCAGTTTCTTCAATAAATGTAATTTGAAAAGAGAATTACGGGATTAAATACTTTGGCAGCTACTTTGACGAAAGTCACAAAATGTTCGAAAAATTAACGTTTTCCTTATTATTTCTTAATATCTGGCAAGCAACTAATTTTTTTCGCTTTTTTTCTTATCTAAAATATAGTTTTCAATCCATGACATAAATATCATGGAAAAAAATATAGTATCAGTCGAAAATTTGTGCGATATACACACATTCATTACATAAAACTAATGTAAAAAAACCCAAAATTCCTAGTAAACACATAGTAATTAAAAATTCCCGAAACCATTAAATAAATATCGATTTCGGTAGAAGTAATTAAAAAGAGAAGTTTCAAGAATTAGGAACATTCCAAAAACAATTAAAGAAAAGGAAATGCTAAGTATGGATTAAAAAAGGGATTTTCCGAGAAGAAAGCATGCTCCAAAAATAATTAAGGAAAAGGAAATTCCCAGAATACAATTAAGAAAGGGAATTTCCAGGAACAATCAATAGCTATTAAAATAATATTTGTAAACATTTGTGTTGCATGCGAACTAATTTTAAAAATAAAGATTCAGTTAAGACTCGAAACTCAGCCGAAGCTGATGTCTTTTAATTTTCGCTCGGTCGTGATAAAATTTGCTATTCATTCTTTTGGAACCTATTTCATTTATTGAGTGATTTAAGTTAAGTGTATCAGTTTCATAAAATTAACAAAAAAAAACATTCTATAATATATATTGTATTAAAAATGTCGGAACCAACATGTAAAATGAACCATTTTTGTAATATTTGTGGACGTTTCATAGTAAGCGATGAAAAATGCGGCAATGTGACTGATTCTTTTTTGGAAATCTATAGACAATATTTCTCGCAAGAGTTTATCAATGACGTAAACTATGCCCCTAAAAAAGTTTGCTTTAATTGCTATTCAATTCTTATGCAATGGAAAAGTGAAAAGAAGAAGGCTATGCCTTTTGGTGTACCAATGATTTGGTCAGATAATAGCCCACATCAAGAAGAAAATTGCTATGGATGTACCAACTACAATAAAACTTTGAATAGGAGGAAAACAAAGAATAAAACTTATGTAGCAGTGTCAAGTGTCCAATTACCATTACCGCACTCAGAATTCGTTCCAGTACCAACATACCGAAGTACTGATCTTCAAACAGGTATCAGTACTACAACCACCCCTGCCACACCCATGGATTTCTCCTCAGAATTCAACCCTGGTGAAGGTACATCAAATAAAACATCAAAGGACCCAATCCTAATAACACAAAACCAATTGGATGGAATTGTTGCAAATTTGTGTTTGACTCAGAAAAAATCAGAACGACTGGCGTCATTTTTGAAAGGAAATAATTTGCTGACGAAAGGTACAAAAGTAACAGCATATCGAAAACGCCAAAAAGAGTTACAAAAGTTCTTCAATGTCAATGATGCAAAAAATTTCGCTTATTGCAACGATATTGAAAAGTTAATGGAGGCGATAGGGTTAACCTATAAAAAAGATGATTGGCGTCTCTTTATCGATAGTTCACTAATCAGCTTAAAAGTTGTGCTTTTGCACAAGACAAATAGAATGCCTTCTGTTCCGATTGCGTATAGCACTGACACTAGTGAAACTTTCGATAAATTGAAAGACATTCTGGAAGTAGTCGAATATAACGAACACCAATGGCGCATTTGCTGCGACCTCAAAGTAGTTTCCTTGATTACAGGCTTAACAGCATCTGGCCGTCCAAAATATCCGTGTTTTTTGTGCGATTGGGATTCACGATACGGAGAAGGTATTAAAGGAAGAAACCAGTACAAACAACATAACTGGAGTAGTCGAATTGGGCGAAAATGGCCTAATGACAATAGGCTACACGAAAGTCTTGTTCTGTTCCTGAAATGAAAATTTTGTTGCCGTTGCCCCACATTAAACTTGGCATTGCTAAAAATTTTTTGAAATGTATCGCAAAAAGACCAGCAGTATTCAACCGCTTGAAAGATATTTTCCCAAGACTAAGTAAGGCCAAAATTCGGGAAGGGGTTGTTAATGGTCCCGACATACGGAAACTAATGAGTCGTCAAGATTTTGAGCAAGTTCTGACAGACCGAGAATTAAATGGATGGCTCGCATTGAAAGCAGTCATCAAAGGACTTTTGGGTAAAGAACGTGAAGAAAACTACAGGCAATCTGTTGCAAACATGTTGGCAGCTTTCGCTGAAATTGGGGTTAATATGTCATACAAAATTCATCTCTTGCATCAGCATCTTGAAAAACTCGCTCAACAGTTGCCAACTGAATCTGATGAGCAAGGCGAACGTCATCACCAAACTGCGCTTCCATTTGAAATAAGGTAACTATAGAGTGTGCATATTTTGAATTCCTAGATTTTTCTAATATCTTGGTCAGAGTGCACAATTTAAACATGTTAACGATTGACAACTATTTTCGTTTCAGGTACAGAGGAAAGAAATCTCCAGATGCGATACTCGCTGAAATTTGTTGGTGGTATAAAAACACCTTTGAAGAAGAGGAAGACGAGGAAACAGAGGAAGAAGGGGAAGACACAGATGAAAATCCAGAATATCTGTTGGACGAAATAATCGATCTCTCTGATGATGATGACGATGACCAAGACATTAGAGAGAGCAGTGATGTTGATCCACAGCCGCCTGCTAAACGGCAGCTGGCCAAATTATTAATTTAATTTATTTTATTTTTCTACTTAAAACTTTTCATTATTAACATTTCAAAATTATATTTTTTTCCATATTTTTATATTTTCTTTTTCTATGTTTCTTCAAAACCAACACTGAACAAAATTGGTAAATAAAAAATGAGAAATAAATTAATATTAAGCTCAAAAAACGCAAGTTTTGTATTATGACTGTATGCCTAAAGCGCAAATTGTCGACTAAGACAATTTTTTTTCAAATTACATTTATTTAAGAAACTGAGAAGCATATTATAGACCACACAAAATGTAAAAAAGACTTAGTTTTGTTGAAAATATTTTCAAAAAACATGAAAAAAAATAATTTTTCCAACATTTTGCCTCATAAGTACCATAAAAATTTTCGAAATCAATTTTTTCAAAAATTGTAATTATTGCACAGGTCTCTAGCAATAATTTGGCTTTTACAGATTGAAAAAATATCAATTAGTCGACGAGTTATAGCCAAAAAACCATATAAACAATATACTGAAAATCGGCATTTGACTGCAAACTTCGAAGGCCGATTAAAAAAAAATTCGAACTAACATAAACAAACGCCGCGATACGGGTCTTCTAATTTCGCCTCTATTTTCACCCGCCACTCTCAGAATGGACCTAACTTTTGCTAACCTGAATTTGTTCCACAGTGTAATACTATAGAAGACTAGTATGTAACCCCCGAAAATCGGGTGGGCTTTTTTCCCACGGAAAGTAAACAGCATATGTGACACTTTTATATATTAAAAGTTATGATGATTAGAAAAGTGTATATTTTTATTCATATGTAATACCTATGTAAGAACTTATGCATGCCTATAACATTTTTAAAATTTTGTTCAGTTAAATGAGTAATTTTCTTTTTTAAATTACTTCATCATAAACTACATTCAACGTGAAGTTTTCGTTATTGCCCATTTGAACGCGTATATTTTCCCAGGATCTAACCCGGCTTAACGCAACATAAAGTTGGCCGTGGGCAAAGCAATCCTCCTTTAAATGAAGCGCCACCCTTGATAATGTTTGCCCCTGGGCCTTATTTATAGTTATGGCGAAGGCTATTATAATTGGAAATTGGCGACGCTTCAACGTAAAGGGAAGTGTGGTTTCGCTCGGCTGCAAATTTATACGAGGCAATAGAAATCGCCTTCCCTGAGCCTCTCCGCATAACACTTCCGCGTGCAAGCAATTCGGATGCATTTCTTTTACGATAAGTCGTGTGCCATTCACCAATCCTTCTGCTGGGCTTAAATTGCGAATCAACATTATCACTGTTCCAATTTTCAATTGAAGCTTATGCGGCGGAGTTCCACTAAAATTGAGGGAGTGTAAAAATTCCACTGGGAATCTTACCTGATCTTGTGAATCTTGTGAAACAATCGTATCAGCGCTGAGATATGTGCGCTCTTGACCAGGTAGCATATCGACTATACTCGAGTTTATGATGGCACATTGATCATTTTTTGGACATAATATGGCTCGGTCTTTTAAATTATCAATTTCTATTATTCCATTATTTGGTTGGAAAACCCAGTCATGAGGTTTCCGTTTTTTAAAAGAATTTGATCAGGAATTTTTACTCTTGATGCATTGTCTTGCCCTTCGCCGTGTCCTATGCGCAAAAGAAAATTACAATAGTCGGATTTTTGAGTACGCATATTGATTGTGAGCTTAAATGATTTAAAAAATTTCCACAAAGAGCAACGTTTTAAACAATTATCAACTATGCCAGTTCGCGTACTTCTCGGTACCACAGGCAAAACTTGCCTAAAGTCTCCACCCAGAATAATAATTTTCCCACCAAAAGGCGTCTCATTTTGGTGAATATCGCGCAAAAGACGATCTAAACACAACAGAGCTCTGCCAGGTACCATGCTAGCTTCATCCCAAATAATAGCTTTTGCTGCCTTTAATGCCTGACCAACTTTAGTGTTTGGTTTTACCAAAGAAACTGACGATTCAGTCAACGGTATGGGAAATTTAAAAACGCTGTGAGCAGTTCGCCCGCCTGGCAACAAAATTGAAGCTATACCTGTCCAAGCTACGGTAATCACTGTTTCTCCAATACCACGAATATAGTGAGTAAGAGTTTTATACAGAAATGTTTTTCCAGAGCCACCAGGTCCATCAATAAAAACAGCTTTAACAGATATGCCCTCATCATTAAGCATTGTACATACTTCGTCAAAAATGTGTTTTTGTTCTCGATTAAGCTGATCTTTTAATGTTTGTGCGCATATCAAATCGACTTCAATGTCAGTTGTTAAAGTTGTAAGGTTGTCTGCAAAAGAAACTTCCGGCAAACCAAAATGTTTTAAAGATGTATTGTGGGAAAGTAAAATTTGATTAATTTCCCGCAACGCCAATATTTCACTTTCTACTACATTATTATCTCTTACAAAATCTTCAATAAAATATTCTTTAAATGTTGTCCAAAGTTCAAGGGGCGAAGTAGGTTCTCCAAACACGCAAATCATGGCAAAAATACGTCTTAATGTGAGGGCATTTTGAAGGTAGAAACTTCTGTTAAAACAGCAACCCATTCCGAGTTATCCACTAATAGCTTTCGTTTGACGGCCGATTCCCAAAAAGAAGAGAGGAGCTCATTACCAACTGTCAATAAATCATTGTATGATTTAGGATCCTTTATGGAAACTAACAGTAAACGTAATGCAAATCGTTCTCGATCCTTTGGATCGACCGTATAAATTCTGCCTATTGCGTTGGCTAAATTTTTTCTTCTCTGCCACGAACGTGAGCCTTGCTGCCAAGTGTAATGTTCAGGAATTTCTTGGTAAGTCAATGTATTAGCAAAAGTATCTATTGTATTCAGCTTAAAGTACGCAGTAAGTGTAGTGTCTCGGAATTCCGTAATCGCTTCTGCTATAATAGCACTGTCTTCACGAAA
Source organism: Anastrepha obliqua (assembly GCF_027943255.1). Classification (NCBI taxonomy): domain Eukaryota; kingdom Metazoa; phylum Arthropoda; class Insecta; order Diptera; family Tephritidae; genus Anastrepha; species Anastrepha obliqua. Next base: position 50,543,469 of record NC_072897.1, on the reverse strand, counting down.
GTAAATATTTTGTAAATTTGGAAGGTGTACCGCAAGAGGTTTTACTGTGTGTGATTTTTCCTGCGTTGGAAATTCAAAAAGTCTCCAACACGCTTCTGGTGCGCTTACATACCTAGCATCTACAAAAGTCGTTATCTCATCAAAATTAATGCAGTTACTAACAGGTTGTTCAATGATCTGAATACTTGCACAATCATATCCTTTATAGATATATTTATGTAGGTACTTAACACTTTTGATTGAAGAACATATTTCAACATTGATGTGAGCGGCGTATTTTTTTGTTAAGTATTTATTATATGGTACGATCCATCGATTATCTAATTCAATTTGGTTTTGATTGACTCGAACTAAAACTTTGCTCCCGTCATCGCGGCGACGATACTGGGGATACCCATTGACATCTTGCAAAGTAACTTCTTGAAATAGTTTTGGATATTTTTTTGTGCATTCTCCAGATTCAGACATGCAAGGCGATGAAGGATTAAGTGGGCCACATGGACCATGCACCATACATTTTAAAACAATTTCATGAAGTTCAGGCTCAGTTTCTTTATTCGGAATTTCAGCACAAACAGCCAAGTCTATAATAGAAGTATCAATAATGGTATCTGCGTCATGAAGAGCAACCAAAATATGTGCATGCGGTAGACCTCTTTTTTGAAATTCTATTACGTATAGAAAATATTTCATCCTTCCAAATACATGCTTTTTTGAAATATCATTTAAAAGATCTTTTAGTTTTTGCTTAAAAACTCGCGCTATTAACTCAGGACGCATTTGGGGTACTTGATACTGTTCAATGTTTTGAGTTATCTCAGGCCATTTTGGATTAGAAGTAAAAGTTATGAAAAGTGACGGCTTTCCATGTTTTCTAACAATAGCCATGGCATCTTGGTAATGCATATTCATATTGCGAGGTGAACCTGGAAAACTGGAAGGCAGAACGACAATGCGACCAGGGCGTGCATTTTCTAGTTCTTCTTGACGCATAATCGTGTAAGCCAGCATATGTTTCAACTCGAAGCTGATGTTGGTGATTACGCAAAAACGCCAACCTTGCACCCTCTATTCTAACGTACTGATCAACTAAATATTGTTGCCAAAGTTTACCTGAAGCATGAAGTAAGCTGAAACCTTCTTGAATCGCCATTCGATATCCAACGAATTGCAACTGTGTGACCCTGAACCTGCGACTTGTTCTGTATTCTTGCTCATGTAGTAGTGCTTCGTCGTATCCTGGCTCACCATAGGGAAATAAAAGAGGGTAAACCAAGGGATCGCATAATCTATGTAAAGTTGAAATCGTGGTGCAATACTGTGTTTCTGAGCTGTGAGAAAATACTCTTAAATCACGGCTTGCCGGTGGTTCACCATCCTCAGTTGTGAAAACGGCTGCAATTTCTGAGCAGTTAGGCAAATTATAACGCCGATTCGCATGACTACTGAAGAAAATCATGCTCACTTTGTGCGGAACTCGATTTGCCTGTCGTGCCCTCTGTTCCTCCTCGCGTTCAACTTGTGCCATAAATTTATACTGACGGGCTAAGGGATTCACGGTTGATATCATCTCATGTAGGCATTTCATCAAGGAACTATCGCAATTTGCATTCCTTTGTAGTCGAATGTCAGTGGCTTGGTCAGTATCAAGTATATAAAGCTGTGCGTATAATGAGTTTGAATCATTATTAGCATGAAGAGGACCCACTCGATGGTAAATTAATCCATGTATCCGAAAACAATAAGGGCCACGTCCTGGTGGCTCTACAATTTTAGCTTCAAAAGATGCAAAAGCGAATGAGCTATTTTTTTGTCTTATATTCTCTAAGTAATGGGACCGGAAAGAGTTCAAATTATTTTCAAAAACCCTTTCCAAAAAATCAGGTATGCGAGGTATCGGTATCTGCACTTTCCCACCGTGGCAGCATGTAAGGAATTTATTTCTTCTCTATAAAAAATTTTTCTTTATCAAGTTTACCAAAGTTTTTCAATAATGGAAAGTTACCTTTTCACATTTAAAATGTTTAGCATTGCAATGCAAACATATACTGGTTAAACCACCAAGCGTGTTATATTCTGCATTAAATGCTGGATCTAGAGCTTTTTTGTATGTACTTGTGCTTGCATGAATACGGACCTAAAAAACATGAAATCGTTTAAAACATATATTATATGAAGCGGAAGCAAAGAGATGTAAGTTTTCAACAAAAGAGGTTGTCGGTTTACTGACGATAGTTTAACGTGATAACGTCATAAGAAAATACTGATTGAATGGTTGCATTTTTCAAAAGAAAATTTTAATTTTATTTGTTTGATAGGTATTTTGTATGGATATAGAGAATGAGTTAACATTAACATAACATAATATAACATAACATAACACAACACAACACAACACAACACAACACAACACAACACAACACAACACAACACAACACAACACAACACAACACAACACAACACAACACAACACAACACAACACAACACAACACAACACAACACAACACAACACAACACAACACAACACAACACAACACAACACAACACAACACAACACAACACAACACAACACAACACAACACAACACAACACAACACAACACAACACAACACAACACAACACAACACAACACAACACAACACAACACAACACAACACAACACAACACATAACATAACATAACATAACATAACATAACATAACATAACATAACATAACATAACATAACATAACATAACATAACATAACATAACATAACATAACATAACATAACATAACATAACATAACATAACATAACATAACATAACATAACATAACATAACATAACATAACATAACATAACATAACATAACATAACATAACATAACAAAACATAACATAACATAACATAACATAACATAACATAACATAACATAACATAACATAACATAACATAACATAACATAACATAACATAACATAACATAACATAACATAACATAACATAACATAACATAACATAACATAACATAACATAACATAACATAACATAACATAACATAACATAACATAACATAACATAACATAACATAACATAACATAACATAACATAACATAACATAACATAACATAACATAACATAACATAACATAACATAGCATAACATATATTAACATAACATTACATAACATAACATAACATAACATAACATAACATAACATAACATAACATAACATAACATAACATAACATAACATAACATAACATAACATAACATAACATAACATAACATAACATAACATAACATAACATAACATAACATAACATAACATAACATAACATAACATAACATAACATAACATAACATAACATAACATAACATAACATAACATAACATAACATAACATAACATAACATAACATAACATAACATAACATAACATAACATAACATAACATAACATAACATAACATAACATAACATATCATAAAGCATTCACCAACAGCTTCCATTTGATACCCATATTGTACATACACATCCGAAGGTTACCCGGGTCAACGTTTTGACCTATATCTCGAGACCATATCTACCAATAGGTACCCAAACTATACGGAAACCATCTTCAATACCTCCTTAAGAATGTGTGTAAATTTGGTTTTATTCGGTGCAAAGACACGGCGGGTCCACGTTTTGGCATATATTTCGAGACCCTAGTCATCAATAGGTATGAAAATTACCCCGTATTAAAGCTCTTATCAACAGCTTTCATTTGATACCCATATTGTACATACACATCCGAAGGTTACCCGGGTCCACGTTTTGACCTATATCTCGAGACCTATTTCCAAAATAAAATATAATCCATGTTACTCGTGATGTAGCTTTCGAATGGTGAAAGAATTTTTAAAATCGGTCCAGAAGTTTTTGAGCCTATTCATTACAACCAAACAAACAAAGTTTTCCTCTTTATAATATTAGTATAGATATGGTAAATATTACCATACATTTTTTCCTTCATATATAATAAAAAAATAATAATAATAACATTAAAACAACAGGTATTATTAGCAAACTTGGTTTTATTTTAAATTCTTCAAGTAAATCAAATTAATAATAATCAATAAGAAGGCATATGCCAATACAAATACGTGAATTTATATATGTACATATGCGCATATACATACATATATACGCTCACTTAAGTAGGGGAGAGCAAGATGTCGAACGTTGCCGTTCGTTTGCTTTGTTTGCTTTGTCGTTCCTTCCGCGCTTTCGCTTGCAGTTCATTCAATGCAATGAGCAACTAATATGAGCAAGGTAACACTAATGAGCAAGGTAACACTAAAGAGCAAGGTAACACTAATGAGCAAGGTAACTACATATGAGCAAGGTAACACTAATGAGCAAGGTAACTACATATGAGCAAGGTAACACTAATATGAGCAAGGTAACGACACATTTTTTCGTGCGTGCAGCCTGTTAAATCGAATTATAAGACGTTATCACGTCAAAAACTGATTTAAGCGCACAACCACTTTGTTAAAACTCTATCTTATTTGAAGGATAGACATGTACTCTTTTCTAGTACGACACATCGCGTGCCAAATGCCAAAAGGGCGTTTACAGCAAGTAGATGGATCCATGCCGAAAGCATATCAAATAAAAAACTATTGTAATTTGTCTCTCTCTCTTCATTTTTTAAAACTATTTAAAATTTTGAGTTTTGCAAAAAGGATCAAGCAGACACAAAATTTTTAAATACATACATACGTTTATATATTGTAGATCAATTGTACCATATATGAACGAAAACAAAAGTGGATGCTTCTACCAATCATATCCAATACGTGACGTTTCAAACATTTATCACTTACTTACCTGCTCTATTCCTCCACTTAAAGTAGGAACTCTTCTACGAACTCTTCTTGGGCGTCCTCTAGGCATATTTTAAAATTAAATATGTATGTATGTACTTTTTTCTCAAAATAAATTCTATTTTGCGTCTGCCCAAAACTCTTACTAATTTGCACTGCTACCGTTGTTTTAAGTGAACTGACAAATTTCAAGTAAATTGTCAATTTATACCACATCATGGCAATACCATCACAACAAAATTTTGAAAAAAATTCGCAGCAACCGTTGGGACTATGTTCATGAATCCATATGTATTTATTAGTAAGGATAACAAAGCAAAACAATTATTGAGAATCCAAATGTATACAATGCTGTGCTCATTAGAAAGAGAGCTAAACAAAGCAAACGTACTCATATATACATATGCGTTTGTGTGTCATCCCGCTTTACATAGACATCGCTGTTAACATTATGAAAATTTTGATAACTTTACACGCAAATATTTCATGAACAAATTAACCAATTTTAAGTTTTATAATTTTCCGGAAATATGCTCATCAAAACCTTTCTTTTGATATATAATATATTTCATATCTGCACATATTGTAGTTAAGTCAGAATAAGCGCCATGTTTTAAAATAATAAAATAATACTGTAGAAGAAGATAGAAGAAGATTATTGCGATCACAACAAAATTTTGAAAAAAATTCGCAGCAACCGTTGGGACTATGTTCATGAATACATATGTATTTATTAGTAAGGATAACAAAACAAAACAATTATTGAGAATCCAAATGTATACAATGCTGTGCTCATTAGAAAGAGAGCTAAGCAAAGCAAACGTACTCATATATACATATGCGTTTGTGTGTCAACGCGCTTTGCATAGACATCGCTGTTAACAATATGAAAATTTTGATAACTTTACACGCAAATATTTCATGAACAAATTAACCAATTTTAAGTTTTATAATTTTCCGGAAATATGCTCATCAAAACCTTTCTTTTGATATATAATATATTTCATATCTGCACATATTGTAGTTAAGTCAGAATAAGCGCCATGTTTTAAAATAATAAAATAATACTATAAAAGAAGATAGAAGAAGAAGATTATTGCGATCACAACAAAATTCTGAAAAAAATTCGCAGCAACCGTTGGGACTATGTTCATGAATACATATGTATTTATTAGTAAGGATAACAAAGCAAAACAATTGTTGAGAATCCAAATGTATACAATGCTGTGCTCATTAGAAAGGGAGCTAAACAAAGCAAACGTACTCATATACATATATGCGTATATTTGTGTGTCAACCCGCTTTGCATAGACATCGCTGTTATCAATATGAAAATTTTGATAACTTTACACGCAAATATTTCATGAAGTAATTAACCAATTTTAATTTTTATAATTTTCCGGAAATATGCTCATCAAAACCTTTCTTTTGATATATATTTCATATCTGTACGTGTTGTAGTTTAGTCAGAATAAGCGCCATGTTTTAAAATAATACTATAGATGATTTACAAGCCTTGTTCGTTTGTAAGGCGATTCATGGTTAAATTATAGACCAAACTGAAGATGTTTGACAGTGAAACAAAGCACGAAACGTGCGTCAGCTGTTTAAACCAACTGTTTAAAAAGATAAGAGTAAAAAATCATTTATGTACACACATATGTATGTGTATACGAATATGCATTTTTTGCTTAGAATAGAAGCATCTACATACGTACATACATTGTCCCAACATACATATGCATGTATTCATATGTGCACACATACAAATGTATATGTAAAGGCATACGGTTTAGATGAGTTTCTTTTGCATATATTAGGAATATGTTTGTCTATTTGTTGTTGAATATTTTATACATATGTAGATATGCATATGAGCTCTGTTATGAGGCAGGTCAAGATTTTTTTCTGGCCACATAAATATGGATGGTAGATATTATGGCCCATATTATGAGCAACATTCGATCTTTGACTATAGTCGAAAGTGCTGATCGAACGAATTTTCATTTGGTATTATGGTGCTCATTCGTTGAAGAATAGGACTATTGTGAATTTCGATCGCTTAACGCATTTACAATAGATAATTTTTTCTCAGCTGATACAGCAAATCAAAATAAAAGAAAAACCGATTGTGTTGAAATTCTTTGCTAACAACATTTTTAAAAGTTAAAATAAGTATTTTTGTGAAAATGAGTACAACGGAGTTGTGGTTCGACGATTCATCGGTCGATGAAAGATTAGTGGAACTAGCTAGGTGTAGAAAACAGCTGAGGGGCGCATCCAATCCCCTAGAAATGTCTTCCACTGAGTAAGTTTAGTATTTTCAAAACGAGTTGACGTACTTAATATTACAGAAATTTCCTTTCAGTTTTTTAAAGAACTTTAGACTACTAAAGAGGCGTTTATGAACCTACTGTCCAGTACAGAAAACCAGTTGCAGCAGTGCACCCGAACCAAGAGCTCTTCACTATTCTCCAAAAAAAGCAACATAAATTATTAATGTGTGTGCAGCTTTGCACAACATTTGCTTGTTTTATAATGTTCAACTTCCGGATGAAGAGTTATCCGATGAGACCCTCAAGGATGATGCTGAAGATATTGAAGTGCAGCCAAATAACGGAGAGCAGGAAACATAAGAAATGAAATTCTTAGAATATTATAGAAAAATCTAAAAAGTATTAAATAGAAACCTGTACGCCACAGTTTCTGTTTTAATTTTGGTATACATTTTCTTTATTCAATTATTCGTCATTCGAAAAAAATATGTATTTCAGTTCCTCTACTTATTTCAGCCCATACCTGCCAAGGGAAAATAAAAATGTACAATATTTCTATAAACATCACAAAAAAAACCATTAACCTTAATCCATTTTGCTGCCGTTCTAACTGGTGGTCCCAAGCAATTCAGCTCCGTTGTAAATTCCTCCCATTTTTTTGCTGCTTGTACTTTGGTGTAAATCCCTTTTGCTAATTGTGGATTCTCTTCCATTAATGCAACTAGCCTTTCTAATTGCTGTTTGGTACTCACGATTTTCGACCTGCATAATATTAACAAAATTAGTATATATTTATTATTTGGTTACTATAAAACAATAAATAATCGCAAACAACTTACATTTTAGCAAGTTTTCCCACAATACGCTACACAATCGAAAGCAAAACTGCATTCGACTCTAAATTCGGTATACAACGAAAATTTCGACAGCGTTGCACCGCTCATAATATCAAATTGACATTCGATTTTCTATCTTCGACAACCAACGAATATCGAAGATCGAATGCAACTCATAATAGGGGCCTATATAATTTAGTAATATTTTTTGTTTTTCTATTTGTGTTTGAGTAAATATAAAATATAAATTGAAAATCAGGAAAAAGAAGACTGTTTTTAAATTTCAAATCAACGCATGTGAATAACTAAGAAACAATCGTCTTTTTTCCTGATCATCCATGAATTTTTCGTTTCAATTTATATGTTTTATTAAGCATTGGAGCTTTTTTAACCATTATCCATTTATATTTTTCAAAAAAAAAACGAAAAAAATTGTTTTTTCCACGAACACATAATTTCATTCGGATTTCACATTAAATTCTCAAATTTCGTAAGAAATTATTCACTGTTCCAAAATCCACTCCAAAAAAATTCACAAACAATTTTTACATGTTGCACTTACGTTTTTTCCTTATGGCATCCAAATCAGAAAGAAATATTGACACATTGTAACTCACACTGTCAATTTGACAGTTCAGTTCCGCCCCAAGCGTTAAAAAAGTAAGCGACATTATGGCTGGCTCAAAAGAACGCTGTACCCATTGCCACTGCTCCGAATTACAACCAAACTTTACGAAACCCATTTTCAATACTTACTTAACAATGTGTATAAGTTTGGTTTAATTCGGTGCAAAGACACGGCGGGTCCACGTTTTGGCATATATTTCGAGACCCTAGTCATCAATAGGTATGAAAATTACCCCGTATTAAAGCACTTATCAACAGCTTTCATTTGATACCCATATTGTACATACACAACCAAAGGTTACCCGGGTCCACGTTTTGACCTATATCTCGAGACCCCAGTCACGGAGCGGCATGAAAAATACTCTGTACTAAAGCATTCACCAACAGCTTCAATTTGATATCCATATTGTACAAACACATTCTAGGGTCCACGTTTTGGTCTCTATCTCGAGACCCTAGTCACGGAGCGGCATGAAAAATACTCTGAACTTAAGCATTCACCAACAGCTTCCATTTGATACCCATATTGTACATACACATCCGAAGGTTGCCCGGGTCCACGTTTTCACCTATATCTCGAGCCCTATCCACCAATAGGTATCCAAACTATACGGAAACCATCTTCAATACCTTCTTAGCAATGTGTGTAAGTTTGGTTTAATTCGGTGCAGACACGGCCGGTTAGCGAACACACACAAAAAGTTGACTTTATTTTATATATAAGATTTTTTTCAGTTTGTGTCCGAAAAATCCAAATATCTTACGGAACCCTATTTTTTTCCAAAATAAAATGTAATCCATGTTACTCTTGGATAATGTAGTTTTCGAATGGTGAAAGAATTTTTAAAATCGGTCCAGTAGTTTTTGAGCCTATTCGTTACAAACAAACAAAGTTTTCCTCTTTATAATATTAGTATAGATATTTACTCAAAAACAAATAGAAAAACAAAAAATATTGTTTATGCCAAAGCGCTTGAATAAAGAATAAAGAAATAAATAATATGAAAACCATATATTTTCTGTTCTAAACCATATCTATTCTATTTTAGTGTGCCCAGCGAAGGGGGCCGGGTTTGCTAGTTACTTTATAATTTGTTTGCCTTGTATACCCACGTACTATACATCTATAATATAAAAATGAATCACAAAATGTGTTGGTAAGCGCATAACTCAACAACGCATGGACCAATCTTAACAGTTCTTTTTTTAAAATGTTCCTTGAAGTCCAAGGATGGTTTGTACGACGAGAAAAAATCGAATAATTTAATGGAAACCCCTAAACATCCCTTTTCTTTCCCCCATACAAATATTGAGCGCTCGTGTGTGTGCGTGTTCGCGATGGAGGATCTAATGCGTTTACACAAAAGTGCTAATATCGTGAACCTGACCAAATTATAAAGTCAGAAAATGTAAGAGCTATAGATTTGATTGGCCTCGCAATATTTTTTCTTCTGTTTTTGTTTCAGAACGAGTTAAGGAGTATTTCACTCACAAATAATAAATAAAAATAGTTAAGTAAGTTCTAAGAATAATCATGCAGGGCTGAACAAATCCAAACATATTTTAAGAATACCAAAAGATAAACATATGTTAAGAATAACAAAAGACAAATATTGAACAGAAAACCCATGTTTCTCACATGGTCAATTGTATGTTGCCTGTTTCAGTGTTGGAAAACCATCATATTTGTTTGTATATTCACCAGGTAATCAAACAAAAACATGGTATATCATAAAGCACTACAATAAAAAATAAAACAGATTTTTGTTACTAGTTATGATTCACTTGATTTACAATAAAGCGATTACTGAAAATACTTATATACGTTTTATTTCATTATTCTTTATTATATCGGTTATTAACCCTATGCTACTAATAATAATAATAAATAATTAATTATCTCTATGTTTTGTCATTGAAGCACCCACTTTATAAATATTTGTCACCTTTAGGTTCCCACTATCCCTTTAGATTATTTTTCAATCAGGTTTGAACCTTAAGTTCCCCTCTTAGTTTGAAGCCCTCTGGCAAACATCTTAGTCGGGGTTTTTAGTGGTTCCCAAACGGGTGGCCAAAGTTCGTGGAAGCGAAGATACTTAGGTCACCCGAGCTGACCCTATTCTTTAATTCTCCTGAACAGAACCGTCACCATGATGATAGGGCGGTGTGTGAGGGTAAGCAGAGTAAAAACGTCTTAAGGTCGAAATATAAACTGGCACATTCAAAATTTATTTGACAGAATGAAGTCTGTCGAGTCCGCTAGTACGTAAACATATTTTTATACAACGACGTACTGTTGTCCGAGTTACCCAGTTGGAATCGTGCACGTCATCCCGGTAGGAAAAGTAGCTAAAGTAGCATATACTTAAGGTGACCATAAACTAAAATTGAAAAAACAGAACAAATATTTTTTTTCTTGGAATTTTTTTTTATTAATAGTAACATAAAATTTGTTTGAAAAAATTCACATTTCATAGATCACACTTCATAGATTTTGACTTCAGTTTAAAACTATGTAACAGAAAAAAAAATTGTTAATCACTGATATTTTTCACAGCTATAAATTTGCTTAAGTATATTTTCCTCATTTTGTAAATATTCCTTAAACTCTAAGCAATTAAGTTCATAATTGCATCTTGTTATTAAAATTGATTTAACAATCTCAATTATCATTTGTGATTTTTCAGCAGCCCATATATTGTTTAATATGGAAAATACCCTTTCGGTGGGGGCATTTGAACCCGGTAAACACAAATTAAATTCTACAATTTTTAAAATATTTTCATACGGTATAGTATTTTCTATAAAATGCTGGAATATTTCAGTCCATTTACTGTCGACTAGCTTTCCAGCGTCCGCCCATTCCTTCAATTTGTTAGGAGTAACATAGGTTTTAACACATGAACACGTGAACTCATCAAATAATTCGCTGTCATTAATTTTAATATGGCTTCTCTTGCCTAAAACATAAATCAAGTTTCTTTCAACATCATGCCAAGATGGCACCGTACGCAGAAGAACCCATTCCATCACTTCCACCTCTTTACATGCATGATCCCATTGATTTAAATATTATACGCAATTAATATAAAAATGTTGGACATTATCTCTAATTTCACTTATATTTTCAGTTCCTGTTTTCTGAAACTCTGAAACTATTTTCTTCATCGTGAGTGGTAAAAAAATCTCATCTCTGCGTTCTGCGAGTTTTAGCTTGAGTTCTTTTTTTAGTAATGCAACCTCCACCATACAAATATTATTTGATTCAATTTGCGTAATGTAATTATGGAAAAGAGATGCTTGGCAATGTGTAAAAAAAAGCCACATTTCGGAGGTGGAATTTTCAAAAAATGCTTTTAAAATGTTTGGGCAATGAAGTTGTTCTAAATAGTATTTCTTTAATGGTTTGAAAAGTTTTAAAATTCGTTCAATTGCTGGCTTTAAAGTAAGCCAGCTTGTTTTACTAAATCCCAGCAATTTTTTATATTCAACATCAACAGTATAAAAAATTTCCTTTAATTGCTCAACTCTAACCGTATAAATGTAAAATTATGAAAATATTTTTACAACAATGACTTCAATGTCCATTGGAAGGCAATCTATCGATGCTTGTATACAATTATTCACAATGTGAGCAGTACAATTTACGCCAATAAGTGTACTTCCGGTAGACGCAGCTAGTTTATGAAAAAGATTATTTTTTCCGCGTCTTGCGGATCCCCCGAAGTTACAATTAGTATTGTCTGCACAAAGGGAGAGTAATTTCTGACTTAACTCAAACTTTGCCATGAGATCAAAAATATATTTTTTGAGTATATCTGATGATTCACCGCGCAGCTCACTTACTTCTAATATTTTTAATTGCACACCTTTTTTCGGTAAAAAAACCTAACTAGTACTGGGCATACTTCGATACTAACATGATTCGAGCAATCAGAAAAAAACAGTAACAAAACTAAGAGCATTCAAATCTGCTACGACTAGTTGCATTGCATTTGGTGCTAATTCATTACAGATAATAGCTTCACACTTTGTGTGACCTGATGAATAATTTTCATCGAAGCACCTTTTCATTAGTTTCGATGTGCAGTCATTTGATCGAAAAGAAAAATTATGTTTCACAGTATGGAATGCCCAGGTCCCTTCATTTATACTTGTTTTTTCCTTGAGCATCCATTGTACGAGTCCGCACAAAGTTCAGTACACTTTTGTTGGTTGAAGCTGCAATATCAGCATTACGATGTTTTCACATCATGTTTGCCTCCATTAGCAGTAGAAAATACAGCCATACATTTTAAACATTACACTTCACTGGTTTGGATTCTTTTTAAGAACTTGTATTGGCTTTGCATTTCCTCAATAAATATCCACTTGTGAAGCTAAAGTTTTATATCTACTTGCAGCAAAACTTACCTCTTTTTATAATTTTAAGCGGTGAAATGCAAATCAACTTAGATTCAATTTATGTACATATGTATATTGCACAATTAGCTGTTTAATAGGGAATGCTAAGTGATATCGATAGCAACATACATTTTGATTATTAAAGAGTTGCCACCGCGAAAAAAACAGAACAAAAAAAGAGCATTTTTGCTAAACAGAACATTCTTGATTATATTTCTTAAAAAAAAAAATACGCAGACCAAGCGTTTTAAAAACAGAACGGTTCTGCTAAAAACAGAACGGATGGTCACCGTACATATACTCTACATTATACATTTATAACGTCTGCCTGCATACCGCTTCAGTTACTGTAGATGTTGGTACCAGGTTGGTACTCCTAATACTTGATCGTGTTCATATACGTACATAGCAAAGCATATATACCGCTTATGTCGCTGAAGTTGTTGTAGGTAAAAATACCATACTCAACTTATGCAGGCTGATATCGATATTATATGCTTAAATCGCTATGCTCGCTCTTAAACAGCATGCGAACCCAAAAGAAAATTGTATGCTTTTTATTGCTTTGTACAAGTTAACACAGCGATACTGGCATGGTGTCGACAAACATGCATGTGTGTGATACATACATATATGTACGTTTGTACGGCGATGGCTCGCTGTCAGCATCGGTCAAGTCACTTTTGGCTATTGCCGCTGTGACTATCCCACACCTCGCTTAAGTACTTTTTCGGTATGCCGACGTTTCGCATTTTGTCGAAACGAATCGTGCGCATCATACAGCCGAAAGAGTTGTCACTAAAAAGCACTTAAGCGCGGTTAGTTTTTAGTATAATTTAGACAGTGTAAGTCACAGTGTGGTAGTGACAGTGAAACAGTGAAGTGAAGTGCAAATAATGTTACCCCTGATCCCACAACACAAACATTAAGTTAAGAAGTGCAAATCTAAAATGAGTGAAAAAAAAAACAAAAAAAAAAAAAAACTGAAATCCAAAATATTCTACTAACGTTTCAAGAAGTGAAGCTAAATGAAAAGCTGGAGTAAACAATTGTTAAGCAACTATGTTTTATTGAAAATGAAGTAATCAATTATTGAAGGAATGCAGTATTAAAAAAAAAAAAAAAAACTTAAAAAAAATAATACAGACTTAAATGAAATGCGAAAAAAATAGCAGTCAAAATTAAATGAAATGAGGCCAAATAAAACTAATGAAAACAAAATGACAGTAAATTGAATTAAATTTCAAAATATTAATAAATAAAAAACAATAAAAGTAAATTAAAGTGGGGTGAGCTGAAGTTGGATTAAACAAAATAAATGCAATGAAATGAAATTAGTGTTCAATGAGAATTTGGAAATTCTGTAGGGAGAAACCGTGTAGGGTTAACATATTCGGCAAGAGGAGGACAAATACCAAAATTTATTGATGAAGTTGTGCTGAGAGAAAGACTCTAAATCAATGAAGGCAAAACAGATCTTGTCTTTCAAGTCGCATAGCTAAATCCCCTCATAATCTTCATATAGAGCTTGACGACAGATTTCATTTGCGTTCTTGCGTAGCATGTGCCCAATTTACCTCCACAAATAAAGCATAGTATAGCATTTTTGAACATTGAAAATCAATCATAATAATAATATATATTATATGAAATTAAATTAAACAAAATCAAATTCAGTAAAAAAGTATTTAAAAACAAACATGACGAAATTAGACAATTTAGATAAAAGATGGATTAAATAAATAAACTTGAATAATATGCAATGAAATATAATAATAGCAAATGTGACAAAGTGAACTAAAATAAAAGGAAACCAATTAAAAGCGAAAAATAGATAGAAAAAACGAAAATACAGCTTAAATAAATTAAAATGGCATTAAATGATATTATGACAGAATGACAAGAAATGGAGGGTGGATTCGAAAGAAAAGCCAAATAACAAAATAAAATTGCATTGAGGTGGAATGAAGGTGGTCGTTTATACTAAAAGGTGAAAAAATTAATCAAATGAAATAAAATAAATCTAAAAAAAAAACGCTTAAGACTAAAAATCAATAAACTGCAATAAAAAAAGCATCACAAAATAAGCGAGCTGCAACAAAAACAATATAATATACTAACAAACAAATTGCAGAAGCAAACGTGAAAGTGAAATATAGAGAAAAACAAAATGTGTGCAATAACTAAATTCACGCGAAAAATCCGACAAAAATTCTCATCGAAGGAACTATACTACATATAATTAAGAGGTGTGCGCAACAACACCGTGAGCAACAAAGTAACGAAAAAATTTAAAATTAAATAAACAAATCAAAAAGTGACAAACACTTTAAAAATAAGGCGAATCACCAAATAAGCAAATTGTAATAACAAAGAACCTTAAATAACGTGAAACGACGAAGTAAAAATGAGTGACTATAACCATCAAATATCAACGTGTTTTTCTAGCTGCAATGTTCATCACCTATTCTAGGAGTGGCGGTGCTCATAATTCACAGTGCACGTCTTCCAAAAATATGCATAGCGATTTTATTAGCACATCGTTATATAAACATTAAGGTATATTGAAAGGATAGTCTATAGAGATTTATCCATATTTAGCTCTAAGCAATTTTTGTGTAAACAATCGTTTGAAATAAACCTATGTATACTAAGATTCGTTAATAATTCCAACTTTGCGTAAACAATCGTTTATTATAGATATTAACAGAAACATTTTTGTATAAAATATTAGAAGGTTTTGATTTAATTCAATATGGACCGCAACGCAGTGTTATCCTTAAGGGGGGGGCAGGGTTTAGCGCTAAAAAAAAACACTTTTTTTTTGAATTTTTTACAGAAATATGGCTTAAGATACTTTAATAAAATCAGTTGCATGTTATTGTACATCTTTTCAATAAGTTTTTAAAAAATATTAATAATAAAATATTGACAAATAAGCCCATGACAGAGTTTTTTTGGAGATATGTTTTTCGAGAGGTGCTCTGCGGTGCCAATCGGCATTCGTCGTAGAATCATCTGAAACTAAAAAAGTCGAATTTTTCAGTTAAAGTATGACGTAATGCTCCCCCCTACATTAATAAATTTTTTTTTTTTTCATTTTTGTAGTTTTGGTGGCAAAAAACGTAAAACGAGCATTTTTGGCGAAAAATTTCGCCATATTTGTAAGTGAAAAACAACCTTAAAAAACAAAAAAAAAAAAAAAACAGTGTAGGGGGGAGGTATTTTTGATTTAGAAAACGTGTGCCAAATTTGAAAAGAATCGGTTGAATAGTTTCGGAGTTGTGATTGGCACCGACTTTTAGACTGCCTACAAAGGCTATAACTTTGAGAGTTCTGCTCCGATCCACTTAAAATTTTGACACAACATTCTTGAAATGATTTACTATAAGATGAGTGAAGAAAAAAAATTTCGATTTTGTGACCCTACCCCCCCCCTTAATAGAATCCGTGGTTGAAAACACGAAAGAAGAATTGCATAATAAAATTAAAGAAGTAACTAAAGCTTTCGAAAATCTTTCTCCTACAAAAATAGATAGTTACCCACCTGTTACAATAGTCCCTGGTGTGCTAAGCACACATACCGATCTCAATCTAATTAAGTCGTTGCCAGAGTTCAAAGGCAACATAAGAGAATACCCTGCATGGAGGGCCGCCGCGAAATTTGCAATAAATTTTTACGTCGAAGGATCCGAGGCATATTATGTTGCGATTGGAATTCTTCGTAACAAAATCACGCAGGCCGCTAATGAAAACTTAAGTTTATTTAATACACCCCTTAACTTTAATGCAATAATTTTTAGATTGGACCAACTGTATGCTGACAAGCGACCTCTTTACATTTTAGAAAACGAACTTAACACTCTACGACAGGGACGTATGGACATAGATGAATATTATTCGGCAGTCGATAAGCAAGTGACTCTAATTATTAACAAAAATATCATGACACATAGCGGTAACGAAACATTAACCAACGCATTTAACGAACGAGCTAGGGACAACGCCCTTAGAGTATTCATATCTGGTTTGAGACGTCCACTTTGCGACACTTTATTTTCCGCAAATCCATCGGATATACCATCTGCACTTGCTATAGCGCAAGAGTTACAACACAACCGAGCAAGGTGCGATTTCGCGCAAACATACGCTTCAGCTAGCCAATACAAGAGTAGCCGAATTATATCCAGTACACAGCCTTCGAGGTATATCGATTACGCCCAACCTTCTCGAACTTTTCAGTCTAAAGCAACACCAATGGAAGTGGATTACGGGAGCTCACAGTTTAGGAAACATACTAATTTTAAAAATAAACCAAACCAATTTAGGCAACCACAGTCCAAAGACAATTCGAATCAAGCTCAACTTCGCACTGACCAAGTCGCATACGGGCAGCAACAACTGCAACTACCCAATAATCCTAAAAGAACACATACCGGCAATAATTCTACGCAGCTACCGTACAACAAAATACAGCGAATAAATGCAATGGAAAACGAGCCATGTTACTCGGAAAACTTTGAAAACCAATCAGTCGAAGAAGTTAATTTTTTAGAGTAAACTCGAACTTGCCACTGCTCAAACGTACTCTTTCGGATGGGCAAGTTCTTCAATTCCTCATAGATACAGGCACTTCTAAAAATTATGTAAAAAAACTCAATTTCTTTAAAGGTATCACAGAATTAGATAAGCCATTTCAAGTAAGGTCTATAAACGGTTTAAATAAGGTAGACGAAAAATGTCAGGTTTTTATATTGGGAGAAGTAGCTACCTTTTATATTTTACCCCAACTTAAAAGTTTCGATGGAATCATCGGTTATGATTTCTTAAAAACAATCGAAGCCCAAATAGATACTAAGGATAACCTTCTTTTCCACAAAAAAGGAAAAGAAGAACTTTATCACTTCTGCTGCCAAGAAAGACGAGCTTATTAATATCCAAGAGCTAATCAAATCTAACTCAAAATCATTTGCTAATCCAGATAGAGCCCTTCCTTTCAACACGCGAGTAATAGCAACCATAGATACAACATCTGATACACCTATATATTCACGAAGCTATCCGTATCCTATGTCGGTAGCAGGGTTTGTTAACAAGGAAATTTCAGATTTACTCAGAGATGGTATAATTCAAAAATCCTACTCGTCGTATAATTCACCAATACACATAGTTACAAAAAAGGGATTCGATGACGACGGGAACCAACGGTTAAGAATGGTAGTAGATTTTAGAAAGTTGAACGAAAAAACCTCTTCTGATAAATATCCTATCCCGGATACTTCAATAATACTTGCTAATTTGGGAAAATCAAAAATTTTTACCACACTTGACCTTAAGTCAGGTTTCCACCAGATACTCCTCTCGGAAAAAGACAGGTGCAAAACAGCGTTCAGTGTGAATAGTGGTAAATACGAATTTTGCCGATTACCCTTTGGGCTTAAGAATGCCCCTAGCATCTTTCAAAGGGCAATCGACGACGTATTAAGGGAATATATTGGCAAAATATGCCACGTCTACGTGGACGACATAATTGTTTTTTCCCCTGATGAAACATCCCATTTGAAACATGTTGACTTAATATTGAAAAGAATAGGAGAAGTAGGCATGCGGGTCTCGTTTGACAAATCAAAATTTTTTGAAAGAAAAGTAGAGTTCCTTGGCTTTGTTGTATCACAAAAAGGAATAAGTACATGCCCCGACAAAATCGAGGCAATAGCAAACTACCAGGAACCTAAGTCCCTTAGAGCATTGGCCTTTCTGGTTACTACAGAAGGTTCATTAAGGACTACGCCCAAATATCCAAGCCTCTCACCAAATATTTAAGGGGTGAAAACGGTCATGTTAAAAGCAAACACTCGAAAAACATTTCGATTTCATTCGATAGCGACGCCAAGCAAGCCTTTAAAAAACTGAAAATTGTCTTATCATCCGAAGACGTTCTCCTCCAACACCCGGATTATTCCAAACCCTTCGAAATTACAACAGACGCTTCATCCGTGGCTTTAGGTGCCGTACTATCACAAGCTGGCAAGCCAATAACGATGATTTCTCGCACACTCTCGAAAGCCGAGGAACATTATGCGACCAATGAACGAGAGTTACTTGCGATAGTATGGGCATTCCAAAAACTGAGACACTATCTTTATGGTGTAAAAAATATTCATATCTATACAGACCATCAACCGTTAACATATGCAATATCTGAAAAAAATCCTAATTCGAAGCTGAAACGATGGACTGCTTTTATTAATTCCTATTCTCCTACGTACCATTATAAACCAGGTAAAGAAAATATTGTAGCCGATGCCCTGTCACGACAATATATGCACAACTTTTCTGACGATACAGCTCATAGTGAACTATCTTCCAGTGAGGCTATAAAAACAGTCAAGTGCCCGGTTAACCAATTTAAAACGCAACTTTTACTTTCTCATTCTGAATTTAATAACAAAAGCACAAAGATATTATTTAAAAAATTTCTCAGACATACAATTAGATTTAATTCTCCTGAATATCTTCTACAAACTCTTCGTAACTGCATTAACCCGGATGGCGTAAATGGAATATTTTGTGACCTTGATACAATAGCAAAAATTCAATCCTTAATAATATCTAACTTCCCAGGCATTAAATGTTTGCACACGGAAAAGCTTGTAATTGACCTTGTTAATAAAGATGACCAGATAGAGACTGCAACCACCGAGCACAATAGAGCTCACCGTTCAATTAATGAAAATTATAAACAAATAATTAATGAATATTACTTTCCCGAAATACAGAAAACCCTTACGACGATATCAAAAAACTGTAAAATATGTCTAGAAAATAAATATAGACGACATCCACCCAAACCGGATATCGGAAAAACTCCTATTCCGGAATATCCAGGCGATATTCTACATATCGATATTTTTTCAGTCGACAAAGAACATTTCCTAACATGCATATGCAAATTTTCCAAATTTGCAATAACACTTCCAATATCATCAAGAGGTACAATAGACATAAAAAATGCATTGCTAATTCTACTCAACAATTTAAAAAAAACCAGAATTCTGGTATCGGATAACGAGAAATCTTTCCAATCAAACACAATATCTCACATGCTTAGAGATTATTTTCAAATAGAGCAATTTTTCGTACCGCCATTGCACAGCAAGAGCAATGGCCAAGTGGAACGTTTTCATTCCACCATAATAGAGATAGCTCGTTGTATAAAATCAGAGCAAACCATAACTGACACTACTGAACTCATACTGCTTGCAACTTATAAATATAACAACACGATACATTCCACTGTTGAAGCCAAACCAATAAATATAATCAATACTTTTTCAGAACTCCATTTAAACCAAATTAAGTCAAAACTAATTTCCGCTCAAAATAAAGTTCTAAAACGCGGTAACACTGATAAACGATTTTTCAAAGAAGGTGACGTAGTTTTCGTCAGACGTAATAAACGATTGGGTACAAAACTAAATAAAGTTTACATTCAGAACATAGTTCAAAAAGATTTGGGCACGGCCGTAATGATAAATGGTAAAAAAATCCATAAAGACAACATTCGCTAACTATATATTTTTATAAAATATTAACGTAAGTTGAAAAAAAATCAACAAAGTACATTGACATTAATTAATCTTAATAGTAATACCATCAAAAAATGCGAAAGCTTAAAAGAATTTGCAAATCGTTTCAAACCAAATTTTTCACCTGTAAAAAGAACAGCAAAATGTACAAATTTTTTTTATATAATGGGTACTATACCTAAAAGAAATACATATAATGTGTAGACGATACTTCAGAAAATAATTGTAAATATAGAAATATTTGTTGGAACAATATTTTTTTTTATATTAATATATATAACACTAAAATTCACACAACTGAAATATAAACTTTGCCCTAATCAAATACATATAATGTATAGGCTATATTTTATAAAATGAGAATCCCACGAAGCAATAAATTGCTTAAAACAAATACATATATATTGTATCAGCAGTATCAAACAAACTATACAAAAACTTATAAATATAAATATAAACTTTGCCATAATCAAATACATATAATGTATAGGCTATATTTTATAAAATAAGAATCCCACGAAGCAATAAATTGCTTAAAACAAATACATATATATTGTATCAGCAGTATCAAACAAACTATACAAAAACTTATAAATATAAATATAAACTTTGTCATAATCAAATACATATAATGTATAGGCTATATTTTATGAAATAAGAATCTCACGAAGCAATAAATTGCTTAAAACAAATACATATATATTGTATCAGCAGTATCAAACAAACTATACAAATCTTAGCGCTAAAAAAAAAAACACTTTTTTTTTGAATTTTTTACAGAAATATGGCTTAAGATACTTTAATAAAATCAGTTGCATGTTATTGTACATCTTTTCAATAAGTTTTTAAAAAATATTAATAATAAAATATTGACAAATAAGCCCATGACAGAGTTTTTTTGGAGATATGTTTTTCGAGAGGTGCTCTGCGGTGCCAATCGGCATTCGTCGTAGAATCATCTGAAACTAAAAAAGTCGAATTTTTCAGTTAAAGTATGACGTAATGCTCCCCCCTACATTAATAAATTTTTTTTTTTTCATTTTTGTAGTTTTGGTGGCAAAAAACGTAAAACGAGCATTTTTGGCGAAAAATTTCGCCATATTTGTAAGTGAAAAACAACCTTAAAAAACAAAAAAAAAAAAAACAGTGTAGGGGGGAGGTATTTTTGATTTAGAAAACGTGTGCCAAATTTGAAAAGAATCGGTTGAATAGTTTCGGAGTTGTGATTGGCACCGACTTTTAGACTGCCTACAAAGGCTATAACTTTGAGAGTTCTGCTCCGATCCACTTAAAATTTTGACACAACATTCTTGAAATGATTTACTATAAGATGAGTGAAGAAAAAAAATTTCGATTTTGTGACCCTACCCCCCCCCCTTAATAGAATCCGTGGTTGAAAACACGAAAGAAGAATTGCATAATAAAATTAAAGAAGTAACTAAAGCTTTCGAAAATCTTTCTCCTACAAAAATAGATAGTTACCCACCTGTTACAATAGTCCCTGGTGTGCTAAGCACACATACCGATCTCAATCTAATTAAGTCGTTGCCAGAGTTCAAAGGCAACATAAGAGAATACCCTGCATGGAGGGCCGCCGCGAAATTTGCAATAAATTTTTACGTCGAAGGATCCGAGGCATATTATGTTGCGATTGGAATTCTTCGTAACAAAATCACGCAGGCCGCTAATGAAAACTTAAGTTTATTTAATACACCCCTTAACTTTAATGCAATAATTTTTAGATTGGACCAACTGTATGCTGACAAGCGACCTCTTTACATTTTAGAAAACGAACTTAACACTCTACGACAGGGACGTATGGACATAGATGAATATTATTCGGCAGTCGATAAGCAAGTGACTCTAATTATTAACAAAAATATCATGACACATAGCGGTAACGAAACATTAACCAACGCATTTAACGAACGAGCTAGGGACAACGCCCTTAGAGTATTCATATCTGGTTTGAGACGTCCACTTTGCGACACTTTATTTTCCGCAAATCCATCGGATATACCATCTGCACTTGCTATAGCGCAAGAGTTACAACACAACCGAGCAAGGTGCGATTTCGCGCAAACATACGCTTCAGCTAGCCAATACAAGAGTAGCCGAATTATATCCAGTACACAGCCTTCGAGGTATATCGATTACGCCCAACCTTCTCGAACTTTTCAGTCTAAAGCAACACCAATGGAAGTGGATTACGGGAGCTCACAGTTTAGGAAACATACTAATTTTAAAAATAAACCAAACCAATTTAGGCAACCACAGTCCAAAGACAATTCGAATCAAGCTCAACTTCGCACTGACCAAGTCGCATACGGGCAGCAACAACTGCAACTACCCAATAATCCTAAAAGAACACATACCGGCAATAATTCTACGCAGCTACCGTACAACAAAATACAGCGAATAAATGCAATGGAAAACGAGCCATGTTACTCGGAAAACTTTGAAAACCAATCAGTCGAAGAAGTTAATTTTTTAGAGTAAACTCGAACTTGCCACTGCTCAAACGTACTCTTTCGGATGGGCAAGTTCTTCAATTCCTCATAGATACAGGCACTTCTAAAAATTATGTAAAAAAACTCAATTTCTTTAAAGGTATCACAGAATTAGATAAGCCATTTCAAGTAAGGTCTATAAACGGTTTAAATAAGGTAGACGAAAAATGTCAGGTTTTTATATTGGGAGAAGTAGCTACCTTTTATATTTTACCCCAACTTAAAAGTTTCGATGGAATCATCGGTTATGATTTCTTAAAAACAATCGAAGCCCAAATAGATACTAAGGATAACCTTCTTTTCCACAAAAAAGGAAAAGAAGAACTTTATCACTTCTGCTGCCAAGAAAGACGAGCTTATTAATATCCAAGAGCTAATCAAATCTAACTCAAAATCATTTGCTAATCCAGATAGAGCCCTTCCTTTCAACACGCGAGTAATAGCAACCATAGATACAACATCTGATACACCTATATATTCACGAAGCTATCCGTATCCTATGTCGGTAGCAGGGTTTGTTAACAAGGAAATTTCAGATTTACTCAGAGATGGTATAATTCAAAAATCCTACTCGTCGTATAATTCACCAATACACATAGTTACAAAAAAGGGATTCGATGACGACGGGAACCAACGGTTAAGAATGGTA
Source organism: Anastrepha obliqua (assembly GCF_027943255.1). Lineage (NCBI taxonomy): Eukaryota > Metazoa > Arthropoda > Insecta > Diptera > Tephritidae > Anastrepha > Anastrepha obliqua. Next base: position 50,519,727 of record NC_072897.1, on the reverse strand, counting down.
GTAGATTTTAGAAAGTTGAACGAAAAAACCTCTTCTGATAAATATCCTATCCCGGATACTTCAATAATACTTGCTAATTTGGGAAAATCAAAAATTTTTACCACACTTGACCTTAAGTCAGGTTTCCACCAGATACTCCTCTCGGAAAAAGACAGGTGCAAAACAGCGTTCAGTGTGAATAGTGGTAAATACGAATTTTGCCGATTACCCTTTGGGCTTAAGAATGCCCCTAGCATCTTTCAAAGGGCAATCGACGACGTATTAAGGGAATATATTGGCAAAATATGCCACGTCTACGTGGACGACATAATTGTTTTTTCCCCTGATGAAACATCCCATTTGAAACATGTTGACTTAATATTGAAAAGAATAGGAGAAGTAGGCATGCGGGTCTCGTTTGACAAATCAAAATTTTTTGAAAGAAAAGTAGAGTTCCTTGGCTTTGTTGTATCACAAAAAGGAATAAGTACATGCCCCGACAAAATCGAGGCAATAGCAAACTACCAGGAACCTAAGTCCCTTAGAGCATTGGCCTTTCTGGTTACTACAGAAGGTTCATTAAGGACTACGCCCAAATATCCAAGCCTCTCACCAAATATTTAAGGGGTGAAAACGGTCATGTTAAAAGCAAACACTCGAAAAACATTTCGATTTCATTCGATAGCGACGCCAAGCAAGCCTTTAAAAAACTGAAAATTGTCTTATCATCCGAAGACGTTCTCCTCCAACACCCGGATTATTCCAAACCCTTCGAAATTACAACATACGCTTCATCCGTGGCTTTAGGTGCCGTACTATCACAAGCTGGCAAGCCAATAACGATGATTTCTCGCACACTCTCGAAAGCCGAGGAACATTATGCGACCAATGAACGAGAGTTACTTGCGATAGTATGGGCATTCCAAAAACTGAGACACTATCTTTATGGTGTAAAAAATATTCATATCTATACAGACCATCAACCGCTAACATATGCAATATCTGAAAAAAATCCTAATTCGAAGCTGAAACGATGGACTGCTTTTATTAATTCCTATTCTCCTACGTACCATTATAAACCAGGTAAAGAAAATATTGTAGCCGATGCCCTGTCACGACAATATATGCACAACTTTTCTGACGATACAGCTCATAGTGAAATATCTTCCAGTGAGGCTATAAAAACAGTCAAGTGCCCGGTTAACCAATTTAAAACGCAACTTTTACTTTCTCATTCTGAATTTAATAACAAAAGCACAAAGATATTATTTAAAAAATTTCTCAGACATACAATTAGATTTAATTCTCCTGAATATCTTCTACAAACTCTTCGTAACTGCATTAACCCGGATGGCGTAAATGGAATATTTTGTGACCTTGATACAATAGCAAAAATTCAATCCTTAATAATATCTAACTTCCCAGGCATTAAATGTTTGCACACGGAAAAGCTTGTACAATAGACATAAAAAATGCATTGCTAATTCTACTCAACAATTTAAAAAAAACCAGAATTCTGGTATCGGATAACGAGAAATCTTTCCAATCAAACACAATATCTCACATGCTTAGAGATTATTTTCAAATAGAGCAATTTTTCGTACCGCCATTGCACAGCAAGAGCAATGGCCAAGTGGAACGTTTTCATTCCACCATAATAGAGATAGCTCGTTGTATAAAATCAGAGCAAACCATAACTGACACTACTGAACTCATACTGCTTGCAACTTATAAATATAACAACACGATACATTCCACTGTTGAAGCCAAACCAATAAATATAATCAATACTTTTTCAGAACTCCATTTAAACCAAATTAAGTCAAAACTAATTTCCGCTCAAAATAAAGTTCTAAAACGCGGTAACACTGATAAACGATTTTTCAAAGAAGGTGACGTAGTTTTCGTCAGACGTAATAAACGATTGGGTACAAAACTAAATAAAGTTTACATTCAGAACATAGTTCAAAAAGATTTGGGCACGGCCGTAATGATAAATGGTAAAAAAATCCATAAAGACAACATTCGCTAACTATATATTTTTATAAAATATTAACGTAAGTTGAAAAAAAATCAACAAAGTACATTGACATTAATTAATCTTAATAGTAATACCATCAAAAAATGCGAAAGCTTAAAAGAATTTGCAAATCGTTTCAAACCAAATTTTTCACCTGTAAAAAGAACAGCAAAATGTACAAATTTTTTTTATATAATGGGTACTATACCTAAAAGAAATACATATAATGTGTAGACGATACTTCAGAAAATAATTGTAAATATAGAAATATTTGTTGGAACAATATTTTTTTTTATATTAATATATATAACACTAAAATTCACACAACTGAAATATAAACTTTGCCCTAATCAAATACATATAATGTATAGGCTATATTTTATAAAATGAGAATCCCACGAAGCAATAAATTGCTTAAAACAAATACATATATATTGTATCAGCAGTATCAAACAAACTATACAAAAACTTATAAATATAAATATAAACTTTGCCATAATCAAATACATATAATGTATAGGCTATATTTTATAAAATAAGAATCCCACGAAGCAATAAATTGCTTAAGGGGTTATATCCACTTGCGAGGCAGAAAAAACGCGTTTTTTTGTGAATTTTTTCCAAAGAGGCATTTTATTTTATACATTAATGAACAAAATGTAATTAAACAGAATTTAATGTACTTTAACAATCAGTGGTTTATTTTAAAAAATATTGGATCCCCTAGCTCCTGTAGATGATCTGCGGAAAGACCTCCAAAAAAAAGTGCTTGGCGGTGAGCAAGATATCTCTGGTCCAAATTATCTGAAAACCAAAAACCAAAAATATTTAGTTTAGTAATAAATAAATACAGGTAATGATCGAAGGTCTAGTCAAAATTTTGATTTTTGACAAAATGGCGGCTGTTCAAAAAAAAAATTCAGTTTTTCATGAAAATTTTTCACTTCAAAGTGGCTTAAAAAATCGAAATTATTGTCCAAAACCTTATTCCTTCGATCATTACCTGAAAAATATATCTGAGTAAGTCGTGTGAAAATTTCAAACCGATCGGTTTAGCGGTTTCGGAGAAATTTTGCTCACCGACTTTCAAAACACAGTTTTGAGAAAAACAAGGTTAAACGCCGGCCTGCTAATGTAAAGTGCTCTGACGCGTCGTTACATTTATGCGTATAACTTCAAAAATAATCTTCGGAATGACTTGAAATTTTCATAGTGTTTACTTAAATATATGTACATTCAAAAAATGAAAAAAAAAAAAATTCGATTTTTTGAAAATCACAAGTGGATATAACCCCTTAAAACAAATACATATATATTGTATCAGCAGTATCAAACAAACTATACAAAAACTTATAAATATAAATATAAACTTTGTCATAATCAAATACATATAATGTATAGGCTATATTTTATGAAATAAGAATCTCACGAAGCAATAAATTGCTTAAAACAAATACATATATATTGTATCAGCAGTATCAAACAAACTATACAAATCTTAGCGCTAAAAAAAAAAACACTTTTTTTTTTGAATTTTTTACAGAAATATGGCTTAAGATACTTTAATAAAATCAGTTGCATGTTATTGTACATCTTTTCAATAAGTTTTTAAAAAATATTAATAATAAAATATTGACAAATAAGCCCATGACAGAGTTTTTTTGGAGATATGTTTTTCGAGAGGTGCTCTGCGGTGCCAATCGGCATTCGTCGTAGAATCATCTGAAACTAAAAAAGTCGAATTTTTCAGTTAAAGTATGACGTAATGCTCCCCCCTACATTAATAAATTTTTTTTTTTTCATTTTTGTAGTTTTGGTGGCAAAAAACGTAAAACGAGCATTTTTGGCGAAAAATTTCGCCATATTTGTAAGTGAAAAACAACCTTAAAAAACAAAAAAAAAAAAACAGTGTAGGGGGGAGGTATTTTTGATTTAGAAAACGTGTGCCAAATTTGAGAAGAATCGGTTGAATAGTTTCGGAGTTGTGATTGGCACCGACTTTTAGACTGCCTACAAAGGCTATAACTTTGAGAGTTCTGCTCCGATCCACTTAAAATTTTGACACAAAATTCTTGAAATGATTTACTATAAGATGAGTGAAGAAAAAAAATTTCGATTTTGTGACCCTACCCCCCCCTTAATAGAATCCGTGGTTGAAAACACGAAAGAAGAATTGCATAATAAAATTAAAGAAGTAACTAAAGCTTTCGAAAATCTTTCTCCTACAAAAATAGATAGTTACCCACCTGTTACAATAGTCCCTGGTGTGCTAAGCACACATACCGATCTCAATCTAATTAAGTCGTTGCCAGAGTTCAAAGGCAACATAAGAGAATACCCTGCATGGAGGCCGCCGCGAAATTTGCAATAAATTTTTACGTCGAAGGATCCGAGGCATATTATGTTGCGATTGGAATTCTTCGTAACAAAATCACGCAGGCCGCTAATGAAAACTTAAGTTTATTTAATACACCCCTTAACTTTAATGCAATAATTTTTAGATTGGACCAACTGTATGCTGACAAGCGACCTCTTTACATTTTAGAAAACGAACTTAACACTCTACGACAGGGACGTATGGACATAGATGAATATTATTCGGCAGTCGATAAGCAAGTGACTCTAATTATTAACAAAAATATCATGACACATAGCGGTAACGAAACATTAACCAACGCATTTAACGAACGAGCTAGGGACAACGCCCTTAGAGTATTCATATCTGGTTTGAGACGTCCACTTTGCGACACTTTATTTTCCGCAAATCCATCGGATATACCATCTGCACTTGCTATAGCGCAAGAGTTACAACACAACCGAGCAAGGTGCGATTTCGCGCAAACATACGCTTCAGCTAGCCAATACAAGAGTAGCCGAATTATATCCAGTACACAGCCTTCGAGGTATATCGATTACGCCCAACCTTCTCGAACTTTTCAGTCTAAAGCAACACCAATGGAAGTGGATTACGGGAGCTCACAGTTTAGGAAACATACTAATTTTAAAAATAAACCAAACCAATTTAGGCAACCACAGTCCAAAGACAATTCGAATCAAGCTCAACTTCGCACTGACCAAGTCGCATACGGGCAGCAACAACTGCAACTACCCAATAATCCTAAAAGAACACATACCGGCAATAATTCTACGCAGCTACCGTACAACAAAATACAGCGAATAAATGCAATGGAAAACGAGCCATGTTACTCGGAAAACTTTGAAAACCAATCAGTCGAAGAAGTTAATTTTTTAGAGTAAACTCGAACTTGCCACTGCTCAAACGTACTCTTTCGGATGGGCAAGTTCTTCAATTCCTCATAGATACAGGCACTTCTAAAAATTATGTAAAAAAACTCAATTTCTTTAAAGGTATCACAGAATTAGATAAGCCATTTCAAGTAAGGTCTATAAACGGTTTAAATAAGGTAGACGAAAAATGTCAGGTTTTTATATTGGGAGAAGTAGCTACCTTTTATATTTTACCCCAACTTAAAAGTTTCGATGGAATCATCGGTTATGATTTCTTAAAAACAATCGAAGCCCAAATAGATACTAAGGATAACCTTCTTTTCCACAAAAAAGGAAAAGAAGAACTTTATCACTTCTGCTGCCAAGAAAGACGAGCTTATTAATATCCAAGAGCTAATCAAATCTAACTCAAAATCATTTGCTAATCCAGATAGAGCCCTTCCTTTCAACACGCGAGTAATAGCAACCATAGATACAACATCTGATACACCTATATATTCACGAAGCTATCCGTATCCTATGTCGGTAGCAGGGTTTGTTAACAAGGAAATTTCAGATTTACTCAGAGATGGTATAATTCAAAAATCCTACTCGTCGTATAATTCACCAATACACATAGTTACAAAAAAGGGATTCGATGACGACGGGAACCAACGGTTAAGAATGGTAGTAGATTTTAGAAAGTTGAACGAAAAAACCTCTTCTGATAAATATCCTATCCCGGATACTTCAATAATACTTGCTAATTTGGGAAAATCAAAAATTTTTACCACACTTGACCTTAAGTCAGGTTTCCACCAGATACTCCTCTCGGAAAAAGACAGGTGCAAAACAGCGTTCAGTGTGAATAGTGGTAAATACGAATTTTGCCGATTACCCTTTGGGCTTAAGAATGCCCCTAGCATCTTTCAAAGGGCAATCGACGACGTATTAAGGGAATATATTGGCAAAATATGCCACGTCTACGTGGACGACATAATTGTTTTTTCCCCTGATGAAACATCCCATTTGAAACATGTTGACTTAATATTGAAAAGAATAGGAGAAGTAGGCATGCGGGTCTCGTTTGACAAATCAAAATTTTTTGAAAGAAAAGTAGAGTTCCTTGGCTTTGTTGTATCACAAAAAGGAATAAGTACATGCCCCGACAAAATCGAGGCAATAGCAAACTACCAGGAACCTAAGTCCCTTAGAGCATTGGCCTTTCTGGTTACTACAGAAGGTTCATTAAGGACTACGCCCAAATATCCAAGCCTCTCACCAAATATTTAAGGGGTGAAAACGGTCATGTTAAAAGCAAACACTCGAAAAACATTTCGATTTCATTCGATAGCGACGCCAAGCAAGCCTTTAAAAAACTGAAAATTGTCTTATCATCCGAAGACGTTCTCCTCCAACACCCGGATTATTCCAAACCCTTCGAAATTACAACATACGCTTCATCCGTGGCTTTAGGTGCCGTACTATCACAAGCTGGCAAGCCAATAACGATGATTTCTCGCACACTCTCGAAAGCCGAGGAACATTATGCGACCAATGAACGAGAGTTACTTGCGATAGTATGGGCATTCCAAAAACTGAGACACTATCTTTATGGTGTAAAAAATATTCATATCTATACAGACCATCAACCGCTAACATATGCAATATCTGAAAAAAATCCTAATTCGAAGCTGAAACGATGGACTGCTTTTATTAATTCCTATTCTCCTACGTACCATTATAAACCAGGTAAAGAAAATATTGTAGCCGATGCCCTGTCACGACAATATATGCACAACTTTTCTGACGATACAGCTCATAGTGAAATATCTTCCAGTGAGGCTATAAAAACAGTCAAATGCCCGGTTAACCAATTTAAAACGCAACTTTTACTTTCTCATTCTGAATTTAATAACAAAAGCACAAAGATATTACTTAAAAAATTTCTCAGACATACAATTAGATTTAATTCTCCTGAATATCTTCTACAAACTCTTCGTAACTGCATTAACCCGGATGGCGTAAATGGAATATTTTGTGACCTTGATACAATAGCAAAAATTCAATCCTTAATAATATCTAACTTCCCAGGCATTAAATGTTTGCACACGGAAAAGCTTGTAATTGACCTTGTTAATAAAGATGACCAGATAGAGACTGCAACCACCGAGCACAATAGAGCTCACCGTTCAATTAATGAAAATTATAAACAAATAATTAATGAATATTACTTTCCCGAAATAAAGAAAACCCTTACGACGATATCAAAAAACTGTAAAATATGTCTAGAAAATAAATATAGACGACATCCACCCAAACCGGATATCGGAAAAACTCCTATTCCGGAATATCCAGGCGATATTCTACATATCGATATTTTTTCAGTCGACAAAGAACATTTCCTAACATGCATATGCAAATTTTCCAAATTTGCAATAACACTTCCAATATCATCAAGAGGTACAATAGACATAAAAAATGCATTGCTAATTCTACTCAACAATTTAAAAAAAACCAGAATTCTGGTATCGGATAACGAGAAATCTTTCCAATCAAACACAATATCTCACATGCTTAGAGATTATTTTCAAATAGAGCAATTTTTCGTACCGCCATTGCACAGCAAGAGCAATGGCCAAGTGGAACGTTTTCATTCCACCATAATAGAGATAGCTCGTTGTATAAAATCAGAGCAAACCATAACTGACACTACTGAACTCATACTGCTTGCAACTTATAAATATAACAACACGATACATTCCACTGTTGAAGCCAAACCAATAAATATAATCAATACTTTTTCAGAACTCCATTTAAACCAAATTAAGTCAAAACTAATTTCCGCTCAAAATAAAGTTCTAAAACGCGGTAACACTGATAAACGATTTTTCAAAGAAGGTGACGTAGTTTTCGTCAGACGTAATAAACGATTGGGTACAAAACTAAATAAAGTTTACATTCAGAACATAGTTCAAAAAGATTTGGGCACGGCCGTAATGATAAATGGTAAAAAAATCCATAAAGACAACATTCGCTAACTATATATTTTTATAAAATATTAACGTAAGTTGAAAAAAAATCAACAAAGTACATTGACATTAATTAATCTTAATAGTAATACCATCAAAAAATGCGAAAGCTTAAAAGAATTTGCAAATCGTTTCAAACCAAATTTTTCACCTGTAAAAAGAACAGCAAAATGTACAAATTTTTTTTATATAATGGGTACTATACCTAAAAGAAATACATATAATGTGTAGACGATACTTCAGAAAATAATTGTAAATATAGAAATATTTGTTGGAACAATATTTTTTTTTATATTAATATATATAACACTAAAATTCACACAACTGAAATATAAACTTTGCCCTAATCAAATACATATAATGTATAGGCTATATTTTATAAAATGAGAATCCCACGAAGCAATAAATTGCTTAAAACAAATACATATATATTGTATCAGCAGTATCAAACAAACTATACAAAAACTTATAAATATAAATATAAACTTTGCCATAATCAAATACATATAATGTATAGGCTATATTTTATAAAATAAGAATCCCACGAAGCAATAAATTGCTTAAAACAAATACATATATATTGTATCAGCAGTATCAAACAAACTATACAAAAACTTATAAATATAAATATAAACTTTGTCATAATCAAATACATATAATGTATAGGCTATATTTTATGAAATAAGAATCTCCCCAGCAAAACCTGCGTGACCGAAGCTCTAACACAATTACACTTTTTTATATGTTACAAACACATATGCACTCGTATTTCTTTGGAAATCGACTTTTTTTTATGCTCCGTCCCCTTTGGAAAAGGTGTAAGCAGTAAGCAAACTTCATTCATATATTTTTTCTCATTTTTGCATCAATAGAAAAAAAAAACAAAAAAAACGGCAAGTGGCTGTCAAAGCCATAAGTCAAAAAGATATCTTTTCTCTCTTTTTGATATCAAAGTAGGCCGAGAATCAAATTGTCAACCTTTGGCAAATATGTAAGCAGTAAGCAAATTTCATTCATATATTGTTCCTCATTTTTAAATCACTCAAAGTAAACAAACGCCGTAGCCGAGTGGGTTGGTGCATGACTGCTATTCAGAATTCACAGAGAAAACGTCAGTTCGAATCTCGGTGAAAGCAAAATTAATAAAAACATTTTTTAATAGCGGTCGCCCATCAGCAGGCAATGGCAAAACATCGAATGTATTTCTACCATGAAAAAAATCTGCTCATAAACATATCATAAAACAAAATGAAATGAATGTATAAAAAAAAAATTTTTTTTGTGATTCGAACCAAGGATTTCGGATCGGAAGCCCACATTGCTAGCCGCTGGGCTATCGCGCTGTGCTGTCGCCGCTGGCCTAAAAGTTATTTTGTTCGTCGCTACGTTTATATGAAACTGGCACTGGCAAACGAATCCATATGTATGAAAGGGATAAAAAATCACACGTACACAAAAAATTTGGCACAATTTTCCCAACGGCCTTAACAAAGTGATTGTAAAGGGGCGGGGCTAGTGACAGTTTAACGACCACGCGTGCAGGTCATGTGCAGGGTAACATGACCACCACTCTTCTTGCTGGGTCACGAAGCAATAAATTGCTTAAAACAAATACATATATATTGTATCAGCAGTATCAAACAAACTATACAAATCTTATAAATATAAATACAAACTTTGCCCTAATCAAATACATATACATTGTATCAGCAGTATCAAACAAACTATACAGAAACTTATAAATATATTAGTAAGGAAAATAATGATAAGTAAACATACCCACATATGAATTCGCATTACATAAATATTCAAATCAAATTTCTATAAAAAAACAAAACAAGGAAAAAAACTCCTTACAAAATTGTAAGTACATACATACGTAATATACATATATAAAACAAATTGAATTAATATATTTTTAATTAAATCTGTCGGATCAGGGACGTTCCGAGATTAAGAGGGGGAGGAGTTAACACAGCGATACTGGCATGGTGTCGACAAACATGCATGTGTGTGATACATACATATATGTACGTTTGTACGGCGATGGCTCGCTGTCAGCATCGGTCAAGTCACTTTTGGCTATTGCCGCTGTGACTATCCCACACCTCGCTTAAATACTTTTTCGGTATGCCGACGTTTCGCATTTTGCCGAAACGAATCGTGCGCATCATACAGCCGAAAGAGTTGTCACTAAAAAGCACTTAAGCGCGGTTAGTTTTTAGTATAATTTAGACAGTGTAAGTCACAGTGTGGTAGTGACAGTGAAACAGTGAAGTGAAGTGCAAATAATGTTACCCCTGATCCCACAACACAAACATTAAGTTAAGAAGTGCAAATCTAAAATGAGTGAAAAAAAAAAACAAAAAAAAAAAACTGAAATCCAAAATATTCTACTAACGTTTTAAGAAGTGAAGCTAAATGAAAAGCTGGAGTAAACAATTGTTAAGCAACTATGTTTTATTGAAAATGAAGTAATCAATTATTGAAGGAATGCAGTATTAAGAAAAAAAAAAAACTTAAATAAAATAAAACAGACTTAAATGAAATACGAAAAAAATAGCAGTGAAAATTAAATGAAATGAGGCCAAATAAAACTAATGAAAACAAAATGACAGTAAATTGAATTAAATTTCAAAATATTAATAAATAAAAAACAATAAAAGTAAATTAAAGTGGGGTGAGCTGAAGTTGGATTAAACAAAATAAATGCAATGAAATGAAATTAGTGTTCAATGAGAATTTGGAAATTCTGTAGGGAGAAACCGTGTAGGGTTAACATATTCGGCAAGAGGAGGACAAATACCAAAATTTATTGATGAAGTTGTGCTGAGAGAAAGACTCTAAATCAATGAAGGCAAAACAGATCTTGTCTTTCAAGTCGCATAGCTAAATCCCCTCATAATCTTCATACAGAGCTTGACGACAGATTTCATTTGCGTTCTTGCGTAGCATGTGCCCAATTTACCTCCACAAATAAAGCATAGTATAGCATTTTTGAACATTGAAAATCAATCATAATAATAATATATATTATATGAAATTAAATTAAACAAAATCAAATTCAGTAAAAAAGTATTTAAAAACAAACAATTTAGACAAATTAGACAATTTAGATAAAAGATGGATTAAATAAATAAACTTGAATAATATGTAATGAAATATAATAATAGCAAATGTGACAAAGTGAACTAAAATAAAAGGAAACCAATTAAAAGCGAAAAATAGATAGAAAAAACGAAAATACAGCTTAAATAAATTAAAATGGCATTAAATGATATTATGACAGAATGACAAGAAATGGAGGGTGGATTCGAAAGAAAAGCCAAATAACAAAATAAAATTGCATTGAGGTGGAATGAAGGTGGTCGTTTATACTAAAAGGTGAAAAAATTAATCAAATGAAATAAAATAAATCTAAAAAAAAAAAACGCTTAAGACTAAAAATCAATAAACTGCAATAAAAAAAGCATCACAAAATAAGCGAGCTGCAACAAAAACAATATACTAACAAACAAATTGCAGAAGCAAACGTGAAAGTGAAATATAGAGAAAAACAAAATGTGTGCAATAACTAAATTCACGCGAAAAATCCGACAAAAATTCTCATCGAAGGAATTATACTACATATAATTAAGAGGTGTGCGCAACAACACCGTGAGCAACAAAGTAACGAAAAAATTTAAAATTAAATAAACAAATCAAAAAGTGACAAACACTTTAAAAATAAGGCGAATCACCAAATAAGCAAATTGTAATAACAAAGAACCTTAAATAACGTGAAACGACGAAGTAAAAATGAGTGACTATAACCATCAAATATTAACGTGTTTTTCTAGCTGCAATGTTCATCACCTATTCTAGGAGTGGCGGTGCTCATAATTCACAGTGCACGTCTTCCAAAAATATGCACAGCGATTTTATTAGCACATCGTTTCCAGCGAACAAGCAAGAATGAAGTACAGCGCTGCCAGGAGATCGTAAGTTGGACAACTATACCATTATCACCGTTATATAAACATTAAGGTATATTGAAAGGATAGTCTATAGAGATTTATCCATATTTAGCTCTAAGCAATTTTTGTGTAAACAATCGTTTGAAATAAACCTATGTATACTATGATTCGTTAATAATTCCAACTTTGCGTAAACAATCGTTTATTATAGATATTAACAGAAACATTTTTGTATAAAATATTAGAAGGTTTTGATTTAATTCAATATGGACCGCAACGCAGTGTTATCCTTAAGGGGGGGGGTAGGGTTTAGCGCTAAAAAAAAACACTTTTTTTTTTGAATTTTTTACAGAAATATGGCTTAAGATACTTTAATAAAATCAGTTGCATGTTATTGTACATCTTTTCAATAAGTTTTTAAAAAATATTAATAATAAAATATTGACAAATAAGCCCATGACAGAGTTTTTTTGGAGATATGTTTTTCGAGAGGTGCTCTGCGGTGCCAATCGGCATTCGTCGTAGAATCATCTGAAACTAAAAAAGTCGAATTTTTCAGTTAAAGTATGACGTAATGCTCCCCCCTACATTAATAAAATTTTTTTTTTTCATTTTTGTAGTTTTGGTGGCAAAAAACGTAAAACGAGCATTTTTGGCGAAAAATTTCGCCATATTTGTAAGTGAAAAACAACCTTAAAAAAAAAAAAAAAAAAAAACAGTGTAGGGGGGAGGTATTTTTGATTTAGAAAACGTGTGCCAAATTTGAAAAGAATCGGTTGAATAGTTTCGGAGTTGTGATTGGCACCGACTTTTAGACTGCCTACAAAGGCTATAACTTTGAGAGTTCTGCTCCGATCCACTTAAAATTTTGACACAACATTCTTGAAATGATTTACTATAAGATGAGTGAAGAAAAAAAATTTCGATTTTGTGACCCTACCCCCCCCTTAATAAAATCCGTAGTTGAAAACACGAAAGAAGAATTGCATAATAAAATTAAAGAAGTAACTAAAGCTTTCGAAAATCTTTCTCCTACAAAAATAGATAGTTACCCACCTGTTACAATAGTCCCTGGTGTGCTAAGCACACATACCGATCTCAATCTAATTAAGTCGTTGCCAGAGTTCAAAGGCAACATAAGAGAATACCCTGCATGGAGGGCCGCCGCGAAATTTGCAATAAATTTTTACGTCGAAGGATCCGAGGCATATTATGTTGCGATTGGAATTCTTCGTAACAAAATCACGCAGGCCGCTAATGAAAACTTAAGTTCATTTAATACACCCCTTAACTTTAATGCAATAATTTTTAGATTGGACCAACTGTATGCTGACAAGCGACCTCTTTACATTTTAGAAAACGAACTTAACACTCTACGACAGGGACGTATGGACATAGATGAATATTATTCGGCAGTCGATAAGCAAGTGACTCTAATTATTAACAAAAATATCATGACACATAGCGGTAACGAAACATTAACCAACGCATTTAACGAACGAGCTAGGGACAACGCCCTTAGAGTATTCATATCTGGTTTGAGACGTCCACTTTGCGACACTTTATTTTCCGCAAATCCATCGGATATACCATCTGCACTTGCTATAGCGCAAGAGTTACAACACAACCGAGCAAGGTGCGATTTCGCGCAAACATACGCTTCAGCTAGCCAATACAAGAGTAGCCGAATTATATCCAGTACACAGCCTTCGAGGTATATCGATTACGCCCAACCTTCTCGAACTTTTCAGTCTAAAGCAACACCAATGGAAGAGGATTACGGGAGCTCACAGTTTAGGAAACATACTAATTTTAAAAATAAACCAAACCAATTTAGGCAACCACAGTCCAAAGACAATTCGAATCAAGCTCAACTTCGCACTGACCAAGTCGCATACGGGCAGCAACAACTGCAACTACCCAATAATCCTAAAAGAACACATACCGGCAATAATTCTACGCAGCTACCGTACAACAAAATACAGCGAATAAATGCAATGGAAAACGAGCCATGTTACTCGGAAAACTTTGAAAACCAATCAGTCGAAGAAGTTAATTTTTTAGAGTAAACTCGAACTTGCCACTGCTCAAACGTACTCTTTCGGATGGGCAAGTTCTTCAATTCCTCATAGATACAGGCACTTCTAAAAATTATGTAAAAAAACTCAATTTCTTTAAAGGTATCACAGAATTAGATAAGCCATTTCAAGTAAGGTCTATAAACGGTTTAAATAAGGTAGACGAAAAATGTCAGGTTTTTATATTGGGAGAAGTAGCTACCTTTTATATTTTACCCCAACTTAAAAGTTTCGATGGAATCATCGGTTATGATTTCTTAAAAACAATCGAAGCCCAAATAGATACTAAGGATAACCTTCTTTTCCACAAAAAAGGAAAAGAAGAACTTTATCACTTCTGCTGCCAAGAAAGACGAGCTTATTAATATCCAAGAGCTAATCAAATCTAACTCAAAATCATTTGCTAATCCAGATAGAGCCCTTCCTTTCAACACGCGAGTAATAGCAACCATAGATACAACATCTGATACACCTATATATTCACGAAGCTATCCGTATCCTATGTCGGTAGCAGGGTTTGTTAACAAGGAAATTTCAGATTTACTCAGAGATGGTATAATTCAAAAATCCTACTCGTCGTATAATTCACCAATACACATAGTTACAAAAAAGGGATTCGATGACGACGGGAACCAACGGTTAAGAATGGTAGTAGATTTTAGAAAGTTGAACGAAAAAACCTCTTCTGATAAATATCCTATCCCGGATACTTCAATAATACTTGCTAATTTGGGAAAATCAAAAATTTTTACCACACTTGACCTTAAGTCAGGTTTCCAGCAGATACTCCTCTCGGAAAAAGACAGATGCAAAACAGCGTTCAGTGTGAATAATGGTAAATACGAATTTTGCCGATTACCCTTTGGGCTTAAGAATACCCCTAGCATCTTTCAAAGGGCAATCGACGACGTATTAAGGGAATATATTGGCAAAATATGCCACGTCTACGTGGACGACATAATTGTTTTTTCCCCTGATGAAACATCCCATTTGAAACATGTTGACTTAATATTGAAAAGAATAGGAGAAGTAGGCATGCGGGTCTCGTTTGACAAATCAAAATTTTTTGAAAGAAAAGTAGAGTTCCTTGGCTTTGTTGTATCACAAAAAGGAATAAGTACATGCCCCGACAAAATCGAGGCAATAGCAAACTACCAGGAACCTAAGTCCCTTAGAGCATTGGCCTTTCTGGTTACTACAGAAGGTTCATTAAGGACTACGCCCAAATATCCAAGCCTCTCACCAAATATTTAAGGGGTGAAAACGGTCATGTTAAAAGCAAACACTCGAAAAACATTTCGATTTCATTCGATAGCGACGCCAAGCAAGCCTTTAAAAAACTGAAAATTGTCTTATCATCCGAAGACGTTCTCCTCCAACACCCGGATTATTCCAAACCCTTCGAAATTACAACATACGCTTCATCCGTGGCTTTAGGTGCCGTACTATCACAAGCTGGCAAGCCAATAACGATGATTTCTCGCACACTCTCGAAAGCCGAGGAACATTATGCGACCAATGAACGAGAGTTA
The DNA here is from genome assembly GCF_027943255.1 of Anastrepha obliqua. Classification (NCBI taxonomy): domain Eukaryota; kingdom Metazoa; phylum Arthropoda; class Insecta; order Diptera; family Tephritidae; genus Anastrepha; species Anastrepha obliqua. The sequence continues at coordinate 50,503,902 of NC_072897.1, read as the reverse complement.
CTTGCGATAGTATGGGCATTCCAAAAACTGAGACACTATCTTTATGGTGTAAAAAATATTCATATCTATACAGACCATCAACCGTTAACATATGCAATATCTGAAAAAAATCCTAATTCGAAGCTGAAACGATGGACTGCTTTTATTAATTCCTATTCTCCTACGTACCATTATAAACCAGGTAAAGAAAATATTGTAGCCGATGCCCTGTCACGACAATATATGCACAACTTTTCTGACGATACAGCTCATAGTGAAATATCTTCCAGTGAGGCTATAAAAACAGTCAAGTGCCCGGTTAACCAATTTAAAACGCAACTTTTACTTTCTCATTCTGAATTTAATAACAAAAGCACAAAGATATTATTTAAAAAATTTCTCAGACATACAATTAGATTTAATTCTCCTGAATATCTTCTACAAACTCTTCGTAACTGCATTAACCCGGATGGCGTAAATGGAATATTTTGTGACCTTGATACAATAGCAAAAATTCAATCCTTAATAATATCTAACTTCCCAGGCATTAAATGTTTGCACACGGAAAAGCTTGTAATTGACCTTGTTAATAAAGATGGCCAGATAGAGACTGCAACCACCGAGCACAATAGAGCTCACCGTTCAATTAATGAAAATTATAAACAAATAATTAATGAATATTACTTTCCCGAAATAAAGAAAACCCTTACGACGATATCAAAAAACTGTAAAATATGTCTAGAAAATAAATATAGACGACATCCACCCAAACCGGATATCGGAAAAACTCCTATTCCGGAATATCCAGGCGATATTCTACATATCGATATTTTTTCAGTCGACAAAGAACATTTCCTAACATGCATATGCAAATTTTCCAAATTTGCAATAACACTTCCAATATCATCAAGAGGTACAATAGACATAAAAAATGCATTGCTAATTCTACTCAACAATTTAAAAAAAACCAGAATTCTGGTATCGGATAACGAGAAATCTTTCCAATCAAACACAATATCTCACATGCTTAGAGATTATTTTCAAATATAGCAATTTTTCGTACCGCCATTGCACAGCAAGAGCAATGGCCAAGTGGAACGTTTTCATTCCACCATAATAGAGATAGCTCGTTGTATAAAATCAGAGCAAACCATAACTGACACTACTGAACTCATACTGCTTGCAACTTATAAATATAACAACACGATACATTCCACTGTTGAAGCCAAACCAATAAATATAATCAATACTTTTTCAGAACTCCATTTAAACCAAATTAAGTCAAAACTAATTTCCGCTCAAAATAAAGTTCTAAAACGCGGTAACACTGATAAACGATTTTTCAAAGAAGGTGACGTAGTTTTCGTCAGACGTAATAAACGATTGGGTACAAAACTAAATAAAGTTTACATTCAGAACATAGTTCAAAAAGATTTGGGCACGGCCGTAATGATAAATGGTAAAAAAATCCATAAAGACAACATTCGCTAACTATATATTTTTATAAAATATTAACGTAAGTTGAAAAAAAATCAACAAAGTACATTGACATTAATTAATCTTAATAGTAATACCATCAAAAAATGCGAAAGCTTAAAAGAATTTGCAAATCGTTTCAAACCAAATTTTTCACCTGTAAAAAGAACAGCAAAATGTACAAATTTTTTTTATATAATGGGTACTATACCTAAAAGAAATACATATAATGTGTAGACGATACTTCAGAAAATAATTGTAAATATAGAAATATTTGTTGGAACAATATTTTTTTTTATATTAATATATATAACACTAAAATTCACACAACTGAAATATAAACTTTGCCCTAATCAAATACATATAATGTATAGGCTATATTTTATAAAATGAGAATCCCACGAAGCAATAAATTGCTTAAAACAAATACATATATATTGTATCAGCAGTATCAAACAAACTATACAAAAACTTATAAATATAAATATAAACTTTGCCATAATCAAATACATATAATGTATAGGCTATATTTTATAAAATAAGAATCCCACGAAGCAATAAATTGCTTAAAACAAATACATATATATTGTATCAGCAGTATCAAACAAACTATACAAAAACTTATAAATATAAATATAAACTTTGTCATAATCAAATACATATAATGTATAGGCTATATTTTATGAAATAAGAATCTCACGAAGCAATAAATTACTTAAAACAAATACATATATATTGTATCAGCAGTATCAAACAAACTATACAAATCTTATAAATATAAATACAAACTTTGCCCTAATCAAATACATATAATGTATAGGCTATATTTTATAAAATAAGAATCTCACGAAGCAATAAATTGCTTAAAACAAATACATATACATTGTATCAGCAGTATCAAACAAACTATACAGAAACTTATAAATATATTAGTAAGGAAAATAATGATAAGTAAACATACCCACATATGAATTCGCATTACATAAATATTCAAATCAAATTTCTATAAAAAAACAAAACAAGGAAAAAAACTCCTTACAAAATTGTAAGTACATACATACGTAATATACATATATAAAACAAATTGAATTAATATATTTTTAATTAAATCTGTCGGATCAGGGACGTTCCGAGATTAAGAGGGGGAGGAGTTAACACAGCGATACTGGCATGGTGTCGACAAACATGCATGTGTGTGATACATACATATATGTACGTTTGTACGGCGATGGCTCGCTGTCAGCATCGGTCAAGTCACTTTTGGCTATTGCCGCTGTGACTATCCCACACCTCGCTTAAATACTTTTTCGGTATGCCGACGTTTCGCATTTTGCCGAAACGAATCGTGCGCATCATACAGCCGAAAGAGTTGTCACTAAAAAGCACTTAAGCGCGGTTAGTTTTTAGTATAATTTAGACAGTGTAAGTCACAGTGTGGTAGTGACAGTGAAACAGTGAAGTGAAGTGCAAATAATGTTACCCCTGATCCCACAACACAAACATTAAGTTAAGAAGTGCAAATCTAAAATGAGTGAAAAAAAAAAACAAAAAAAAAAAACTGAAATCCAAAATATTCTACTAACGTTTTAAGAAGTGAAGCTAAATGAAAAGCTGGAGTAAACAATTGTTAAGCAACTATGTTTTATTGAAAATGAAGTAATCAATTATTGAAGGAATGCAGTATTAAGAAAAAAAAAAAACTTAAATAAAATAAAACAGACTTAAATGAAATACGAAAAAAATAGCAGTGAAAATTAAATGAAATGAGGCCAAATAAAACTAATGAAAACAAAATGACAGTAAATTGAATTAAATTTCAAAATATTAATAAATAAAAAACAATAAAAGTAAATTAAAGTGGGGTGAGCTGAAGTTGGATTAAACAAAATAAATGCAATGAAATGAAATTAGTGTTCAATGAGAATTTGGAAATTCTGTAGGGAGAAACCGTGTAGGGTTAACATATTCGGCAAGAGGAGGACAAATACCAAAATTTATTGATGAAGTTGTGCTGAGAGAAAGACTCTAAATCAATGAAGGCAAAACAGATCTTGTCTTTCAAGTCGCATAGCTAAATCCCCTCATAATCTTCATACAGAGCTTGACGACAGATTTCATTTGCGTTCTTGCGTAGCATGTGCCCAATTTACCTCCACAAATAAAGCATAGTATAGCATTTTTGAACATTGAAAATCAATCATAATAATAATATATATTATATGAAATTAAATTAAACAAAATCAAATTCAGTAAAAAAGTATTTAAAAACAAACATGACGAAATTAGACAATTTAGATAAAAGATGGATTAAATAAATAAACTTGAATAATATGCAATGAAATATAATAATAGCAAATGTGACAAAGTGAACTAAAATAAAAGGAAACCAATTAAAAGCGAAAAATAGATAGAAAAAACGAAAATACAGCTTAAATAAATTAAAATGGCATTAAATGATATTATGACAGAATGACAAGAAATGGAGGGTGGATTCGAAAGAAAAGTCAAATAACAAAATAAAATTGCATTGAGGTGGAATGAAGGTGGTCGTTTATACTAAAAGGTGAAAAAATTAATCAAATGAAATAAAATAAATCTAAAAAAAAAAAACGCTTAAGACTAAAAATCAATAAACTGCAATAAAAAAAGCATCACAAAATAAGCGAGCTGCAACAAAAACAATATACTAACAAACAAATTGCAGAAGCAAACGTGAAAGTGAAATATAGAGAAAAACAAAATGTGTGCAATAACTAAATTCACGCGAAAAATCCGACAAAAATTCTCATCGAAGGAATTATACTACATATAATTAAGAGGTGTGCGCAACAACACCGTGAGCAACAAAGTAACGAAAAAATTTAAAATTAAATAAACAAATCAAAAAGTGACAAACACTTTAAAAATAAGGCGAACCTTAAATAACGTGAAACGACGAAGTAAAAATGAGTGACTATAACCATCAAATATTAACGTGTTTTTCTAGCTGCAATGTTCATCACCTATTCTAGGAGTGGCGGTGCTCATAATTCACAGTGCACGTCTTCCAAAAATATGCACAGCGATTTTATTAGCACATCGTTTCCAGCGAACAAGCAAGAATGAAGTACAGCGCTGCCAGGAGATCGTAAGTTGGACAACTATACCATTATCACCGTTATATAAACATTAAGGTATATTGAAAGGATAGTCTATAGAGATTTATCCATATTTAGCTCTAAGCAATTTTTGTGTAAACAATCGTTTGAAATAAACCTATGTATACTATGATTCGTTAATAATTCCAACTTTGCGTAAACAATCGTTTATTATAGATATTAACAGAAACATTTTTGTATAAAATATTAGAAGGTTTTGATTTAATTCAATATGGACCGCAACGCAGTGTTATCCTTAAGGGGGGGGGGTAGGGTTTAGCGCTAAAAAAAAACACTTTTTTTTTTGAATTTTTTACAGAAATATGGCTTAAGATACTTTAATAAAATCAGTTGCATGTTATTGTACATCTTTTCAATAAGTTTTTAAAAAATATTAATAATAAAATATTGACAAATAAGCCCATGACAGAGTTTTTTTGGAGATATGTTTTTCGAGAGGTGCTCTGCGGTGCCAATCGGCATTCGTCGTAGAATCATCTGAAACTAAAAAAGTCGAATTTTTCAGTTAAAGTATGACGTAATGCTCCCCCCTACATTAATAAAATTTTTTTTTTTCATTTTTGTAGTTTTGGTGGCAAAAAACGTAAAACAAGCATTTTTGGCGAAAAATTTCGCCATATTTGTAAGTGAAAAACAACCTTAAAAAAAAAAAAAAAAAAACAGTGTAGGGGGGAGGTATTTTTGATTTAGAAAACGTGTGCCAAATTTGAAAAGAATCGGTTGAATAGTTTCGGAGTTGTGATTGGCACCGACTTTTAGACTGCCTACAAAGGCTATAACTTTGAGAGTTCTGCTCCGATCCACTTAAAATTTTGACACAACATTCTTGAAATGATTTACTATAAGATGAGTGAAGAAAAAAAATTTCGATTTTGTGACCCTACCCCCCCCTTAATAAAATCCGTAGTTGAAAACACGAAAGAAGAATTGCATAATAAAATTAAAGAAGTAACTAAAGCTTTCGAAAATCTTTCTCCTACAAAAATAGATAGTTACCCACCTGTTACAATAGTCCCTGGTGTGCTAAGCACACATACCGATCTCAATCTAATTAAGTCGTTGCCAGAGTTCAAAGGCAACATAAGAGAATACCCTGCATGGAGGGCCGCCGCGAAATTTGCAATAAATTTTTACGTCGAAGGATCCGAGGCATATTATGTTGCGATTGGAATTCTTCGTAACAAAATCACGCAGGCCGCTAATGAAAACTTAAGTTCATTTAATACACCCCTTAACTTTAATGCAATAATTTTTAGATTGGACCAACTGTATGCTGACAAGCGACCTCTTTACATTTTAGAAAACGAACTTAACACTCTACGACAGGGACGTATGGACATAGATGAATATTATTCGGCAGTCGATAAGCAAGTGACTCTAATTATTAACAAAAATATCATGACACATAGCGGTAACGAAACATTAACCAACGCATTTAACGAACGAGCTAGGGACAACGCCCTTAGAGTATTCATATCTGGTTTGAGACGTCCACTTTGCGACACTTTATTTTCCGCAAATCCATCGGATATACCATCTGCACTTGCTATAGCGCAAGAGTTACAACACAACCGAGCAAGGTGCGATTTCGCGCAAGCATACGCTTCAGCTAGCCAATACAAGAGTAGCCGAATTATATCCAGTACACAGCCTTCGAGGTATATCGATTACGCCCAACCTTCTCGAACTTTTAAGTCTAAACCAACACCAATGGAAGTGGATTACGGGAGCTCACAGTTTAGGAAACATACTAATTTTAAAAATAAACCAAACCAATTTAGGCAACCACAGTCTAAAGACAATTCGAATCAAGCTCAACTTCGCACTGACCAAGTCGCATACGGGCAGCAACAACTGCAACTACCCAATAATCCTAAAAGAACACATACCGGCAATAATTCTACGCAGCTACCGTACAACAAAATACAGCGAATAAATACAATGGAAAACGAGAAATGTTACTCGGAAAACTTTGAAAACCAATCAGTCGAAGAAGTTAATTTTTTAGAGTAAACTCGAACTTGCCACTGCTCAAACGTACTCTTTCGGATGGGCAAGTTCTTCAATTCCTCATAGATACAGGCACTTCTAAAAATTATGTAAAAAAACTCAATTTCTTTAAAGGTATCACAGAATTAGATAAGCCATTTCAAGTAAGGTCTATAAACGGTTTAAATAAGGTAGACGAAAAATGTCAGGTTTTTATATTGGGAGAAGTAGCTACCTTTTATATTTTACCCCAACTTAAAAGTTTCGATGGAATCATCGGTTATGATTTCTTAAAAACAATCGAAGCCCAAATAGATACTAAGGATAACCTTCTTTTCCACAAAAAAGGAAAAGAAGAACTTTATCACTTCTGCTGCCAAGAAAGACGAGCTTATTAATATCCAAGAGCTAATCAAATCTAACTCAAAATCATTTGCTAATCCAGATAGAGCCCTTCCTTTCAACACGCGAGTAATAGCAACCATAGATACAACATCTGATACACCTATATATTCACGAAGCTATCCGTATCCTATGTCGGTAGCAGGGTTTGTTAACAAGGAAATTTCAGATTTACTCAGAGATGGTATAATTCAAAAATCCTACTCGTCGTATAATTCACCAATACACATAGTTACAAAAAAGGGATTCGATGACGACGGGAACCAACGGTTAAGAATGGTAGTAGATTTTAGAAAGTTGAACGAAAAAACCTCTTCTGATAAATATCCTATCCCGGATACTTCAATAATACTTGCTAATTTGGGAAAATCAAAAATTTTTACCACACTTGACCTTAAGTCAGGTTTCCAGCAGATACTCCTCTCGGAAAAAGACAAATGCAAAACAGCGTTCAGTGTGAATAATGGTAAATACGAATTTTGCCGATTACCCTTTGGGCTTAAGAATACCCCTAGCATCTTTCAAAGGGCAATCGACGACGTATTAAGGGAATATATTGGCAAAATATGCCACGTCTACGTGGACGACATAATTGTTTTTTCCCCTGATGAAACATCCCATTTGAAACATGTTGACTTAATATTGAAAAGAATAGGAGAAGTAGGCATGCGGGTCTCGTTTGACAAATCAAAATTTTTTGAAAGAAAAGTAGAGTTCCTTGGCTTTGTTGTATCACAAAAAGGAATAAGTACATGCCCCGACAAAATCGAGGCAATAGCAAACTACCAGGAACCTAAGTCCCTTAGAGCATTGGCCTTTCTGGTTACTACAGAAGGTTCATTAAGGACTACGCCCAAATATCCAAGCCTCTCACCAAATATTTAAGGGGTGAAAACGGTCATGTTAAAAGCAAACACTCGAAAAACATTTCGATTTCATTCGATAGCGACGCCAAGCAAGCCTTTAAAAAACTGAAAATTGTCTTATCATCCGAAGACGTTCTCCTCCAACACCCGGATTATTCCAAACCCTTCGAAATTACAACAGACGCTTCATCCGTGGCTTTAGGTGCCGTACTATCACAAGCTGGCAAGCCAATAACGATGATTTCTCGCACACTCTCGAAAGCCGAGGAACATTATGCGACCAATGAACGAGAGTTACTTGCGATAGTATGGGCATTCCAAAAACTGAGACACTATCTTTATGGTGTAAAAAATATTCATATCTATACAGACCATCAACCGCTAACATATGCAATATCTGAAAAAAATCCTAATTCGAAGCTGAAACGATGGACTGCTTTTATTAATTCCTATTTTCCTACGTACCATTATAAACCAGGTAAAGAAAATATTGTAGCCGATGCCCTGTCACGACGATATATGCACAACTTTTCTGACGATACAGCTCATAGTGAAATATCTTCCAGTGAGGCTATAAAAACAGTCAAGTGCCCGGTTAACCAATTTAAAACGCAACTTTTACTTTCTCATTCTGAATTTAATAACAAAAGCACAAAGATATTATTTAAAAAATTTCTCAGACATACAATTAGATTTAATTCTCCTGAATATCTTCTACAAACTCTTCGTAACTGCATTAACCCGGATGGCGTAAATGGAATATTTTGTGACCTTGATACAATAGCAAAAATTCAATCCCTAATAATATCTAACTTCCCAGGCATTAAATGTTTGCACACGGAAAAGCTTGTAATTGACCTTGTTAATAAAGATGACCAGATAGAGACTGCAACCACCGAGCACAATAGAGCTCACCGTTCAATTAATGAAAATTATAAACAAATAATTAATGAATATTACTTTCCCGAAATAAAGAAAACCCTTACGACGATATCAAAAAACTGTAAAATATGTCTAGAAAATAAATATAGACGACATCCACCCAAACCGGATATCGGAAAAACTCCTATTCCGGAATATCCAGGCGATATTCTACATATCGATATTTTTTCAGTCGACAAAGAACATTTCCTAACATGCATATGCAAATTTTCCAAATTTGCAATAACACTTCCAATATCATCAAGAGGTACAATAGACATAAAAAATGCATTGCTAATTCTACTCAACAATTTAAAAAAAACCAGAATTCTGGTATCGGATAACGAGAAATCTTTCCAATCAAACACAATATCTCACATGCTTAGAGATTATTTTCAAATAGAGCAATTTTTCGTACCGCCATTGCACAGCAAGAGCAATGGCCAAGTGGAACGTTTTCATTCCACCATAATAGAGATAGCTCGTTGTATAAAATCAGAGCAAACCATAACTGACACTACTGAACTCATACTGCTTGCAACTTATAAATATAACAACACGATACATTCCACTGTTGAAGCCAAACCAATAAATATAATCAATACTTTTTCAGAACTCCATTTAAACCAAATTAAGTCAAAACTAATTTCCGCTCAAAATAAAGTTCTAAAACGCGGTAACACTGATAAACGATTTTTCAAAGAAGGTGACGTAGTTTTCGTCAGACGTAATAAACGATTGGGTACAAAACTAAATAAAGTTTACATTCAGAACATAGTTCAAAAAGATTTGGGCACGGCCGTAATGATAAATGGTAAAAAAATCCATAAAGACAACATTCGCTAACTATATATTTTTATAAAATATTAACGTAAGTTGAAAAAAAATCAACAAAGTACATTGACATTAATTAATCTTAATAGTAATACCATCAAAAAATGCGAAAGCTTAAAAGAATTTGCAAATCGTTTCAAACCAAATTTTTCACCTGTAAAAAGAACAGCAAAATGTACAAATTTTTTTTTATATAATGGGTACTATACCTAAAAGAAATACATATAATGTGTAGACGATACTTCAGAAAATAATTGTAAATATAGAAATATTTGTTGGAACAATATTTTTTTTTATATTAATATATATAACACTAAAATTCACACAACTGAAATATAAACTTTGCCCTAATCAAATACATATAATGTATAGGCTATATTTTATAAAATGAGAATCCCACGAAGCAATAAATTGCTTAAAACAAATACATATATATTGTATCAGCAGTATCAAACAAACTATACAAAAACTTATAAATATAAATATAAACTTTGCCATAATCAAATACATATAATGTATAGGCTATATTTTATAAAATAAGAATCCCACGAAGCAATAAATTGCTTAATACAAATACATATATATTGTATCAGCAGTATCAAACAAACTATACAAAAACTTATAAATATAAATATAAACTTTGTCATAATCAAATACATATAATGTATAGGCTATATTTTATGAAATAAGAATCTCACGAAGCAATAAATTGCTTAAAACAAATACATATATATTGTATCAGCAGTATCAAACAAACTATACAAATCTTATAAATATAAATACAAACTTTGCCCTAATCAAATACATATAATGTATAGGCTATATTTTATAAAATAAGAATCTCACGAAGCAATAAATTGCTTAAAACAAATACATATACATTGTATCAGCAGTATCAAACAAACTATACAGAAACTTATAAATATATTAGTAAGGAAAATAATGATAAGTAAACATACCCACATATGAATTCGCATTACATAAATATTCAAATCAAATTTCTATAAAAAAACAAAACAAGGAAAAAAACTCCTTACAAAATTGTAAGTACATACATACGTAATATACATATATAAAACAAATTGAATTAATATATTTTTAATTAAATCTGTCGGATCAGGGACGTTCCGAGATTAAGAGGGGGAGGAGTTAACACAGCGATACTGGCATGGTGTCGACAAACATGCATGTGTGTGATACATACATATATGTACGTTTGTACGGCGATGGCTCGCTGTCAGCATCGGTCAAGTCACTTTTGGCTATTGCCGCTGTGACTATCCCACACCTCGCTTAAATACTTTTTCGGTATGCCGACGTTTCGCATTTTGCCGAAACGAATCGTGCGCATCATACAGCCGAAAGAGTTGTCACTAAAAAGCACTTAAGCGCGGTTAGTTTTTAGTATAATTTAGACAGTGTAAGTCACAGTGTGGTAGTGACAGTGAAACAGTGAAGTGAAGTGCAAATAAAGAAAAGAAAAAATGAAAAATAAAGTGTTTTATTTAACTTACATCCACTTGTACAAACCCAGTAGGAAAAGTAGTAATTGACAAAACTGTTACCTAAATAAGATACATATGTTATTAGTAAGACATCATTATATATTCAACAAATAACCAAAGCTGCCACAAATCTATTTTAACATGTTAGAACCGAGCCCAGTAAGGTTTGAACTTAATGGTAAACGGGAAACTCACTTTTGATATGTTCGCTTTGAGCAGGCGAGATTAGTATTCTGTTACCTGAGTATGGAGGTGTGACTATCTGCAGAAATGGCTTTCAGGCTAATGCCAAGTTTGCCTCCGTTCCGTTAATACCCTGGCAGGACTCACAAAACGCTTCCTATTCGTTGCCATTAAGTTGGTCGAGTAGGCTCAGTTGATTTAATTCATGACTAGTACCAGAGAATGTTAATGCAATGAGAAGGAGCAAATTTTAAATGAGCTTTTTTCGAGTTCTAATTTGTAGATTCATAATAAGGTAATTTAAAATTCAACTTTCCTCACGAGTGGGGAATTGCAGATATTTACCACGCGAGTAGAGGGTTTCTATATTTACTTACCACGCTAGGACAGCAATTCAGATTTTTTCTGCGTTTACCAAACTACTGAGGAATTTCATAAGATTTTTCGGCACACTACTAAGGAAATCGACTTATTTCATGCCTACAGCGAAGCGAATAAATTTGCGATTAAGAAGGCCGCGCGGCAGTTAATTTGTGGTGCAGAAGCTAAAGTCGACGGAATCATTCGTTTTGTTTTTTGGCACATACTTAATTCAGGTTCACGTCCTCAAGTCATATTTTTTTTTCCTCTCATTTTTGTTACAATTCAAACCAGGAAAGTTTGGGAAAATTTTTGAGTTTATTTTAATTAAAATTTCTTTATAATACTGGTTTTTTTGTATTTCATAAATGGAAATTTTTTTTTGGTATAAAATAGTTCATACTGGATATGGCCTGACTTTTATATAAATCAATTAAAACAGAAAATATGTACATATGTATTTTATCTCTTTCAGCAAATCCAAATTATATTGATGAGAAAATATCATTCTAATATCCGTCCAGAAGGCCAAACGCTCATACACACATATATATGCAAATTATCTTTTGCTTAAATAGCAAAAGCTTTTTTAAAAATGTGAGTCTTCATTGCACACCGGATAAAAACTGATCCGAAACTTTATTAATCTCAATATTTATACAGAATCTGAAGCTTAAATCTTAGGTTAGTATGTCTTAATTCTATTGAAAGCGGACCATACGTGATATGTGACATGTTTGACATTTTCGCTAATGGTAAGCGCTTATATTTATTGTTTTCTTAATTCTATTGAAAGCAGACCATACGTGATATGTGATGTCCACTTCTTTCATTAGCAAAGTGTCAATGACATGTTTGACACTTTCGCTAATGGTAAGTGCTTATATTTATTGTTTATTTTTTGGGAAGTGGCTTGCGCTCTTAATCTATGGTTAATTGTTTACATACTGGGTTAGTGGTGTGTGGTATAGGAGGCGTTAACTCCCCCTCTTCTAAATCGAATCGTCCCGTCTTCGAATATAAAGCTGTTAAGTGATTAATTCTGTTTGATAATTGCAACAATAATTCTTCTTTTTCTTTTGCATTTTTTAATTTCATTTTCAGATTAATGTATATGATAAATTTAAAGACAAAATATGCAGATAATATTATTACAATTAAAGTGGTCAATGTCCACCAAACAGGATTTCGTTTTACTTCTTGCTTTAATGGTGTGAGTATATTAACATTGTTTAGTTTTAAATCAATATTTTTTGTTTCAATGTATTTATTTACAATAAAAGATTTTAATTTTCCTTCCCTTAAATATCTTAAAATTTTTCCTGTAGGATTTTCATATTTTCTGTTGTCAATTATAACATTATCTTGAAAAGTTATCAAATAAACTCCTATAGTGTGATTATTAATTTTATGCTTTCCTGATGCTATTATAGCACCATCTTTTACAATATTTATTGATTCATTTGCTTTATTTATTTTTGTGCAGTTGGCATGTTTATTATTTAACATATTGGACAAACATGTGTTATTTCCTTTTATCATACAAAAAGCATTATTTAATTCCTTTTTACAAAATTTGACTGAATAAAATTTATCTCCACATTTTATTATTTCATTTTCAATCAACAATTTTCCATCATTTTGCGCTACAGCTATTGCTTTATATTGTACAATTTACAAACATTTTTTTACTTTTGGATACTTAATGTAAACAACTATTAAATAATTTTTTTGTACAATTTTAAATTCCGAAACATCTATAAGATCTGATATTGTTACATTTACTTGCTTATTGCTTATTATTTCTTTTATTTCTGAACTTTAATGTTATCTTTGTGAATTATTCTGTTTCTGTTTTGTATTTTAACTTTATTTCCTAAATCTTCTACTACTATTTGCTTTTTATATTTGGGTTTTAATTTATTTCGTTCCCCATATACTTTTTCATACATAATTTCACCCCTATGGTAATTTTTTTGAAGCCTTTTCTTGTTGTGGTATTCTTACATTTTTTTCAGATTATTTCTTAATGTATCCCTTATATTCTCATGCTCCTCTTTATTAAACAAAATATTACAATCTTGTTTACCTGTTACTGAATGTATAGTTTTATTATACTGCTGCACCGCCCTCATAATTGATTCGAAATCGCTAACTAAACTGTGTTCCTCTTTTAAACATCGAGATATTTCTATAAGTGTGGAATGAACCCTTTCTATTTGACCATTACTCGTACTATGACGTGGTGTGCAATAATAGATTTGTATGTTGAGTCTTTCCATTAAAGACCTGAATTGTATCGTACCTAAACCTGGTTCATTATCCATAACCATACTTTTAACATCTGGAAATGTTTGCAGAAGTTCCAAAATTTTTTCCTCCAAATTAAGCTTATCCCCAATATATTTTACAATTAAATATTTAGAATAAGAATCTATACAAGTTAAAAATTTTAATTTTTGCGCGAAAAAAATATCAATATGGAGTTGTTCTCCCTCCCTTTCCGGAATAGGTGCCTCTCCTATCGGAATAAGTTTTGGGTGCCTTTCATATTTATTACTGTTGCATATGTTACAATTTTTTACATATTGCTTGAACTGTTTTATCATCAATGGCCAATAATATTGTTGCCTAATTTGGTTGCACTTGGTTTGTAAATAATTTTCGGAGAAAATTCTTCAATAAATGATCTCCATCTCTTAATCTTAATATTCGGATTTCTTTCCGAAAACGCGAATGACAAAGGTTGATGATCAGTGTGTATTTCCAGATCACTAACACCGTAAAGGTAATTACGCAATGCTTTCAAAGCCCAGACTATTGCGAACAACTCTTTCTCATTTGTAGCATAATTAAGCTCCGTAGAATTTAATGTTATAATCAGGTTGTGTCAATTCAACCTGTTGAGCCAGTAAATTCTTCAATTTTTCACAAGCAGCCACTCCGTCTTGATCTAGATGAACTATCTTTTTCTTTGACAAATACTGGGAAATTTTTCCGTTTTCGCCCTGCAAATGCTTGCCACAACCGCGTAGGTTAGGTTAGGTGAAGTGGCTGTCATACGACGCACCTAGGCCAGTTAGAGGCCCCTTGTGATACCACCGGAACTGTCCTACCCTACTCAACTTGGTCCTCTCTAAACCATTGTGTGGCCTTTAAAAAGCTAGCTATGCTAGATAGTTTGAGATTTGCAACCTCTGCAATGCTGTCCAGAAAAGGGAAACCGAGCAATCTCCACCGCCTACTACACAGAGCCATGCACCCGCATAGTAGGTGTTCGATTGTCTCTACCTCCTCTATATCTTGACAGCTTCTACAGTAGTCATTAGATGGTGCCCCTAATCTACTGGCATGTCTTCCTATTAGACAGTGCCCAGATAGGACACCTACTACAATCCTTAGATCCCTCCTGCCTAACTTAAGTAGACTCTTAGTGCGACCCATGTTCCATTCGGGCCACGCTAGCCTACTTATAGCGCAGGTGTTTAACTGCCTCCAGTTGGAGTTAGCAGCACTGATGGTGTATCTGTCTATCAAAAGTTTACATGTTGCCAAGGGCATAGGTATGTCGAGCCTGTCCTGACTAATTTGGAGCGAGGAGCCTAATCTAGCTAACTCATCTGCCTTACAGTTAATGTTAATGTTACTGTGTCCCGGCACCCAGAGTAGATTAATAGAAAAGTACTGTGTAAGTGTTGTTAATAATTTGTAACACTCCTTTACTGTCTTAGACGAGTGTTTGCTTGATAGAAGCGATTTCAGGGCTGCCTGACTATCGGAGTAAATGAAGATATCTCTAACAGTGACTACGCTTTTATTTAGCATTAAAAGGCTTTCTGAGATTGCCAGGATTTCGGCCTGGAATACGCTACAATGATCAGGCAAGCGAAAGGATAAATTGGCGAAAATAGTTTCCGAATAAACACCACCTCCCACTTGATCATTGAGTTTTGAGCCGTCCGTATATATACTAACCCCGTTTTCGTTGTTTGTTAACCCATTCACCCAGTCCTCTCTGGATGGAAAATGGACTGTATAAGGCCTGTCTAGGTATGTATTCACCGAGTCACAAAAGTCGGTGGTAATAGGAATACCTGGAAACATCCCAAGTATGCGCGAGTGTCCCCAATTGTTTGTCTTGAGCATCGATGATTCCCTCAATCTTAGAGCCGCTTTGGCGGCCAGTTGTCTACAATATAGGTCAATTGGTAGTAGATGCAACATAACGCTTAGAGCCGAAGTTGGCGTTGTTTTGAGCGCCCCAGTAATACTGAGGCTTGCCGCCCTCTGAATACTATCTAGTTGCTTAATGGAAGATTTCTTATCAAGGGATGGCCACCAGACCAGGACTCCGTAGGTCATAATTGGTCTGACAATGGCCGTATATAGCCAGTGAACTATTTTGGGGGCTAATCCCCATTTTAAGCCTACAGTTCTCTTACAGGAATAAAGCGCCGTAGCAGCCTTCTTTATTCTTTCCTGAACATTCAGCTTCCATGAAAGTTTCCTGTCAAGGGTTAAACCTAAGTACCTGGCCTTTTCACCGACCAGCAAAAGAGTTCCGTTGAGTGTCAGAGGCCGACAGTCGGGAATTTTATATTTCCTTGTAAACAACACTAGTTCCGTTTTGGCCGCATTCAGGCTCAAACCACATGTTTTGGCCCAAGTATCCACATATTTTAAGGTTCTTTGCATTAGACTGCAGAGGGTGTCTGTAAACTTCCCCCTTATTAGTATAGCAACATCGTCCGCGTAGGCCACAACCTTAATTCTCCTCTCCTCCAGATCCAACAACAACTTGTTCATTGCTAGATTCCACAGAAGAGGAGAAAGTACCCCGCCTTGAGGAGTACCTCTACAGACAGATCTGCGCATCACCGAAAAGCCCAACGTCGAATTCACGAACCTGCTAGTAAGCAACTGCTCAATGAAATTCACAAAGGTTCCGGAAATGCGCAGGTCTGACAGCGTGTTCGTTATGACCTTAGGCAGGATATTGTTAAAAGCTCCTTCGATATCTAAAAAGGCTGCCAGTGAATAATCTTTAACTTCAAATGAGTTTTCAATTGATGTGACCAGTGAGTTTAGGGCCGTCTCTGTAGATTTTCCTTTACAGTAGGCATGTTGGGATTGGGACATACGTGATTGGGGTATGCTGTTCCTGATAACCGAGTCAATCAGCTTTTCTAATGTTTTCAGTAGAAAAGATGATAGACTAATCGGTCTGAAGTCCTTAGGTTTGGTATGCGAGCTTCTACCTGCCTTTGGGATAAAGATGACCTTAACCTCCCTCCATGCTGAGGGAATGTGATTTAACTGAAGAGTACTTTTGAAAATGGTAACTAACCACCTTGTGATATGAGCCAGAGGCTGCTGAAGTTGTGCCGGTATTATCCCATCTGGGCCTGGCGATTTATACGGCTTAAAATTTCCTATAGCCCAAGTAATATTAGTTCCATTGATTATGTCTGAGATATCCGAGCTGATCTCAAATTCTGATACTCTGGGGTTGCAAGTTCGGGTAGGACCCGAGTTATAGACTTCAGAGTTCCCCGGAAAGTGGGTATCTAATAGTAAACTTAGCGACTCCTTGGTAGAAGTCGTCCAGCCGTTGTCTGGCTTCTGTAAAAAGCCAATAGATGTCGTTGATCTAGCCAAGACCTTTCTTAAGCGAGAAGCTTCCGCTGTAGTTTCTATATCCTCACAGAACGACCTCCATGAAGATCTTTTTGCTTTCCTCAACTCTTTTTTATAGACTTTGAGTTGCTCATAATAGAAGTCCCAATCGTCTTCCAACTTAGAGTATTTCGCCTTATTAAATAGTGTTCTACATACAATCTTATGAAGGCTAAGTTCTGAGGACCACCATGGGGGTTTTGTCTTCCCCTTGTGCCTGACAAGAGGGCAAGACTTATTTAGCGCTTTACAACATGTTCCGGTAAACATATTGACTAGCTTATCTAATTCTTCCTCGTTTTCTGGATAATAAGGGGGAATTTCAGGAAGATTTCTCTCCAACTCGTAATTATACAGCTGCCAGTTGGTCCTCCTGTAGTTCCTAAAACTAGTTGATTGAGGGATTTCTTCTTCTAATATTAATTCAATGTAGCGATGGTCTGAGAAGGAGTGCTTCTCTAATACTCTCCATTGAACCACCTTTTCTATTAAACAATCTGAGACTAGGGTGATGTCAAGAACTTCCTGACGATTCCTGATTATAAAAGTAGGATCGTTCCCACGATTACACAACAGCAATTTTGTACATAAAATGTAATTGAAAAGTAACTCACCACGTTCGTTGATATCCGAGCTTCCCCATACAGAGTGGTGTGCATTCACGTCACCACCCAGTATTAATCTGCCTTTGGAGGCTTCGCTGTCCGATATCAAGTCCACTAACAGTTGTGGTGGTACGGGTTCTTCGTGGGCCAAGTACATCGATGCCATACGAAATTCGATGTCACCTGCTTCCCAGCTTACCGTCGTGAAGTCTTCATTGCTATATTTTGGGATTAGGAAAACGTTAAGTTTAGATTTAGCTAATACGCATGTCCTACATTTACCTGTACAGCTGGCAGCGTAAAGCTTATAGTGCGGAGCCCTCAATCCGCATATGCGCCCTTGTCTCACCCATGGCTCCTGAATGAGGACAATATCAGGTTCTTCTGCCGCCATTAGTTCTACAAGGGCTGCTGTAGCTGCTTTACTGTGGTGCAGATTTATTTGAAGGAGCCTCATTGGTAACATCTGCGTCTACCTCACCCAGGAGCTCTTTCTCCGACAATAGGTTGGCAAAGTCTTCTGTCAAATCCGCCCTAGAAGAAGCGTGTCCAATACTGTCGACATCGCCTATAGATTCTTTTTCTTGCACGTCCATCTCGCTAGACGAATCTTCATCATCAGCAAGCTGGCCTAACGTGTCGCTTCTGTATGTCCTGATTTTAATCTTACAGAAGCCATAATTGACTTCGCCATCGCTCTTCGCCAATGGCTCTAGTGAATCCTCAGTCAGCAGTAACATGACTTGCATAGTGGCTCTTTTCGACTCCACCTCGGTGGTTGACTTCTCCTCAAAGGACTTGACAAATTTCCATTTGTCAGCTGGAAGATTAGGGTTGCATGCTCTTAACAGCTGCATGATATCCTCAGGCTCTGATGGAGTAGTTGGTAACCAAACTCTTGCTCTTGGACGAGACGGAATATCCTTCTTCTCGACCACCGCCAGCTTGGCACCGGGATATACTTCGCCAACTTTAGAGATGGCAATCTTGTAAAGCTGCACCGACCTTTCGTCGTCGCAAGCAACTATCTTTATTTGACCCTGATACCACCCTGCATCTGTACAGGAAGGAGGAGGCCCAGGGTTGCTGGTCATAACCTCCATCGCTACTTTCGTCAGCGCAGCATTCACCCATTTCCACTGGTTCTTGGGGATTTTTCCTTCAGGGTCGTTTTCGTCTACAACGCCTATTATGATGCGGTTTTTTGCAACCTCCGCAAAAAACTTGTGTGGCGTGACATTGTGCAACCTTATTTTCTTTGCCTGCGAGCTGTCCCCCTCGGCTGACCTCTGACGCTTAGATATGTCCGGATGCACCGGACGCTCAATTTGGAAATTGGGTAGTACCGCCTTCGCCCAATCGATCGCCTCTTGCAACTCCTTAGTGAGTTCTTCCCCAGCTGGTGGCGTTGAGTGTACTCTAGTGAGTAACCTGGCCGCATTGCGCCTTTCCTGGTACCCAGCTTTTGACGGGTCGGAAATTTTTATTGTAGGCCATTTCTGGACCTGAGAACTGCTTTTAGCGCTGACTGAGGTCGCAGTCACCTCAGCTTGACGACCAACTTTCGGTTGTCGCAACAGTTGTTTGTTTGGCTGGACCAAATTACCAGCCGTAGATTTGTTAGCCACCGAGTTATGACTAGGCTTGGCCTCAGTCGCAACTGGGGCTGAAGAGAGGCTCGTCATGGACGCTGCCCTTTTTGCAGAGCTGGAAGCTCCTTCCGGTCCTTTAGCGGAGGAACCGGTCTCCATAGGATTTTTATTTTTAAAATTGCCAATATTCATTTTGGACCCACGAGTGTTGGAGAAGGAGAAGTCCGCCTACGCATAGCTCCAGGTACGTAGGTAAGGCTAGCTATTACGGAGGGCGCCAGGTATCCGTAAGCTCCGTTTACGACTGAGTTATTTTTGAAAAGGGCCCCCAGCCTGACAGATCCTCGGCACGGGTCGCATTACACCTTGATCCAGCCCTTTACCCCCGACCATGCTAAAGATACTCCGAATGATGTTGTACTATTGAGGAGTAGCGAACACCAAACTTTGTATAATTAGCTTAGCTAGGTACCTCCTATTTCAGGACTACTGTGGTACCTATTACCAGCCGGCACCCTCTGGGCGGGTTCAGTGGAGGATTTTTGCCAGCCCACAACCGCGTAATTGTGTATAAATTTTCTATAATAGCCTGTCAGCCCCAAAAATCCCCGCAATTGACACAATGTCTTTGGTATAGGATAATTCTGTATGGCTTCAACGTTTCTTGGGTCCGTTTTGATTATATTCTTTGCCACTATATATCCCAAAAATTCCACCTCTCTTTGGTAAAACTTAGATTTTTCAGAGGATATTTTCATATTTGCCTCCCTTAATATATTAATTACCAAACTCAAATGTTTTTTATGGTCTCCCAAATTTTTTGAAAAAATTATAACATCGTCGACATAAACGTGACAAAACTTTCCAATATATTCCCTTAATACATTATCCATAGCTCGTTGAAAAATACTTGGTGCATTTTTCAATCCGAACGGCATTCGTAGGAATTCGTACTTCCCGTTATTTACCGAAAATGCCGTTTTCTCTATATCACCTTCTTTCATTAATATTTGGTAAAATCCAGACTCCAAATCTATTGTAGAAAAATAATTAGACTTTCCCAAATTCGAAAGTATAACCTCCGGATTAGGCATTGGGTACCTATCAGATGTGGGTTTTTCATTAATTTTTTTGAAATCGATGGCTAATCTCAATTTAGGACTTCCGTCATCATTTACTCCTTTCTTTGGAACCACCCATACTGGAGAATTGTATGGACTTTTACTTTCCCTAATTATATCCTTTTGCAACAGGCTTTGAACATCATTATTAACAAAATCATTCACTGACATTGGGTAAGGGTATTGTTTTAACCAAATTGGCCTTTCTTTAAAAGTTCGTATTTCCGCCTTTACGTCGGTACGAAAAGGTAAATCTAAATTAACATCACTATGTGTTATTGAAATTTCCTCAATCACCTTATTTTGCAACCCTTCGATCGACTCCCCTTTCCTATCTACTTCAAAGGATATCTTTGAGGACTCCGACCTTAAATTATTCAATGGATTTCCAATTTGGGAATCTTCATTCTTATCTTGATTTTTCAATTTTTTTATTTTCGCGGTATCTAATATACCTCAGCAAAAGTTTTAGGGGTTAGGTTTTCCGACATATTTTTTGCAAATTTTTATTATTTTTTTTGTTTCTAGTATAATTTTTGGCAGGCCCCTTCTGGCCTTTTTTCCCTACTGGTTTCTGATTAATTTTCTTCACACCGTTTTTGGTATTTCTTTCATTATTTTTCCCTTTTGGTTTATTGATAACATCTTCGACAGACGTTTCAGGACCTTCTTGTCCCGAGAGGTTTGGTATATCAAAATCATCAAGAAAATGAATTTTTTCTGTTTTGTTATTACCATAGATCAACACCCGATTTGGAATATCAATCTTGGCCTCGATTTTACTCAAAAAATTGATTCCAATTAAGAGATCACTTTTCAAATTTTCAATCTCGTAAAATCGCCCCTGAACATCAAATAAATTGATATTATGGAAAAAGTTTATGATGGTCGAACCATGAATGGTTCTTACCCTCTTCTTATTTTCTAAAACATTTTTGTTTACATAGAGCCCGTATATATGAGCTTGTTGCTCCCGTATCAACTAAGATTTTGAAGATTTGCCCTGTCTTCCTATCCGTCTTGACAATGTAGGGCAAATCGGACCTTACTCTAAAAAATGGTTTTCTCCCATGTTATTAATTTTTTGCACCTTCTGTTGAGGTTGCGTACTTATTTGCGCACTATCATTCGACCTCTTTGGCACAGCATTTGCCTGATAATTATAATTGGTCTGCCAATTATTTCTATTGCCTCTCACCTGTTGCTGGTATGTTTGTACTAGTTTGGGCCTATTTGTGATCTGTAATGATGGATCAACGTCCATTGGCTCTGGACGATTTTGTTTGGCAAGAGCATTTGGTAAGTCACGTGGTGCCAACGTGAAGAGGATCTGGTCCAACGGAGGGTTAAGACCTGTAATGAAAGTTCGAAGAGCTGTTTCCCTGTTTTTGGTATTAAGCTCCTTTGTAATTGCGGAATTCGTTCCGTGCGTCATTATCGTTTTATTAATTAATAACGTCAGTTTTTTATTGACCTCGTTGTAGAACTCTATTAGGGTACCAGGTCCTTGCCTAAGCACACTCATTTCCTGTTCTATTATGTGACACGGCCTCTTATCAGCGAAGGCAAAATCTAGCCTACTCAGAATTGCATCGAAATTAAGAACCGTACCGTGGTTCGTTAAAATATTGTTAGCGTCTTGCGTAATTTTGTTACGCAAGACAGTCAAGGCAGCAAAATATTTTTTGCTTCCCCTAGTATACAATGACATTGAATTGTTAGCAGCCTCGCGCCAGCTAACATAATTGTTGATTTTTCCTCGAAATTCAGGAAGAGATTTTATGACATCTAAACTTTCCTCACAATTGATCGTTGAATCTATTGATTCTGTTGCATATTCAGCAACATTATCGGAATTACTTAAAGCCTGCAACTGACGTTTAACTTGTTCTACCTCGCTACACAGCGAGGCGGTGCTAGCAGCTATAAGTCGCGACACAACATCCATATTGGACGTGCTGTTGTTATTATTCACTATAGACATATCTGCAAATCTACTTCTCAACTCTTCCAGCTTTATTTTTGGTAAAATTTGAAAAATTTTTAATCACTTCTTTATTTTTTACACAATTTTTGTGGTTTTCTTTACACTTTTCACAATAGTGTAATCTCTCGTAACCTAAGCTACTAGCTCTATTGCCCATATGCTATATTTATTCTTAATTAATTAATAATTTACAACTTTTAATTCTTAAAAATTATTTAATTTCTTATTCATTATTGGAAGATCCTTTCAGTCCAATTTGGTGATGTCGTTTGCTTGCTAAAGATGTTTGCATACAGTGATTTTCCTTCAATTGAGTGCGTTTTTCCTCCTTTGCTTTTTTCCTTGTAGAATTATTATATTTTGTAATAGAATTGCTCGATTTTTTGGTTTATTATTTTTTTAGACTAGAATACTTTTTGGTTTTCTCCTTTTTTTAAATTTTTTCTTTTTGTTTTATCAGGATACTTTTTAGTTTTCTCCTTTTTTTAGTCTTTAAATTTTTTTCTCCCTTTTCCGATTTAGGGATACTTATTTATTTAAGTTATGCACTGCCTTTTTACAGGCTATTATAGTACACAACTTTTATTTGGTGCACCAGAACTTAAATCGCTCCTTGCAGGATCGCCAATTATCTTTTGCTTAAATAGCAAAAGCTTTTTTAAAAATGTGAGTCTTCATTGCACACCGGATAAAAACTGATCCGAAACTTTATTAATCTCAATATTTATACAGAATCTGAAGCTTAAATCTTAAGTTAGTAAGTCTTAATTCTATTGAAAGCGGACCATACGTGATATGTGACATGTTTGACATTTTCGCTAATGGTAAGCGCTTATATTTATTGTTTTCTTAATTCTATTGAAAGCGGACCATACGTGATATGTGATGTCCACTTCCTTCATTAGCAAAGTGTCAATGACATGTTTGACACTTTCGCTAATGGTAAGTGCTTATATTTATTGTTTATTTTTTGGGAAGTGGCTTGCGCTCTTAATCTATGGTTAATTGTTTACATACTGGGTTAGTGGTGTGTGGTATAGGAGGCGTTAACTTGCATATAATTACGCATACAAACTTTCAACTAACGCAGAATATGTGCATATAAAACTGCGAATCGAATTAATGAGTGATTTAGAAAACTTCATTATTAATTGTAGTTTAGAGCAATCGTGAAAAACGTGCTATGTATGCGGTACATAGACTCATGTTTGACTCAGGTTCAAATCATGCACACACTTTTCTTTGTTCGATATTTTTATTTAATTTCTTGTATTTGGTTTAATTAGAATTGATTTAAAATAGTGTATTCAGGTTTTTCTAATACCTGTTATTTAGAAATTTATTTTCTATATAACATTACTAGCAAACCCGGCCCCCTTCGCTGGGCACACTAAAATAGAATAGATATGGTTTAGAAGAGAAAATATATGATTTTCATATTATTTATTTCTTTATTCTTTATTCAAGCGCTTTGGCATAAACAATATGTTTTGTTTTTCTATTTGTTTTTGAGTAAATATAAAATATAAATTGAAAATCAGGAAAAAAGAAGATTGTTTTTAAATGTCAAATCAACGCATATGAATAAACAATCGTCTTTTTTCCTGATCTATTGGAGCTTTTTTAACCATTATCCATTTATATTTTTCAAAAAAAAAAAAGAAAAAAATTTTTTTTTCACGAACACATAATTTCATTCGGATTTCACATTAAATTCTCAAATTTCGTAAGAAATTATTCACTGTTCCAAAATCCACTCCAAAAAAATTCACAAACAATTTTTACATGTTGCACTTACGTTTTTTCCTTATGGCATCCAAATCAGAAAGAAATATAGACCCATTGTAACTCACACTGTCAATTTGACAGTTCAGTTCCGCCCCAAGCGTTAAAAAAGTAAGCGACATTATGGATGGTTCAAAAGAACGCTGTACCCGTTGCCAGTGCTCCGAATTACAACCAAACTTTACGAAACCCATTTTCAATACTTACTTAACAATGTGCGTAAGTTTGGTTTAATTCGGTGCAAAGACACGGCGGGTCCACGTTTTGGCATATATTTCGAGACCCTAGTCATCAATAGGTATGAAAATTACCCCGTATTAAAGCACTTATCAACAGCTTTCATTTGATACCCATATTGTACATACACAACCAAAGGTTACCCGGGTCCACGTTTTGACCTATATCTCGAGACCCCAGTCACGGAGCGGCATGAAAAATACTCTGTACTAAAGCATTCCCCAACAGCTTCAATTTGATATCCATATTGTACAAACACATTCTAGGCTCCACGTTTTGGTCTCTATCTCGAGACCCTAGTCACGGAGTGGCATGAAAAATACTCTGAACTAAAGCATTCACCAACAGCTTCCATTTGATACCCATATTGTACATACACATCCGAAGGTTACCCGGGTCCACGTTTTGACCTATATCTCGAGACCCTATCTACCAATAGGTATTCAAACTATACGGAAATCATCTTCAATATCTACTTAACAATGTGTGTAAGTTTGGTTTAATTCGGTTCAAAGACACGGCGGGTCCACGTTTTGGCATATATTTCGAGACCCTAGTCATCAATAGGTATGAAAATTACCCCGTATTAAAGCACTTATCAACAGCTTTCATTTGATATCCATATTGTACAAACACATTCTAGGGTCCACGTTTTGGTCTCTATCTCGAGACCCTAGTCCCGGAGCGGATGGAAATACTCTGAACTAAAGCATTCACCAACAGCTTCCATTTGATACCCATATTGTACATACACATCCGAAGGTTACCCGGGCCCACGTTTTGACCTATATCTCGAGACCCTATCTACCAATAGGAATCCAAACTATACGGAAACCATCTTCAATACCTCCTTAACAATGTGTGTAAGTTTGGTTTAATTCGGTGCAAAGACACGGCGGGTCCACGTTTTGGCATATATTTCCAGACCTTAGTCATCAAATTACCCCGTATTAAAGCACTTATCAACAGCTTTCATTTGATACCCATATTGTACATACACATCCGAAGGTTACCCGGGTCCACGTTTTGACCTATATCTCGAGACCCTATCTACCAATAGGTATCCAAACTATACGGAAACCATCTTCAATACCTCCTTAACAATGTGTGTAAGTTTGGTTTAATTCGGTGCAAAGACACGGCGGGTCCACGTTTGGCATATATTTCCAGACCCTAGTCATCAAAAGGTATGAAAATTACCCCATATTAAAGCACTTATCAACAGCTTTCATTTGATACCCATATTGTACATACACATCCGAAGGTTACCCGGGTCCACGTTTGGACCTATATCTCGAGACCCTATCTACCAATAGGTATCCAAACTATACGGAAACCATCTTCAATACCTCCTTAACAATGTGTGTAAGTTTGGTTTAATTCGGTGCAAAGAGACGGCGGGTCCACGTTTTGGCATATATTTCCAGACCCTAGTCATCAATAGGTATGAAAATTACCCCATATTAAAGCACTTATCAACAGCTTTCATTTGATACCCATATTGTACATACACAACCAAAGGTTACCCGGGTCCACCTTTTGACCTATATCTCGAGACCCCAGTCACGGAGCGGCATGCAAAATACTCTGTACTAAAGCATTCACCAACAGCTTCAATTTGATACCCATATTGTACATACACATCCGAAGGTTACCCGGGTCCACGTTTTGACCTATATCTCGAGACCCCAGTCACGGAGCGGCATGAAAAATACTCTGTACTAAAGCATTCACCAACAGCTTTCATTTGATACCCATATTGTACATACACGTCCGAAGGTTACCCGGGTCCACGTTTTGACCTATATCTCGAGCCCTATTTCCAAAATAAAATATAATCCATGTTACTCGTGGATAATGTAGCTTTCGAATGGTGAAAGAATTTTTAAAATCGGTCCAGTAGTTTTTGAGCCTATTCGTAACAAACAAACAAACAAAGTTTTCCTCTTTATAATATTAGTATAGATTCATACTCTTTTTGAGTTTATATGTAAAACAGCCATAAAGGCAATCATTTGAATATGCATTCCTATATTTAATCTCTTCAGTCAAATCTGAACTACTTACATACACATATTGATGAGAAAATATTCTAATATCCATGGATGCATCCAGAAAGCCAAACGCGCATACACGCATATGTATATAAATAACGGGTAATCAATCATGAGGTGCTTTTTTCAATAGTTAAAAAAAAACAAAAATGTAAATTATGTTCAAAACCTTTATTTATCATTTGAAAGGACATTCTTTGACATTTACTTTTTGAATATGACTTCATTCAAATGTTGGCCGCAACTACGCTTAAGGTGGTCTATTCTGAAGGTCCAATTTTCAATCACTCGTTCGAGCATTTCGACTGGTATGTCGTGAATAGCACGCGTAATGTTGGCTTCCAGAGCTTCAATCGTAGCTGGTTTATCAGCATAGACCTTGGACTTCACGAATCCCCAAAGAAAAAAGTCCAAAGGTGTGATATCACAAGATCTTGGTGGCCAACTCACAGGTCCTAAACGTGAAATCAGCTGCTCTCCGAAATGACTTCTCAATAAAGTCATTGTTTCACGAGCTGTATGGCAAGTGGCTCCGTCTTGTTGAAACCAAATGTCGTAGAGATCATTAGATTCAATTTCAGGTAGTAAAAAGTCCGATATCATGGTACGGTAGCGAGCACCATTCACAGTTACGTTGCGGCCATCATCATTTTTGAAAAAATATGGACCGATGATTCCACCTGCCCATAAACCACACCAGACCGTTGTTTTCCCTGGGTGTAAAGGTAGCTCTTGAACCTGTTCTGGTTGCTCTTCATCCCAAATACGGCAATTTTGCTTATTGACGTAACCATTGAGCCAGAAATGCGCCTCATCGCTGAACAAAATTTTGCTCGAAAACAGCGGATCTTCTTCTATCTTTTCAAGAGCCCAATCAGCAAAACGGTGACGTGCAGGAAGGTCATTTGGCTTTAGTTCTTGTACGAGCTGTATTTTGTATGCTTTTAAATGAAGATCCTTCCGTAAAATTGACCAAGTTGTTCCATACGACAGTCCAAGTTGCTGAGAACGGTGCCGAATCGATTCATCGCGGTTTTCACGTACACTCTCTGCTACTGCCGCTATATTCTCAATGCTTCTCGCTGGACGTGGTCTATTCGGTCGAGAATTATCCACCAATGAATATTCGGATTCAAATTTGTTGATGGTATGTCGAATAGTGTTTAAGGCAGGCCGATTATGTTGACCATAATGCGGTCTAAGCGCACCAAAAACATTTGTCACAGAACGCTGATTTTCATAATACAGTTGAACAATTTGTAGGCGTCGTTGCGGTGTGAGTCTTTCCATGATGAAATGCCAAACGCTGTTCAACAAATCCACGATGACAGTTTGCCACAACTCGCGCGCGATCTGTAAAAAAAACGCAAATGAAAAAAACTCCTCTTAATTAATCACCCTTTATATATAAATATATACAAACTTTGAACGAACGCAAAATGTATGCATACAAAAAACAACAACTGCGACCGTCTTCTTGTCCGTCAGTGAAAAGATGGGATATGTATACCCTATGAGCAAAAACAACCGGGAAGGTTATGTTGACTGTTTTCTTCGATTGCCAAGGCGTAGTGCACCATGAGTACCTTCCATCCGGCCAGACAGTCAATAAAGAATATTATTCATCCGTTTTGCAGCCTTTGAGAGATGCTGTATGTTGCGAACGGGCGGAAAGGTGAGCAAACAATTCTTGGATTTTGCATGATCGTAACGTGCCATCGCACTGATCACAGAGAATACGACGAAGGATCCACGCGAAATATTCCAATATTGACTATTTTCGAATGGGCGGCTCGTTTTATGAATGAAATTGAAATATGAGCTCGAACTTATGAATGAACTTTTTGTTTTTGTTCTAAATTGTTCAGCGCCGTCTGCGTCTGCGTCTACGAATGTATTTTGTTTTTGTAGTCGCTAGGCTTAGATTTTAGCTTCGGGCGACATGTGCATGTGAGGTATGTGTTTTTGTTGTGTTCTAGAACATTTTAGAATGTGTGGTGGCAAAGCGGCCATTGCGTTCCGCTTGCTGTTGCTTTTGCGTCTATCAAAGTATTGTGTTTTTGTAAGTACAATATTAGGAATATCGACTGGTGAAAGACAAAAGTACACGGAAGCAAGAAGGGAGCGCTGTGCTCGCGCATATATGTATGAATATATGAACGTGCATGGATGTAGTAACATATGAATACAATTATTTTGTAGGAAGTTTAGAAGGCAAGTAGGTATACTCGTATATGTATGTATATATGCTAGGACATAAAGTGGGTATATATACAGACATAGAGCAGAATTGTTTTTGCACTTTTTAGAAAGAAACTCGTTCACTAGTGCGTATGTGTATTTGATTTCTTGTAAGAATGTGATGTGCTGTGACATGTGTAAATATGTATGCACATAAGTCAAGGTTATTAGGCATACATGCATATGTACATATGTAGGTATGAAAGGAAGATGATGTTCTTACGCTTGCGCATTATTATTTTTCATATACAAATGTACATACATATATACATATGTATGTAAATGCTGTCGAATACATTAACTATAAAGTGACGTAAAATATAAAATAAGTGTTGAGTTATCTTAAACCGTTATTTTTTTCTGAATGCAAATACCTCCTATTGACATGTACATACATATTATGTATATTGTCATATACCATCATTTATATACATATAGAGTATACGTTCATTTATGAATGTATGTAATGAAAAACTTCATGAATTACTTTCAGAATTTATTAAAACTTATTGGCGTCGCGCGCACACATATCTACGTAGACATCACAAACCTTTTGTTCACAACGCAGGCGCAGAAATAAACGCTCTGCGTATTTATCCTCCCACGTGACTCGCCATCAATTCTCAGCGCAAATATTTTTTTTTTTCGTTTTTAATTTTTTTTTTTTAATGTAATTGTAAAAAAATTTGTAATAAATTTTATGTATCCGCTTATCATTTCAAAAGTAACAAAATGGTAAAAAAATAAGCAGTCGAAGAAATAAACGCACCGCATATTTTTCCTCGCCACATGTTAGACTCGATTTCAATTCCCGGTGCAAACTTTTTTTTATTAATTTTTTTTTTAAATTCGTTTATTTTTTATGTATATTAATTAAAAAAAAATTATGTAATAAATTTTACGTATTCGCTTATTATTTCAAAAATACGAAAATAGTAAAAATTTATTTGGTTTAATGTCGAGGTGAGAAATGTGTTGTGTGTTGAGGTGAAAGATGTGTGGTGTTTCTAATTTTTGTGTGGGGAAAAGTCAGTGAGGTGTCTATAAACTCGGTGTGCTAAATTCCCTTACTTCAAATCTTTCAAATCTCAATTGTACTAAAAAAAGCTCACAGTAACATTTGCACCTTCTTATTGCATTAACATTCTCTGCTAGTACCCATCTGGCTCTGAACACAATTATTCATAAGAGACTGTGTCAACCCTCGCATGGCGTCGCTGTTTACATAGATAGCCATGGGATAAAATAGGAAACTATTGGGAGGTGGAATTAGTTTTAAAGGTTTTTTTCGAAGATTTGGGGCTTTATTGTGAAAAAACGGTACAAAATATTTTATTCGAAGTATTGCCCATCTTTCGGGCAATTTCCGGATGCCGTTTCTCCAAAATTCTGGCCGCTGCTTGGCTATCCATGACTCAACCCATATTTTGGGAGTCTCGTACGAGGAGAACCGCTGGTCCGCCAAATCGAGACTCATATGCCGGAACAAATGATAATCGGAGGGAGCTATGTCTGGACTATACGGCGGGTGGGGTAACACTTCCCAACCAAGCGTTCCAAGGTATTTTTTGACAGGTTGAGCAACATGCGGCCGAGCGTTGTCATGTTGCAAAATAACCTTGTCGTGCCTTTTTACCGTTTCCGGCCGTTTTTCTTTCAATGCCCAATGCCCATTTTTCGTCGCCAGTCACCACCCGATGCAAAAAATCCTTGCGATTTTGTCGCTCGATCAGCAATTCGCACGTAAAAAATCGCCGTTCGACGTCGCGCAGCTTCAACTCGTACGGGACCCAATGTCCTTGCTTTTGGATCATTCCCATCGCTTTTAGACGCTTGCAAACGGTTGATTTATCAACGCCCAATGATTCAGCAAGCTCTTCTTGGGTTTGGCACGAGTCCTCGTTTACCAATTCCCCCAATTCCGCGTCCTCGAACTTTTTGGGCTGGCCAAGACGGTCCTTGTCTTCGGTGTGAAAATCACCACTTTTGAATCGTCGAAACCAGTACTCATATGTTGAAATCGACGGAGTATGGTCTGGGTAGGCTTCCTGCAGCAATTCACGGGCTTGGGCTGTATTTTTTTTCAAATTGAAGCAGAAAAGCAAAGCTTCCCGCAAATTGCGTTTCGACGGCACGAAAGTTGACATACTCGGAGCACGAAAACACTGCGTTGTTTATACTTCAGCGAAATGACAGATACTGATAAACAAAACCTAGTGATGAGGCTTTGTCATGAATATATATTCAGTATTGCCAACGCGATAAAGTGATAAATAGCGCCATCTGTGTGTCACCTTTAAAACTAATTCAACCTCCCAATAAAGGAAAGATAACGACTCTGAGTGGGGATCCAAAAACTAAAACATTTAACAATTAAACACAAAAAAAACGAACGAAACTAATGAACAAAACATTAAAGAAAAACTAAATATGCTTGCCTCAGAGAACATAGATCCATTCAGGAAAAGCTCACGGTTGGGTCATTCACCGGCAAGATCTCCCACGGATCGGACTTGTCGAGTCGAAGAACCACAGAGCATTACGCATGCTGGCTCACCCACTAACAGATCAGCGCAGAAACAAGATCTGGAAACATCAATCAGTGAGTGACGTTATATTTAGCATAAAATCCCTCTACCACCGTGTTGCCGAGGAAATATGTAGTTGCAATTCAAGCGGGATACCCTGCCATGAGAGTAGCACACAAACGTCTCCCAGGCCAAAAATTACAACAGAGATTAGACGCCAAAAGGTTGGCAAAGGTTTCTCCGACAAGTAAAATGAAAAAAGCAGAAGTAGTGGGAAAAATGCAACCCGTGGGAAAGGTTTATGTACCGGCTTCTTCTCACCCAGTCCAGCCGAAGCAAACAAATGGGTGAACACTGGCAAAAAACAAAAACCCATAAAAGGCCAAACAACCTATTAATAAAAGTGCGGGAAGGGTAAGACCCGTTGATATAATAATTGAAAAAACTGGTAATAGTTCTTACGCTGAAAGTGAAAAGCGCCGAAAAATCCAAAGACTCGCTGAATCTGTGTCGATCATTTGAAGAACCCAAAAAGGTGATCTCTTAATCAAACTGATGAAATCGTGCCAAAAATCTAATGACTTCAAAACTATTGTGGGTGCTACCTTAGGTAGCGAAGCAACAGTAAAGGAGCTACTCATCGCATCACAATGGAATGCAAAGACATCTATGAAGTGATCTCCAGGGAAGAGGTGCACAAATCGATTAAATCTTTGCCTGGTTTTGACGATGTGGAGTTGGCAGATATAAATGGTGGCCTCCGAGCAGCCTATGCGGGCACCCAAACGGCCACCATTAGCCTTCCAGTTCTGAAAGCAAAAAAGCTAATGGAGATTGGCCAAGTCAAAATTGAACGGGTCGTCTGTCGCTTGCGAGAACTTGTCTCGTTAAAAAATGCTATATATATATATATATATATATAATTGGCGCGTACACCCTTTTTGGGCGTTTGGCCGAGCTACTCCTCCTATTTGTAGTGTGCGTCGTGATGTTGTCCCACAAAAAATGCTATAGATGTATAGAATACGGCCACATGTCGCGAAACTGTTCTTGTGCATTCGATAGATCTAAGCAATGAAAGAAATGTGGTGTTAACGGACACTTCGCCAAAGATTGTCAAAATAGCCTGAAATGTGTGTTCTGCGATACCGACAGCAGGAAGAACATCAACTATATTACTGTGAGCTATAGGAGCAAGAGAGCTCTAACAAATAAAAGTAAAAAAGAACTGTTAAGATGAATCTTAACCACTGTGAGGAATTAGAGCAGATATTGTGATTATAAGTGAGCCTTACAGGGGTCAAAACCACAAAAAAACTGCGCGTCCATCAGGCTTTGTGGAGCCGGCGCACAAATAAAAGAGGAGATATGCATCTTGAAGCATTTGCTCCACTCCATATTACTGTGCTAAATGGCGAGTCAACTTTCACCTACCGTAAGATGGGAATAGGGTCAGTCATAGTTATTGCCCTGGCAAATGATTCCCTTGCTCAAAAGATCAAATGGAGGGCGAGTGAGGACTACACGCATAGTGAATATCAAGCTATCACAATGTACAATACATTACTTAAAATTGTACCCAAGCGGACAGGTCCAAAGGGGAAGGACAAAAATCTTGATAGCAAAGCCCTAAAATAAATGATTGGCAACTTCAACCCCCTGCTGGTTCTGCCGAGAAAAGGGCAAAACTTCTAGTAGAAGGACTAAGAGAAGCTTGTGATGCCTCCATGCCTAGCCGAGTAAGGCGCCAACACATATATCCAAGCTACTGGTAGAACGAAAACATCAAATCACTAAGATCTCAATACGTCCGCCCTAGACGCAAGATGCAGCGCATTGGAGAGAGACAATGTTCAAAATCTTAGATCAGCCAGGCAGGCGCTAAAAAAGCAATTAGAACTAGCAAGCAAGAAAGCTTCAAGAAGCTTTGTGAGAAAGCTGATATCAACCCCTGGCGCACCACGCACCGGGTGGTATTATCCAAAGTGAAAAGTGTATACACACAAATTACTTGCCCAGTAAGGTTGAGCAAAATTGTTACTACTCTCTTCCCTCAAAGATCTGAAAACATTTTGTCATCCTGCATACAACACGAAGCAGGTGACATTCCTCGTGTCACCAAACAAGAACTCCAAGCGGCGTGTAATAAAACTAAGTCTTAGAAAGCTACAGGTCCAGCTGGTATACCCAATAAAGCCCTGAAATTAGCGATTTTCAAACGTCTAGACATATTTCAAGCAGTATTCCAAACCTGCCTTAACGAAGGCACTTTCCCAAAACACTTGTACTTTTACCCAAGGGCAACTAAAAATCTGGTGAATCCGAATCTTACCGACCAATATGTCTACTAGACACAATGGGGAAAATTCTGGAGAGAATTGTTTGCGACAGGTTGTCGTCTTTCGCTGAAGGCAAAGGTATTCTATCCAGTTTGGCTTCAGGAAATCCCGCTCAACAGTGGATGCTATCAAATGCGTGGTAGATTTAGCAACAGAAGCCATTGAAGGCAAGAGATGGCGCTCCGGTAAAAAATAATACTGCGCTGTGGTAACTCTGGACATTAGAAATGCTTGAGGAGTATATCTCATCAGCAGGGGCTCCTCAAGGATCAGTTCTGGGCCCACTGCTTTGGAACCTAATGTATGACGGGGTTCCAAAACTGGATATGCCCCTAAAACTAAAGTTATTGGATTCGCGGATTACATCGCGGTGCTAATGGTAGCAAAACATATCCTCGGAATTGAGAGGTTCACCAGCGAATGAGTAAGCAGGGTCAAGACTTGGCTAAGGTCTATAAGCTGGAATTAGCTGAGCATAAGACCGATGTAGTCCTAATAAGCAGGAGGATGATAGCAGAAACTGTAAATGTAAATGTTGGGAGTGTAACCATTAGTTCAAGACCTGCTATTAAATATAATACTTAGGAGTGATGGTTGACAGCCGTTTAAACTTCAAAACGCATCTGGAATACGCTGTGAAGAAGGCATCGAGTGCGCAGACCTGTCTGTCGCGAATAATGCCAAACAATGGCGGACCTAGCCACAGCAAAAGAGTACAATATAGCAGGGTAGTCAGCTCGGTTCTTTTGTATGCTGCACCGATCTGGGCTGATGCTTGACCTTAAATAGCTTCACAAAAAAACAGACAGCTGTCTATCGGCAGAGAATGTTAATGCAATGAGAAGGAGCAAATGTTAAATGAGCTTCTTTTGAGTACTAATTTGTAGATTCAAACTAAGGTAATTTCAAATTCAACTTTCCTCACGAGTGGGGAATTGCAGATATTTACCACGCGAGTGGAGGGTTTCTATATTTACTTACCACGCTAGGACAGCAATTCAGATTTTTTCTGCGTTTACCAAACTACTGAGGAATTTCATAAGATTTTTCGGCACACTACTAAGGAAATCGACTTATTTCATGCCCACAGCGAAGCGAATAAATTTGCGGTTAAGAAGGTCGCGCGGCAGTTGGTTTGTGGTGCAGAAGCTAAAGTGGACGGAATTATTCGTTTTGTTTTTTGGCACGTATTTAATTCAGGTTCAAGTCCTGAAGTCATATTTTTTTTTCTTGCACATTTTTTTTTACAATTCAAGCCAGGAAAGTTTGGTAAAATTTTTGAGTTTATTTTAATTAAAATTTCTTTAAAATACTGTTTTTTTTGTATTTCATAAATGGAAATTTCTTTTCGGTATAAAATAGTTCATACTGGATATGACCTGATTTTTATATAAATCAATCAAAACAGAAAATATGTACATATGTCTATAATCTATTTCATCAAATCCAAATTATATTGATGAGAAAATATCATTCTAATATCCGTCCAGAAAGCCAAACGCGCATACACACATACATATGCATATAATTACGCATACAAACTTTCAACTAACACAGAATATGTGCATATAAAACTGCGAATCGAATAAATGAGTGATTTAGAAAAGTTTATTACTAATTAAAGTTTAGCGCGATCGTGAAAAACGTGTTGTATATGCTCTACATCGTCCCATATTTGACTCAGGTTCAAATCCTGTACACACTTTTCTTTGTTCGATACTTTTATTTAATTTTTTGTATTTGGTTTAATTAGAATTGATTTAAAATAGTGTATTCAGGTTTTTCTAATACCTGTTATTTATAAATTTATTTTCTATATAACATTATTCATACTTCTTTTGAATTGATTTATATGTATATTAAAACAACCATAAAGGCAATCATATGAATATGCATTCCTATATTTAATCTCTTCAGTCAAATCTGAACTACTTACATACACATATTCAAGAGAAAATATTCTAATATCCATGCATGCATCCAGAAAGCCAAACGCCCATTCACGCATACGTGTATAAGTATATACAAACCTTCAACGAACGCAAAATGTATGCATACGAAAAACAACAACTGCGACCGTCTTCTTGTCCGTCAGTGAAAAGATGGGATATGTATACCCTATGAGCAAAAAGAACCGGGAAGGTGATGTTGACTGTTTTCTTCGATTGCCAAGGCGTAGTCCACCATGAGTACCTTCCATCGGGCCAGGCAGTCAATAAAGAATATTATTTATCCGTTTTGAAACCTTAGAGAGATGCTGTGTGTTGCGAACGGGCGGAAATGTGAGCAAACAATTCTCAGATTTTGCATGATGATAACGCGCCATCGCACTGATCAAAGAGAACACAAATCGGCCTGCCGGGGGTGTTTGGAGGACTGGGTTAAACGTTGGCACATGTGTGTTGCTTCAGACGGGTCATATTTTGAAGGAGATAATATAAATTTGCCTTAAATTTAACTCTGTTTTGTTTAACTTAAACATTCCCGGTACTTTCTGATCATAAGATACATATATGCGGCTTTGCGGACAGCAATGTGTGATTCGCTGGAAGTCGCATTAACTCGCGACTGTCGCACAATTAGAAGACATATGTACATACATATCGTCCCCTTAATATTAAAATAGCCTATAAATTTTTTGATGTTTTGAGAAAATGAATTTCAAACTTTTTGGCGAAAGTAGCTCTCACTCAAATCTCGTTATGTCTGTAAATATTTATTATTTTTTGACTGACGTTTTGACCCACTTTGTGGAACTAGAATTTGACAAAATTTTGACCACATGTAAAACCGACGATGGAGAATCCAAAAATTCAATAAAAAAATAATAGCCTATGAGCACATAGGCTATTGTTATACTGAGGGGACGATATAAGGGTGCATACATACATACGGAGCCGCGGCCACTCGACATGACAAAAATTTAAGATTTATCAAATATTGGCAAATAACTCCACGCGAAATATTCCAATATTGACTATTTTCGAATGGTCGCGAAAATTGGCATATGGGCGGCTCGTTTTATGAATGAAATTGAAATATGAGCTCGAACTTATGAATGAACTTTTTGTTTTTGTTCTAAATTGTTCAGCGCCGTCGCTGATAGAATCATGGCCGCTGCGACTGCGTCTACGAATGTATTTTGTTTTTGTAGTCGCTAGGCTTAGATTTTAGCTTCGGGCGACATGCGCATGTGAGGTATGTGTTTTTGTTGTGTTCTAGAACATTTTAGAATGTGTGGTGGCAAAGCGGCCATTGCGTTCCGCTTGCTGTTGCTTTTGCGTCTATCAAAGTATTGTGTTTTTGTAAGTACAATATTAGGAATATCGACTGGTGAAAGACAAAAGTACACGGAAGCAAGAAGGGAGCGCTGTGCTCGCGCATATATGTATGAATATATGAACGTGCATGTATGTAGTAACATATGAATACAATTATTTTGTAGGAAGTTTAGAAGGCAAGTAGGTATACTCGTATATGTATGTATGGTATGTATGCTAGGACATAAAGTGGGTATATATACATACATAGAGCAGAATTGTTTTTGCACTTGTTAGGAAGAAACTCGTTCACTAGTGCGTATGTGTATTTGATTTCTTGTAAGAATGTGATGTGTTGTGACATGTGTACATACATAAGTCAAGGTTATTTGGGCATACTTGCATATGTGATATGATGTTCTTGCGCTTGTGCATTATTGTTTTTCATATACAAATGTACATACATACATACATATGTATGTAAATGCTGTCGAATACATAAACTATAAATTGACATACAATATAAAATAAGTGTTGATTTATCTTAAACCGTTCTTTTTTTCTGAATGCAAATACCTCCTATTGACATGTACATACATATTATGTACTTATGTATATTATCATATACCATCATCAGGCCCGTGGAGAGAGTGTTCGGGCCCCGGGGGAAACTTGAGATGCGGGCCCCTTCAAATTATGTCTAATTCATATAATTCGAACTACTCTCAAGTCCGGGCCCCTCTGAAAACTCCGGGCCCGGGGGAAAAAGTACCCCCGGTAGTCGAAGAAATAAACGCACCGCCTATTTTTCCTCGCCACATGTTAGACTCGATTTCAATTCCCGGCGCAAACTTTTTTTTATAAATTTTTTTTTTTTTAAATGGTTTTTGTTTTTTATGTAATTAAAAAAAAAATTATGTAATAAATTTTACGTATTCGCTTATTATTTCAAAAATACGAAAATAGTAAAAATTTAATTGGTTTAATGTCGAGGTGAGAAATGTGTTGTGTGTTGAGGTGAAAGATGTGTGGTGTTTCTAATTTTTGTGTGGGGAAAAGTCAGTGAGGTGTCTATAAACTCGGTGTGCTAAATTCCCTTACTTCAAATCTTTCAAATCTCAATTGTACTAAAAAAAGCTCACAGTAACATTTGCACCTTCTCATAGCATTAACATTCTCTGCTATCGGCTAAGCGCTTTGTGGACTATTTGAGGCTTCGGAACAATTTCGAACGATGCTTTCTTCGTTATAGCCATATAGTCCCCGTAGACATTTTGGCGAAAGAAGTGCGAAGAGTGTATATAACACTATCTGAACACGACGGTAGAGCAAGTCGTAAAACTATTGCCGAAGAAGAAAGGCGTCGTTCGATCGCCCACTGTCAAGACCGGTGGAAAGATCATCGAAAGGTAGATAGACGCATGAGCTAATACCAATTCTTACCACGTGGTAAGACAGGAACCATGGGGGAACACACTTCCAAGTAACCCAATTCCTTTCAGGGCACATGTAGTAAATATAGATTTTATGCTAAAATCGAGTGATAACGAGAAGCGAATCTGCTCGCATGCAAAATATATCCACAATGATCAAGGACGTGCTGAGGTTCGTAGATGAAATTCCTATCAGCCTATGAGTTAACCAGCCTCGTGAGGTAATTCCTTTTTGGACTGTTCCGCGGGGAGAGTGGTAGTTAGTGGAGATGTGTTTAGTACGTAGGTGTAGCTGTGAGGTTACAAGTCATGCATACTGCTATCTCGGTATAGCAGTGCTCATTTCCTTTTTCCTTCATGGGCGTCATAAAAAAACCATATATAAAGTACTAGCAAACCCGGCCCCCTTCGCTAGGCACACTAAAATAGAATAGATATGGTTTAGAACAGAAAATATATGGTTTTCATATTATTTATTTCTTTATTCTTTATTCAAGCGCTTTGGCATAAACAATATTTTTTGTTTTTCTATTTGTTTTTGAGTAAATATAAAATATAAATTGAAAATCAGGAAAAAAGAAGATTGTTTTTAAATTTCAAATCAACGCATATGAATAAC
Source organism: Anastrepha obliqua (assembly GCF_027943255.1). Lineage (NCBI taxonomy): Eukaryota > Metazoa > Arthropoda > Insecta > Diptera > Tephritidae > Anastrepha > Anastrepha obliqua. Next base: position 50,464,752 of record NC_072897.1, on the reverse strand, counting down.
TAAGAAACAATCGTCTTTTTTCCTGATCAGCCATGAATTTTTCGTTTCAATTTATATGTTTTATTAAGCATTGGAGCACGAACACATAATTTCATTCGGATTTCACATTAAATTCTCAAATTTCGTAAGAAATTATTCACTGTTCCAAAATCCACTCCGAAAAAAATTCACAAACAATTTTTACATGTTGCACTTACGTTTTTTCCTTATGGCATCCAAATCAGAAAGAAATATTGACACATTGTAACTCACACTGTCAATTTGACAGTTCAGGTCCGCCCCAAGCGTTAAAAAAGTAAGCGACATTATGGCTGGTTCAAAAGAACGCTGTACCCGTTGCCAGTGCTCCGAATTACAACCAAACTTTACGAAACCCATTTTCAATACTTACTTAACAATGTGCGTAAGTTTGGTTTAATTCGGGTCCACGTTTTGGCATATATTTCGAGACCCTAGTCATCAATAGGTATGACAATTACCCCGTATTAAAGCACTTTCATTTGATACCCATATTGTACATACACAACCAAAGGTTACACGGGTCCACGTTTTGACCTATATCTCGAGACCCCAGTCACGGAGCGGCATGAAAAATACTCTGTACTAAAGCATTCACCAACAGCTTCAATTTGATATCCATATTGTACAAACACATTCTAGGGTCCACGTTTTGGTCTCTCTCTCGAGACCCTAGTCACAGAGCGGTATGAAAAATACTCTCAACTAAAGCATTCACCAACAGCTTCCATTTGATACCCATATTGTACATACACGTCCGAAGGTTACCCGGGTCCACGATTTGACCTATATCTCGAGACCCTATACAAAATAAAATATAATCTATGTTACTCGTGGATAAGGTAGCTTTCGAATGGTGAAAGAATTTTTAAAATCGGTCCAGTGGTTTTTGAGCCTATTCATTACAACCAAACAAACAAACAAAGTTTTCCTCTTTATAATATTAGTATAGATACGCGCATTAGGTTGTCCGTTATTTACCAGTTCCACTATTTTTCGTGCGACGCCCCCTAAATTTTAGTTTTCCGTCTAGAAAAATTATCAGATCAAAATCAGCTCTTAATATTCAGAATAAACCTTGCCCCAAACACGATATATTTCCCATTTACATAACATGGGATTTTGCTACTTTTTGGAATAAACTTTTTTTGCTCTAGTATGCTAATTTACAGCTATGAAAAATACATATTCTGAAGGCAATTTTAACTCTCTACAAAAAAGATCTCATATAATTTTTCGATAAATTGACTCCTTTAAAAGTTAATCGAAGTTAAAGTTGAACTGTGTGTAAATTTCAGACTTTTTCACTTTTGCAGCAAAATTATTATTATTGTAGTAAACTTCTCACGTTTATATAAAGAAATAATCAATGGATCAGAGCCAAGTGAAAATTATTCAAACATTTTTCCCTTTACAGTATCTAATCAACTAATATTTCTGAAAAAATTCATCAATTTTTGTCCATTGCCATGAAATGTCTTTTTCAATTATTTTTACAAGCATTTCTGCCAACATATGGTTTGGTTTTTTCTTACAGATTAGGGTGTCCGTCATTTACCAATTTGATTATTTTTGTTGCGACGCTCCCAAAGTCAGTGGCCTTCTATTGATAAAAACAACTATAAATCTATACAAAAAAATAATTTGAAAAAAGTCGTAAAAGAAAAAATACCAGGAATAAATTCGAAAATTGATGAATACTTGAATACTACGCTACCTCGTGATGATTATCGAGAACTATTAGAGCTAAGTAAAATATTTTTAGGCACAATGAATGTCAAAGAAGTCAAATCTTATAAACCAGGGGCATTCCATCACACTCGATGCATTTTATTGCTTAAAAATTAATATTTTTCGAGACAGTTTCAAGTTAAGCGCAGCAGACGAACAAAGTTTCCAGGACATAGCATCGTTCGTCGTTTTTGTGTATTTTCCATTTTGGTACTCTGCACCGCTAGCTGCAGCTGCACCGAATCAAGACCTTGAATTCATCAAATATGTTTTTTTTTGTCGGGACAACTAGCAAGTGCAGCACTCAGACATTAATTGAGTTCATTGTACTACACTTGGATTCCCTTTTAATTTTCTTTAAATCTACTCCTTGTGGTGCCAAGGAGCCAAGATGGTCGCTTCTTAATACATCAGTGCCAAAGACCTCAAACCTGATTCTAGCGAAGGCGGGGCAGACACACAGGAAGTGGTCCGCCGTCTCATTCTCCTCTTCACAAGCTGGGCAGATTACCCTGTCTGAGATGCCCAACCTTTCCATGTGCTTTGCCCACAGAAAGTGGCCCGTCATCAGTCCAACCAGCCGTCTTCACTCCCCTCTGCCTAATGACAGGGTTTGCGACAGTCGATCGGACATGAAAGGTAACATCAGTTTTGTCCATCTGCAGCCTCTCTGAGCCTGCCAAGCTCGCTTGTGGGTGTTAGTTACCCATTTGCTAACCGTGGCCGTGATGGCCGCAGAGGGGAGTGGCAAAACGGGCTCTGGGCCAAAGAAGTTGGCCTCAGAGCCCATCTTAGCTAAGGAGTCAGAAGTCTCGTTACCCGCGATACCCACGTGTCCCGGGACGCATGTTAGCATCAGGCTATTATGTCTACCGACATAGTTCAGCCTGGATTTACAGGACTTAACTACCCCTGATGTGGTTGGAGGGCTGTCTAAGGCCATAAGCGCAGCTTGGCTGTCGCTGCAGACACATATAGATCTGCCTCTCCATCGTTTTTCCACAACAAAGTTCATCGCTTCTTGAACTGCATACACCTCCGCTTGAAACACAGATGCATGCATTCCAAGAGCAAAGTACAGTTTTGTCCCGCTGGATTCCACGTAGACACCAGAGCCGGAGCCATGCTCGGTCCTGGAGCCATCCGTAAAAATACGAAAACAGTGTTTTCCAGGCTCATTTTCTGAGTCTTCCCAGAACTGAGCCTCTGGTAGCACAACACTCTATCTCTTTTCAAGTACCACTCTTGATGGCATGGAGTCAAGGGGTATGGAGAGAATCGTTGGATCGATGTCCATGCCTTCTCTGTGTTCCAATGCCAGACAAGGGCCGTACCAGTTCCCACTGTGTTTCAGTCTGCAGATGGCCTTGAAGGCCTCTCCTTGGATGAAAGCATCAAGTGGTGGTAAACCAATCAGAGCATCTAGTGCCGGGCCTGAAGTAGTCGGAAAAGCTCCGGGACAACAGATGGCCACAGTGCGTTGTAGTCTCGATAAGGTCCTCCTGACTCCCACTAGAGAGAGTCTACTCATCCAGACCACTGATGCAAAGGTTATAATGGGTCTTATCATAGCCGTGTAGATCTATATGACCTTGTTAGAAGAGAGACCCCACGTTTTCCCAAAGACACCTTTCCACTGCCAGAAAGCTGTCAGTGCTTTGGATGCCTTTGTTTCAACGTGTGATTTCCATAGGAGCTTACTATCGAGGATTACTCCAAGATATTTAATTTCCTTGGATAGCTCGATTGTGACTCCTTTTAGCTTTGGCAGAACGAGTCCATCAAGCTTCCTCCTTCTGGTAAAAGGAACAATACCAGTCTTGGCGGGATTTGCCGATAGCCCATTCGCACAGCACCAAGTGTCAATTCGATCCAGAGTTTTCTGCACTTTCCTGCAGATGTTCATAAGCGAAGAGCCTGTTACCAAACAAGCAACATCGTCCGCATATGCTTGTGCGTAGACTCCCGAATCGTTTAAGGTGCTGAGTAGAGGATCGATTACCATGCACCAGAGCAATGGAGGCAGCACATCGCCTTGGGGGCAGCCTCTATTAACCCCAGATGACACCAGCAGATCTTCCTCTGCTCGCACCGAGACGATTCTTTGGGCCAGCATCGAACGAATCCAATTTACTAGCACCCGGTCTACGCCGTGCCTACTAGCAGAGCTGCACATACTGTCAAAAGTGGCATTATCAAACGCCCCCTCTATGTATAAAAAGATGCCCATAGCGTAGTCCCTCCTGTCGATGGCCAGCTCTACCCTAGCAACACGGGCTTGCAGTGCCGACTCGCAGGATTTTCCACTCTGATAGGCGTGCTGAAATAGAGACAGAGTGTGAGCCTTCAGCGACTTCTGACGCATGCGCAGTTCCACCAGTCGTTCGAGACTTTTCAGCATGAAAGAGGTCATGCTGATGGGTCTAAAGCTTTTGGCGCTGGTGTAGTCGTCTTTTCCAACCTTTGGGATGAAAGCGACCCTCACCATCTTCCAAGAGCGTGGTATGTAAGCCAGTGCCAGGCATGCCGAGAAGATTTTCTTCAGGACGCGATAAATTCGAATAGTCGAGCGCCCCGTCCGTTGCACTTGCTGCTGCCCCAGATTGTATGCTGGGCATTAGCATCGCAACATAGGATGAGGCCCAGATTGCGCCGCTCACAGAACCTCACGGGACTAGTGGCCTTCCCGGGTGGTGGCCCTTCCAGAGCATCGTAAGGAAAATAAGCAGATGCAATCACAAACTTCGACCATCCGCGTCTACCTCTGTAACACACCTCAGCTGCTACCAAGTCTTGGCAACAGAATTGCTCAAGACCCGTCACAGTGAGATATGATGATACTATAAGACCGGTCCTAGGTCTAATGGAACTCCTGTCATATAATAACGTGGCCCCTTTCAGCGCACTTAAGCCACAGAGACGGCCGTTAAAGGCGCAGGGCTCTTGCACTGCTGTTATATGGGGTAATGTGTGCAGCTGGGAAAGCCTTCTACTTAGTAGTGCAGTAGCGGCTTTGAAATGCTGCAAGTTAATTTGTATCACCGTCAAAGGACGGTAGCTACAGGAATCGTCCGAGCCAATCAATTGGGAAAGACATGGAAGCTGGCCGTCCCAAAGAAGAGACTCAGACGGTTCCCGTTCCGTGAGCCCATGACATCAACACTGGCCTCATCCACTCGCACCACAAGAGCAGCCCCTTCCTTTCCTTTCCGGTTTTTGCTCTTGGTGTACGAGACGACTCGCCAAAGCCTCGTGTTGATGCCCGGATTCTGGGCACGTAAACAGGATAGGACATCCGCCGTAGACAGGTCTGGATCCGGAATCCAGCAGATGGCCTTCCTGAGGGGTACACTCTCCTCGCTGTAGACTGCGAAGCGAGTGGTCTCCATGGGGGGCACGTTATTGACCACGGGTCTGATCCACTCGAAGTTGGCCAGAGACGCGCACGTCACATTTATGGTGCCGTCCTTTGTCTCATAGCTCTTCGCGTTGGCTTCAGGACCGGAAGCAATAACCCGACCCATCAGTCGACTTTTGCAGTATTTGATTTCTACATCCGTCAGCTGATGGTCAGGCCCCAGTTTTCCAATCACAGCCACAGGTCGTGGGCTAGCAGCCTCCTCGCTATAGGATGGCTTGGCCGCACCCTTGGATGTGCTTGGGCGAAGGTCCAGCTCCCGATCCTCCACTGACGAAGATTTCGCCGGGCAGACAACTGTGCTGGACATTTTGTCGAGGCGCCGATAGGGACGTGGCTCAGCAGAACCTTTTCCCGCCACATTGACTGGCGCCAAGACCGCGCTCGTACCTTATGGGGTCGTGGCTCGGCCATTGGCGGCAACCGCAGGGCAGGGAGGTGTGCTGCTTTGAGCCACCGTCTTTCCCCGCTTACCTCGAGAGCGCGACCACTTGGGAGTGCCCGTGCCCACCGAGGATTCGGTAGCTTCCATGGGGGTCACTTCCGCTGACCGAGGTCTTTTGGAAGACACAGACGCAGAAGGGCCGGCAGAGCCATATGAGGATTTCTCCCGCATGAGCCTTGCCCGCCGCTTTCTTCTCTTCCTCCTTGCCGCGCTCTTCGATTTCCCGGCTTCTTTGGGAGGTCATGCAGCCACCGAAGAGGCTACACAACTCTGGCCCTCCGAAGCAGAGAAATGTTTTTCAGACTCTAAAGGAGAGGAGATTGCGATAGCAACCCCCGTCTCCTCCAGGATGCGCTCTCGCTCATAGAGCTGAGAGACTTGGGTAATGGTTGGGGCCTCCAGAATCCATGCCCCTGCCGCCGAAGCGGGTGGATTGCCACTTGTGTGCATTCCACCTGGAGTAATAGATCCTTTGTTTTCCATTACCATTTTTGGTTTTTTTCGGGACTCCTCCCTAGCCAGTTTGGTTCGCGGATGGCACCCTGATTCTATGTCACCTTTGAGTCATCACACGAGTGTTGAACCCACCCCATCAGGGAAGGCCACTCTTGTGATGCTAGGGCTTTCCTATCCACCACCTGGGACGCGCCCGATGGGAGATCAGGCAACTCCACACGGGGTTTACCAATGTAGAACGATCGATAGAAATCTGTCCGATGCAGTTTTCAGCAGTAAATGGGTAGAAGATCCTGGATATTTGAGAGGTTTAGAAATTGTAAGAAATTTAAGAGTAGTGAATGACAATGCAGAAAGAGCTGTAAAATAGTCGGAAGAATATGTTAACGTTTTAGCAAGAAGTGAAGATGACAAACAATATGTAATCCAGATTGTAAGCGAGTACAAAAAAAAATTTCAAAATATAACTAAAACATGTTTACTAAAATAAATCGTGCATTCCTAGGTGGTATAAATTTAGTTCGACTTATGGGTTTTTTCATCTTTCATCTTCATACCATAGAAATTGATCATTTTTTTATATGAACGTGAGAATTTTGCTATAACAGTAATAATTTTCCTGCAAAAGTGAAAAAGTCTGAAATTTACACACAGTTTAACTTTAACTTCGATTAACTTTTAAGGAGTCAATTTATCGAAAAATTATGAAGATCTTTTTTGTAGAGAGTTAAAATTGCCATCAGAATATGTGTTTTTCATAGCTGTAAATTAGCATACTAGAGCAAAAAAAGTTTATTCCAAAAAGTAGCAAAATCCCATGTTATGTAAATGGGAAATATATCGTGTTTAGGGCAAGGTTTATTCTGAATATTAAGATCTGATTTTGATCTGATAATTTTTCTAGACGGAAAACTAAAATAATAGGGGGCGTCGCAAGAAACATAATCAAATTGGTAAATAACGGACACCCTAATGCGCATATGTATATAAATTCACATATTTATTTAAATTTGCATATACCATCTTAGCGTGTGCCTGGCAATGAATAAATTCTCTATGAAGGATTTGATTTGGTTGAAAAGGTCAACAAAGTTTTAACAGAAGTTGCCTTAGACAGACATAATATATATTTATATATATATTTTTGAATGGTTTGCTCCTTCTAAGTCACTATTGAACTCATTATATATTATACATATATAGATATAATTGGCGCGTACACCCTGTTTGGGTGTTTGGCCGAGCTTCTACCCCTATTTGTGGTGTGCGTCTTGATGTTGTTCCACAAATGGAGAGACCTGGAAACGAGTACGCCTCAAAGTTCCATGCGTTCCCGTCATTGAGACTTCTCTATACATTAACGTTCTCAAACAACCTTTGGTTCGAGCAGGCACGCCCAATATCCATGAAAGATGTGCGTGCTGCAATAGCTGAATGGCCTAATCGAAATGGCGATGGTGACCATTTCGAATGAAAATTTAGTTTTTGTTTTATAATACTTCCAAGATTAAATAAAACCAACTTCATTACAAAAGTATTAAAATATCATATCTACAGGGAAATCCGGAACCCGAAGTGTAACCAATTAAAAAGACAATAAATTTAGTTTGTAAAATTACTTCTATTCAATTCAAAGTAAAAAATGTGTGAAAATAATATTAGGTGCGCAACTAAGTTCCCGCTGTTTGTCAATAGATGCCGCCAGGAGTGTGTGCTAGTCGATTTTAACATAACCTAAACGTTAAACCAAGCTTAGACATATGGTAAACAAACTGCTTCGAGACATTAGTGGCTTGTTTTGGTATCATATACTTTTGGTTTTGAGAAAATGTCTGATTTTGTGCCGAATAATCGTCATTTGCGGGAAGTGTTGATTTTCTTAAGTGCAATAAAGTGCCGAGATGGGTCCCGACGCTTCACATACGGTGATTTTAATGTTGACGACCGTCCGCGTGAAGGAAGGCCAAAAACCTTCAAAGACGCTGAATTGGAGGCATTGCTCAATGCGGATCCGTGTCAAACACAAGAAGAGCTTGCTTCAATATTCGCCTGTGAACAATTGCTCCAGCGGCAAAAAAGGAAGAGGTTTCTTCATCGCATTGTGACGGGTGATGAAAAATGAATTTATTACAGCAATCCAAAGAAAAGAAAGTCATGGGAACTGCCCGGTCATGCTTCTACGTCGTCGCCTCGGCCGAATATTCACGCTGCGAAGGTTATGCTATGTATTTGGTGGGACCAAATTGGTGTTATTTATTGTGAACAGTTAAAATCCAGCGAAACCGTCACTGGCGATTGGCATCGACTTCAATTGATGCGATTGAGCCGAGCGCTGCGCGAGAAGCGGCCGCAATACGCGAAGAGGTATGAAAAAGTGACTCTTAAGCATGACAACGCTCGGTCTCACGTTGCCCACCCCGTTAAAACCCACCTGAAAACACTAAAATGGGATTCGATCGATGGCACATACTCTAACTGACTAGCAGTTCCATTCATATGAAGACATCAAGAAATGGCTTGATCCGTAGATAGCCTTAAAAGATGAATAGTTTTACCGCGCTGGTATACGAGATCTACCAGAAAGATGGGAAAAGGTACTAGTCAGCGATGGGCAATACTTTCAATAATTCACTTGCAACCATTTTTTTCAGAATAAAGTTGTACTTTCATCAAAAAAACAGCGAGAACTTAGTTGCGCACCAGTACAAAATTAAGCATCAATTTATTGGTCGATATGACCACCTTTCGCCTTGACTATGGCCTTGAGAGGGTCCAGAAGCGAATCGCAAGCTGCACAATCGCGGACAATGGCTGTGGACGTTATGAAATTCGGAACGTTGTTTTTTAGCCATTCTTGGTTCACCCGAGCTTTGTGAGGCGGGGCCGAGTCCTTTTGAAAGGCCCATCGTCTGCCACTGAAATGTTTGCATGTCTACGGCTTCAAATCAATCTCCAGAATACTTGCCACATAATTTGCATTTACTTTGACGCCAGGCTCGATAAAAACGATTGGAGAGCTCCCATCTGCGGTTACAGCGGCCCAAACCATTACCTGTGGCGGGTGCTGCCTCCTGGTAGCCAATCGATGACTCAAATCCTGGTATGAGCAGTCTGTCAAATAAGCTCTATAGTTTTGGGAGTTTATTAATTGCTCAATTTGAAAAATTGTATCGTCAGAAAACACAATGTTCGTAGACTGACCGCTTTAAGCTCAGCGAAGTAACTCCTTCGCTGTCTCAAGTCCGACTTCTTGCTGTTCTGGTATGATTTGGATTTCGGATTTCGTAAGGCTTGACTTTGAGATCATTTTTCAGTATGCTACGGAGAGATATTTTTAGTTCTTTCGCCATTTGATTGGCACTTCGTTGGGATTTCGCTCAAGTCGCTTCTTCACTTTTTGATGACCACTTCCATGACGTTTCGCGATGCTACCAGTATCATTGTAACGAGTAATGGTGCGATAAACAAAAACTTTATTTACTTTAAGGTGCTCGAGCTCACGAACTGTCGCTGGTTGTGATTTTCCAGCCAAATACATTGCAATCAAATTATTACGTTTGAAACCCATTACTGATTTTCTTTTTTCGCGTTTCTTCTTCTTAATTGGCGCGATAACCGCTTACGCGTTGGACACACCAAGTGAAGTCAAGTTCTTTCTCCACTCCATTCGCTTTGCCTCTTTATCCAGTTTGGATAAGGCAGAACTAACAGCGCGGTTGTTAAGGCCGATGATGTAAAAAATTGTGACTAAGCGATTAAGTTCTTTGGCTCATATGAACTTTTCCAATATTAGGTTAAGGAAGTCACACGACAACCAGTCACCCTGTCGCAAACCTCGTTTGGTACCCATCGGCTCAGAGAGGTCCTTCCCAATTCTGACGGCGCTGCTCTTGTTGAGGAACGTCATCTTGCATAGCCGTATAAGTTTTGTGGGGATACCAAACTCAGACATTGCTACATGTAGGTAACTCCTTTTCGTACTGTCGAATACAGCTTTGAAGTCGACGAAAAGATGGTCTGTGTCGATTCTCTTTTTATGGGTCTTTTCCAAGATTTTGGGTATTGTGAATATTTGGTCGATGGTAGACTTTCCAGGTTTGAAGCCGCACTGATAAGGTCCAATCAGTTGGTTGATGGTGGGGTTCAGCCTTTCACACAATACGCTCGCTAGAACCTTTTAGGCGATATTAAGAAGACTAATCCGTTGTAATTAGCACAGATTGCAGTCTCACCTTTATTATGGATTGGGCAGAGCACACTTAAATTCCAATCGGCAGGCATGTTTTCCTCCAACCATATTTTGCATAGAAGCTGATACATGCCCCTTATCAGCTCCTCGCCGCTATGCGTTTGGGGTATGTGCGATTGGGGTATCGATATCTTCACATTCTCTGTGACAGCCTCAGCTATCCCTAACTAACAGGTTCGAGAAGTGTTCCCTCCATAATTTAAGATTGATCTGGATGTCAGTCACCAGTTCGCCGTCTTTGTTCTTACAGGAAAATGCGCCGGTCTTGAAACCTTCTGTAAGCCGCCGAACTTTCTGGTAGAATTTTCGGGCGTTGCTCCTATTGGCCAGCATCTCAAGCTCCTCGCACTCACGTATTTCGGCCTCTCGTTTCTTCTTTCGGAAAATACGTCTCCCTTCCTTCCTGGCGGCATCCTTTCTATCTCGTCGTACCCACTGTTTTTTCGAGCTCGCCGGAATCCGATTTCTTCTTCGGTGGCGGTACGTAAGGAACGAGATATGTTGCTCCATTGCTCGTGCATGCCGGTTTGTTGGGCAGTACTCTCTGAGAGCAGAAGTGAGAGTCGAGTGACGAATCTTCTGGGTGTCTGTTACGATTGCAGCTTTTCGGTGTTTAACATTCTTTGCGTAAGTAGATGTACGTTTTGTGCTGCACAGAGGCGTGTACGCAGTTTGGCTACAAACAAGGTAATGATCCGAGTCGATGTTTTTCGCGTTTACTCTTCGCAAAATGCTTGCGAACGCTTGTAAACAATACTCTGACTTGTCATTTAGCCAACTAACAGACAGCTGGTTCCCGTGTATCAGCTGCCCGAGCCGTCTGAAGTTGGTTACACTTCGAGTGCCGGACCCTGTAAAATGGACTTAACTTGTAACAGAACTTATGGCAAGGATAGATAATGTATATGAGCGTTTTTTATCCTTAATAAATAAATACAGGGTTGGCCATATTAAACTGACCCATGTGATTATTAAAAAAATATGGAAAAAGAAACATTAAGAAGCTTAAGTACCTGGTAAAATTTTCTTTTAAAAGATAACAAATAAACAAAAAATATAATTATAAAACTTTCATTTTTTCCCGGTCAGAGAAAAATGAGAAGCCAATAAAGAAAAAAAAAATCATAAACGTTTAGGTGGTGGTTTGAAATTTGCTTTATAAAATATCGCAATGTAATTAGATTCACATAAGATTTTTGTTGATTGTTACAAAATAAATAAAGCTACTTTTGTTTGAGTAAGTATAAATATGTATGTCTATCTGCAATATTTTCAGAGAGCTGACCTGGCAGTTGCTTCAATGACCATCAATTATGCACGTGAAAGCGTTATCGACTTCACTAAACCATTTATGAACCTCGGAATAGGAATCCTATTTAAGGTAATTAGTAATTAAATATGTGCACGGCAAGTACTTTAATTTAGATAAGTTGCACATGCTTGTAACTAGTTATACATATGTATAGGGCTCTATTTAATATATATGAATTTTCTCCCAATGGGTAAATTACAAAATATATAGGTTTTTGCTTTCTTCTGTTTTCTTTTTCCTTCTCTCTAACGTTGAGGGCGCACCCTAGCGACAACCTGATGTATTAGTACGTTATGTAAAATAGCTTCATATTCATTGCAAGAGTAAGTAATAACATGAAATGAAAATTAAATTTGAAAAGGTCGAGCCAAGGAGCACCGGGAGAGTTGGTGGCTCCTAAAACACTCAGGCTAAAAAGCCCATTGTATTTAAAACTCTGGAAAGGGGGTAGATAGTCAAGGAGGGAAGGAGAAAAGTATCAGAGAAAGGGATAGGAAAAATAGAGACAGAGATAGAGATAGTTAGTCCTGAGAGAATTTTCCAGATTCTTTGGCAAATCTGTAAATATCCTCCAGTTTTAGAGAACGAATATTACTCATTCTCATGACATCGGAACTCAAAACTCGTAGCCGTGCTCTAGCAAAGGCAGGAGACTCGCAGAGAAAGTGCTCAGTGCCATCCGCCTGGTCATATGCTGACCCCATGGGTTGTGTCCTGTAATGATACCGACCATCAACCGAACGTCTTTCCTTCCAAGTTTTAGTAGAAAGCTTGACAGTTTTCTGTTCGGACTTGTCACAAAACACTTTGCAGTTCTGCAGCGTTCTAGACCGGACCATCGCTCTTTATGTAGATTACGTACATTATCGCTGATCCAATTCATGATTCCGATTAATTGCCCCTGCCCTTGTGGGGGCTCCGCTGATCCAAGGTTGACCAATTCGTCGGCAATTCCGTTTCCTTGAACACCGGAGTGTACTGGAACCCATATAAGTACAAGCCTGTTTTGTCTTGCGACAGAATTAAGCTTCTTCTTACATTCTTGAACAATCTTTGAGGTTTGCTTCGCGTTCTCCAGGGCCTTCAGTGCAGCCTGACTGTCACTGAAAACTCCAATCTGTTTCCTGCTCCAAATCCTCTCCAGTATCCATTCGGCTACTTTCAGGGTGGCAAAAACTTCCGTTTGGAAAACAGTTGCCATTTCCCCCATAGCATGGTGATACTTATTACTATCGTTTGTGTACTATCCGGCACCAGACCCTATTTCATTCTCGGACCCATCGGTAAAGAAAATATCCGTCAAACCTCCCTGAATGCATTCTGGATTGCTGCATTGCTCACGCAATGGAAATCTGACATCAAACTTCCTTCCAAATGAAACTGTGGGTATCAGGTCATCTTTAGGTGCCAAAAACAGTGGATACTGCTCCGACAGCAACTTAAAGATTTCTCTGTGTCCCGAAGTTCCATCTTCGCGCCAGAAACCATATTTATGGAGATCCAGGGGGAGCAAATCAAGCATAGCATTTAGGGCATCACCAGAGGTTGTACTCATGGCACCCGTGATGCATAAACATACACTTCTTTGCAGCCTGTATAGTTCCCGGATTGTGGACTTAACCATGCTCCGTCACCACCAGACCACAGAAGCGTAAGTGATGATTGGTCTGATAAGTGCTGTGTATATCCATAGGACTACATAGGACTCTACGGCATAGCTGAAAAATCCTCAATGCGCGATTCACCTTCAGTGAAACGTGTGTCTCCCAAGTCAGCTTCTTATCCAAGATTACTCCTAGATATTTAACTTCATCGGAAAGACCAAGTGTCACACCTTTCAGTGTTGGAAGACTGAGTCGCTTCAATTTCCCTTTTCTCGTAAACAAGACTATGGTGGTTTTGTTCGGATTGGCGGAACGACCTCGTCTAATGCACCAGTCATCGATTTTGTCAAGAACCCTCTGCACTTTCGTTCAAAGCCTCCTTAGGAATTTATCCGATGTTAGCGCACAGACATCGTCCGCATATGCTTGGACATGAAAACCGAGTTCCTGCACCTCCGCTAATAGAGTGTCTACGACCAAGCACCACAACAGCGCAGAAAGAACACCCCCTCTGCGACATCCTTGCTTGGCCCTGACTGTAATTTGTTCGTCACTGTTCCACAAGCAGTTAACAGCCTCTCAGAGAGCATGGAATATATCCACTTCACAATGGTTTGATTAACTCCGTGTCGTTCGGCAGAAGAATATATTGAGCCGAAAGTGGCATTATCAAAAGCTCCCTCAATGTCCAAGAACGCGCCCATTGTGTATTCGTTAGCTTCCAGGCCGGCTTCAATCTTGCTAACAAGATCGTGTAAGGCTGATTCACATGATTTTCCACTCTGGTAAGCGTGTTGATTTCTACTAAGTGGACTTCTCAGCAATACCCCCACCCGAATATGTTTCTACACCATTCGTTCTTGATTCGATTGGTCTAAAACTTTTTGCTAGGGAATAGTCAACTTTTCCTGGTTTCGCAATAAATACTACGCTTACGCATCGCCATTGGGATGGTATATAACCAAAAGCAAGACCGGCTGTGAGGATCCTTTTCAGGGCCTGAATCAGCCTGTCTCCTCCTTTTTTAAGCATTGCTGGATATATTCCGTCAGGTCCAGGGGACTTAAAGTTCTCAAAGGAAGACAAGGAAAACCTTATCGATTCCCTTGTCACTATCCGACTAGCGATATACCAGCTGTACCTAGAGGTTCCACCGTTGCTACCGTTATTGTTCATGCCACTCTCAACTTCAGAGAGAGTTCTACTACCCGGAAAATGGGTTTCGAGTAGAGCATTAAACGTTTCCGATTTGGAAATGGTGTATGAAGCATTAGGTTTTAGAATGGAATCCAGCCTTACTGAGCGATCTAGATGAAGGACCTTACAAACTCTCGCTGTTTCCCTCATTTCTTCTCCTTCTATAGGATTCAAGTTTGGCTCTCCGTACTTTTTTATTATATTCTCTCTGTGTAAATCGATGATTAGCCCAGTCCTCTTCTGTTTGGGTCTTTAAGGCCTTATTAAGAAGTTTTCTGGACCGTACACGAAGCTTCGACAGCTCAGAGTTCCACCAAGAAACCGCTTTCCCCTGCATACTTTGCCTGAGTGGGTACAGTTCTTCAAAGCAATTGATTAAAGTACCTTCTAATTTCCTAGTAGCCCAGTCCTCTTCAATCATTTCCCCTGTTTTGAGTTTTTTCAGGTTTGGTAGTGGCTCTGTCACGAGCTCACCATACCTGTGCCAGTCCATATTTCGAGGATTCCTACCGGAAGGTATTGATATAATATCAATTCCCTGTCGGAATTCGATAAGACGATGATCAGAAAGAGGTTATGTGAGGTTGACCATTACATAGTTACATCATTGGTTCTTAGTGTTACCAGATGGAGTTTGACCCTAACGTTTCCTTGTAGTAGGCTTCTATAGTAGGCCTGAGTCTTTTGCGAATCGAAGTAAGTTCTAAGGCTCTAACCCCGAGGGACATTCTTACCTTGCATATTGTTGAGCTACTAAACATTTCATTTGGATTCTAGCTAATGCAGGGCAAGACGGGGTTCAAGAGTTTCCCTCTCTTCTGGTTCATTGCAAAATCTGCAGCTATCATTGTTTGCAATTCCCATCTTGTATGCGTGTGCTGCTTACAAGTTGTGGCCTGTCAGTATATCTGCGATAGTTCTGCTGTCCTTTCTATACAGGGCTAGTATGAATCTGGAGTATTTATCTGCATTCTGTGTATATATGATTTTTGCGGTTTTACAACAGGCTAGATTATTCCACTTCCTGTCTATCTGTGTTTTCATGTCCGCAGCGATGCCATTGTATACCGTATTTAAAAGTTTCAGTAGGTTGGTTTCTTGTTGGAATTTTGTCTAAACCGCGCTTTTGGGAATCTCATTTACAATTTCGTTTCCTGCAATGCCCTTTGCCGGGTACTCAAAAGATGTGTAACCGTCTGTCTGCGGCTAGTCGCTCTATGGCTTCTCTGGTCCTAAGAACGATTTTAGATGAAATGTCATATGAGTTTATTGCCTTTATTGCCGCTTGACTGTCAACGTATATATTTATGTTGAAGTTGATCGATGTCTTTGCTAGTGCTATTTCTGCAGCCGGCAGTCTTGCGGCAGATCTAGCTGCTGGACCTTCTGCCGCAAAGTCAATCGGTGGAAGGCTTAGTATTCTTTCAAGTGCTACCGTAGGAGTAATGTTAATTGCCCCTGTAGTGCAGGGTGCACCAAGACGTTGAATACTTTCGATAGGTGTTTTGTGCGTCGGTTTTCTCAATTCAGTGCACCACACTAGAGCACCATAGAGCAAAATTGGATTAAATACAGTTGAGTAGCACCAATACATTATTGAAGAAGATAGACTCCGTGTAACTTCCAGCATTCTTTTACATGCACATAGTGCGTTACTGGCCTTTTCCTTCTTCTCCAATATATTGTGCTTCAATGATAGTTTGCTATCCAAAATTACTCCAAGGTACTTTGCGGGGTCTTTAAGAGTCAGTTCTCCGCCGTTTAGTTCCGAGGGGTGCCAATTCGAGATCTTAGGTATACAGTGCACTCGCGGTAACTCGAATAGCCGCTAAGTCGAACGACGTGCTAACTCGAACACATTTTTTTCCCTAATGACTAGTTTGTAACTCGAACAATATTAAAGCGCTATAACTCGAACAAAAAAACAAATTTATTTGTACACACATTCTTTTCAAACATGTACATTTTGTACATAGATACATATGTAATAGTATATGTAAATATATAATATAAATTATATGTATACTAGTGTATTGTCCATATGAATATTTCGACGTTAATATCCCGTTAGTTTTCTGGGAACAACATCTTGCATTGACCAAATTGCTTTAAATTTGTCATTTGTAGTGTATCAGTGCATGTGAGTAATGGATCGTAAAAGGTTGAAGTGTTTAACATTAAAAGAGAGGGCTGAAGTCCTTAACAAAATTAAACGTGGATGTAGTGTTACTTCTCTATCGAAGGAATATGGGGTAGCCAAGTCCACCATAAGTCTTATAAAAAAGAAAGACAAGGCAATTTTAAAAGCAGTAAACAACACGTTTTTGGGTCCTGGGAAGAGGAGAACTTTAAAAGCTTCTGAGTTTCCTAAAATGAAAGCCGCTTTATACAAATGGTTTCTGTCCCAAAGAAAAAAGAATTACCCAATAAGTGGACTCATCTTGAAAGAACATAACATGAAAAACATAATTTACAGGTCGAATTTACGCTTTATGATGTTAACAAATGGAATGATGGTGCCGAATTTACCGACACAGAAGTAATAATTGAAACTAGTGATTCTGAGTCTGAGTTTAACAACACAACTGAGACATGTGAGCGGATATCATCTGAGGGGGCAGTTAGCTCTATCAATAAGGTAATTCAGTGGGCCACAACTGAACAAGTAAGCCCCGCAAAGGTTAACACTCTTCAACATTGCTGCAGGCAAGAAAAGACAAACACACATTACAACTTTCTTTTCGGCCTAACTTTTCTGTTAAAGCTGACTTTTTTTGTGTAACTGACACAAAGACTGCCAAATATTTGATGAAAAATATTGAAACGAATTAATTATTTTAAACATATTCATGTTCATATCCATATGTAAATAAATAAATAAATTTAATTGAAAAAAATCGATATCGATGACTGTTTTTTTAACATAGCACACTCAATTGATAAGTCGAACAAATTCGATAAATCGAACAGCGCCTGTTTTAATTAGTTCGAGTTATCGCGAGTGCACTGCATTGCAATATTATGTATATTGTATTATATGTACTGTATTATTCATTATGTCACTCACGGTATCTAGGTACTATATTTGCATGTTATTACTATGGCTATGTCATTTGCATATGTTATTAGTTAAGATGCCATGCCTTCAAATTTCCTTAATATCTCATTAGCTGCGAGTAACCAGAGAAGTGGCGATAGAACGTCACCTTGCGGCGTACCGTCACATGCGAGCTTAGTGAGTTTAGCTTCGTTGCATTCCGCACGTATTATTCAACAACCTAAAATGTTCTTTATCCATGAATAAACAGAGGGTTCTGTTTGTTTTTTGTATCTAAGCCCCTTAGAATGGTTTTCCTCGACAAATTGTTGAATGCATCACTAATGTCTAGAAATACTCCTAAAGCGTATTCCTTGAGCTCTAGAGTTTTTTCTATAACTAACACTAGTGAGTGTAACGCAGTCTCTGTGGATATGCCTTTAGTATGATATATGCGTGTTGTGCCTTAGACATAAAATCTGACATCCTATTTTCTCTAATGTGGGCGTCGAGGATTTTCTCAAGCCCTTTCAGGAGGAATTGGGTCAAACTGATTGGCCTATATTCCTTTGAGAGTATGGGGTTGATTTTACCTGCTTTCGGTATAAACACAACCCTTGCTTTTCTCCAGAGTACTGGCACATAGTTAAACCTCAAACGTACTGTGTATATATCGCTTTTAGCCATAGTACCCATCCTTTGAAACATTCCATCCTTGGAACATCGCTGGAAAAATTCCGTCTAAACCCGGTGATTTAAATGGGTCAAAAGTGTTTATTGGCCACTCTATTTTTGAGTTGTAATAGTGTCTTTCGGTATGTTTACTACGTTATTTCTTACAGGCTACTGATCTAAGTAGTCTATGTATCCTGGAAGATGCGTACTGAGTAGATCTTGTAGTGATTCTTCACAACTATCAGTCCAGCCTCCTTTGGACTTACGTATTAAGTTGGGCATAGTCGGATGTTTTGATAACAGTTTCCTGAGCCTAGTCGCTTCGATTGTGCTTTCCATACTGCCACTTGTATGCTCCTCTTAGATCATTATACTATTCTCAGAAAGATTCATTATCGTCTACCCGAGCCAGGCTATAGAATTCTTTTACGCTGCGCCTTTTTTGCGTTTTAAGCGTAGGGGAGTGCATGCTGCGTGATATGCTTTATTAAGTGCTACCGTGTTACCATTCTAATACTCTCTTCCAGTTCAACACTTTCCTAAACAGATTGTTTGTTTCAGTTCCAGTTTGTGTTTCAAGTTTTCTGACGGTTTTGCTCTTTAGATTGGGCGAAAATGTTATTTTCAATTGTATGTGTTTGTGGTCGGAGAAAGATGGCGTTTTTGATACTCTCCAATCTTTCACAATCGTAGAGTTATTCATTCACTAGAACATTTTTGGAGATGGGTTCAATAAATATTGGTTTCTCACCCTGGTTTGCTATTTCTGGGCTAGTTTGTAAAATAAAATTAAGTAGGTAGTCACCTCTATGGTTGATGTCAGAGCTCCCCCAGAGAGTGTGATGAGACTTAGCATCGAAACCTATAACTAGAGATAGCTTCCTTCGCTCGGCTTCCTTAACCAGCCTACGAAGTTCATCCGGCGGTGCTTCCCTCTCGCGTGACACATAGCAGGACCCAAGAAGTTGTATTTTATTCCTGAAGCCCTGTATAGTCACAACTGTCGAGTCATCTGTGGACAGATTGTTATTAAAGTAGGAACATATACTTTCCTTAACAAGTATTACTGCTTTAATCTGTTCGTAGAGTTCGGGAAGTATGTGCTGTAGTTTGTTGAGTCCAGTCCAGATACCACGTTTCTCGAACCGATCCATGGTTCCTGGACCAAAACCACGTCGTAGTTGACCCCCTCTAAATTTTAAAGGAGCCCAACTGAGGCTTCCTTGCTTTTGTGAAGGTTAGTTTGAAAAACCTTCAGCATCAGGTTTTGGTTCCTTCACTGGGTTGGATACCTGCTCCAGGTCACCCACCTTCTCGACCAAGATGCTAAGAGAAGTTTTGAGGATGCTTCAATGCCGAGATCCTTCTCTACTTCTCGAGTTTTGAACGCATATTCTATTTCATCTGTTGGGTTGCATTTTTTGCGACGAAGAAACACGCTTCCAATGTCCCACGCCATTTTCCCAAATCCTTCGTACAAAATATCCTCCGCCATTTTATTTATCTGGAGGATGTAGTTCATGCTTCGCTGGCGTTCGCTGAATTCGCCACTTTCAACACCTTCCAGTAGTCGGTAGATACATCTTTGTTCTGCCTTTGTGGCAGACGCAGTGGATGCTCCGGGCTTACGTTGCGCGATATTAACGCCTTCGCCTTTGGTATCGACGGTACAAAGCTGCGATCCACTATTTCAAGTGCGGCACCTTTCCATAGGCCTTGAAGTCTCTTCACAGCTTCTTAATGCATGTCCTTGAACTTTATGACTTTGACGCCGCTGAACCATCCTGCGGCAAAGAGACCAACATAACGAAGAGGCAGCCACGTAGCTTGGTGTATTATTTTACCATATGTAATCTGGTGCTGCAGACTGTCATGTCGGCTCGACCCCGACGTAGACGATCAGCCTCTGTCCGTTACCGGATGTGTCGTTGTGCAGGCTGAATTTCCCGACTGCGGGACCAAAAATTCCCCAGGGTGGGCCCCTGGCGTTGAAGCTACCGATTTTATTTCGTGGCTGAACATCGTCCTTCTCGTCCGCCGAGACGTGGTTGAAAATAAGAGATTTGTTGAAAAATCGCGCTTTCATGCGGATTGTTGCAAGAGGCTCGTCCACCTGGAGGGTAAGACAGTATTTGGCGACGAAGTCTCTCTCCTACTATCATATAAATCCAAACCGAATTTGCGCTCCTTTACATGGCAGCTGTAGTAGAAATGCCGAAGACGTAAACTTGTTTCATGTCAACGGAGGTGTTTGCTTACATCATTATTGTATGCTTCTGCGCGAGTTACCAACGGGAGCTGGATGGTGTGTGTGTATGTGGGTTTTGCCACTGCACATAAAACGTCTGCTCAGTTCGAATGCAAAAACAGAAGTGATTTTTTATTTCAGTGTTTTCAGTTTCTTACATTAAAATGAGTTTGTGTGTTTTTACAAAGAATCAATGTATACTCGTATGTGTTTGCGTGTTGTTGAGTCCCGTTTCAGAGAGTTTTCAGTTTCTTACATTTATATGTCTTTGTGTGTTTTTACAAAGGATCAATGTTTATGTGTTTGTGTGTAGTTGAGGGAACTAGTGGCAAGGGAGCTGGGTTGGTAACTCCTCCCTCCCCAAAAAGAAGCAAATGGTTAGGAACAGGGTGTCCAGGTGAATACCGCTGATTTTTGTTATGTGGATTGGGCATAATTAGCGGTCCTTAGTGAGACCAACACAACACAAAAGGATATACATATGTATGTCATATTTTGTTTACAGTGATTTTAAGTACAATGAGTAACATATGTATCTTCTGCTCAAATATGAACGAGACGGTATCAATAAAATAAATATTTTTGTTCAAATAATCGCGAACAAGACGTGATGTGTGAGCTGGTGCATTATCGTGATGCAAGAACCATGACTTGTTGTCCCACAATTCCTTCCTTTTAAGACGAATGTTCCCACGCAAACGCTTTAAAACGTCTAAATAATATTCAGCGTTAACCGATTTTGCGATTTGTGCCATTTTCAAGCACAATTTCCTTTACTTTTCCGATGTTTTCGTCGTTTACTGATGTTGCTGGACGACGTTCATGAGGCAAGTTTTCAACCGATGTACGGCCCTCTTTGAACGATTTGTACCACTGGAAAACACGTGCACGCGATAGAGCAGAGTCTCCATAGGTTGTCTGCAACATTTTTAAGGCGTCTGAAGCCGAAAATTTTTTTGGAATAACAAAATTTCAAACAAATTCTTTGAATTTCCATCGTTAAATTCAAAGAACACACTCGATCTTGACTTGTTTACAGTAGCACAGAAAACAAACTATGTGACATATCACGCTGAAATTTACCATGTAAGCTTATAACAGTCCTACTAAAAAACAAAAAAATTATTTTTGCCATATGTCATCCGCGGACCGTTTTATTGATACCGTCTCGTTCATATTTGAGCAGAAGCTATATTCAAACCAAATATTATATTAATTATTATTATGTTCTTTGTCTTCTTTTAGATTTATGAATTTTTGTGAGCGTGAATGATAAGTGTGCTACCATTATCTTGTAGAACTTTATGTTTGAAGAATCTTGGTATTAACATATTTCTACGATTTTCTTTCCTTAATATCCTATCATTGGTGGATAAGGGTGCTGCGGATTTCCTAGCTTCATTAAGTTTATCCAGTGTCGGACATTTTTAAAGCGTCATTACCTCTACTCACGATTTTATTCCTGATGGCTCTTAGTAGAAGAGAGCTGTATGGTGGTCTGGTCAATTCCATTAATCAATGTGATTCCACATTAACGACGAAGTTTTGCAGTTGATTAGGGGTTCATTCAAAGGTAGGCAGCTCTTTGATGAAAGCAAGGATGTCAGTTGGGTTTGAAGATGTTTGTATGTAGGCCATGTTGCTTATTGTAGGCGGCCCGTTTGATTTCGATATAGTAGTGGGAAGTGATACTGAGGCGTTGCAAGGGTTTTCGCTTATTTGTCTTGGAATTCGTCTAGCAGATGTTCTTGTTGTGGTTCTTCGGAATAAAGATCTTCTTTATGTGATATTTGGAATAAATTAACTTAAATCGAATGAAATTTAAGTTAACGTGATTTATGTAACGTGTAGGTGCCTCTAAATTATGATGTGCATTTGCATGTAATACTTGTACGTTGTTGCCAATGTTCGTTTGGAAACTGCATAAGTTTTAAAATATTTAGTGTCACAAAATTTTAGACTGTGTGTGTTCTACACCAGATCACTTTAGCAAATGAACGTACAGTGAAAGGCTGTTACTTGTGCTGGCGTCATCTGCCCGTTGTAGCTTTGCTTAGCGGAGCGGTGGCGCCGGACATTTCGGCGTTGTCACTTAGCGAACAACAACAACAATGCACACCCACTTTGCCAAAGTGGCGCCGGTGTAAAAACGGTGCCTTGAGCGACAAAACAATGCTTATTTCGCAAATGTATGTATGCACCTTGCAGTTTTGTAGTTTTCCAGCGTTTTAACGATTCCGTCAAATTGTTAAATTCAAAGAAAGATTATTTTTTTGAAGTGAAACTTCTTTAGCGGCGGTCTGATATTTGAGCGAGAATGGAGAGTGAATTGGGAAAAATATAACTTTTAGAGATTTCGTTACGCGAGAGAGAAAAAAGATACAACGTAGAGAGAAGGAGAAAGAGAGCTATACATTTTCTATACCTAAGACATAGGCTTCGTTGTAAGACAGAGTATACAGATATATAACATATCGTATCGTATGCGCGTATTATAGATGTACGCGTCAGATGCTATATATTAGCAGTTGAAACAGCACATGTGTATACTTGATATATATATCATTGTATTTTGTTGTGATTATTTACGTTATTTACATCTGTATTTTGTGATTATTTGATAATATCCTTGAACCGCTATTATGTAAGTATATTTAAATTATTAAAATATTATTACAAATAATATTTTTAAGCCTATATTGGACTGAAAAAATAAAAATAGTTGATTTACGCCACGTGTTTCATCACAGATAACTATAATGCATAACTTCCATCAGTACGTGAGAGAGGCATTACTTCTGTGCAATCAAGAAATATATCTATACATCGCTGTAATACATGTAAGTAATATACATATACCAATTGCTATATATGTATATCGCAAAGTTGTTTAAATGTTCAAGTGAAATTGAGAGCGCGAACGCACACTGACGCATGTAGTTATGTGTGCATACGCGCTCGGCGTGCACGCGCCAACATACACTCTTATGAGCATTTACATTTTATATCTGAACCTTAGCATTACATTATGACTGCCGAATCCACTTGAAATTATTATAACATTCAAAAATGCTATTTTCGAAAAAAATTTCACCACATATAATACAATATATTATCAAAAAACAAGTATGTTTTACATGAATTTTTCTATTTCACAGATTTCACCATGCCAAAAAAAAAAATGACGAGCATTCACGAGGTACCGAAGGAGAAAAAATAAAAAAAGTAAAAAATATAGCCAAAACGGGAGCAGAGCGAATTCGCGCATACCGAGCGCGCATAAGGGCCCTCGAGAATGTAGCCGCGGCTGCGTCTATAAGCAATGTTGCTGTCCTCAGTCAACGGAGTAGCCAGAGTGATCAGGAAGCAGGGAATACTCATCGAGAATTTGTTGTTTGAGTTGATGTTCATCAACCAGATTTGCCATCGCTTTCGGATGCTCCGTCAACGAACAGTAATGCACAAGTTCTGCGTGGCACATCAATGTTGGGGAGAAAACATCAGCAGAACGTGTTCGTGCTTATAGAGAACTACAAAAGGCTGCAAAAAATGCTGCCAACCAGCAACACATTGATGACATTTCTGTACTTGGTGAACCATCTCAACAAGTAATCAACACGGCAACAGCCATCGCAAGTCAAGAATGCGCAGGGCGAAGTCGTACATATCGAAATTTTGTCGAACCAGTATGTACTCCCGGATCTTCAACCAGTGTACAATTCAACAATATTATATATTGTATTAATATATCAGTATTACCAATTGAACCACCAACAGATGATAGCATAATGCATATATAGTTAATAAAATCGAATTTTGGTTACACAAATTTTATACTGTTGTATTTCTTTTGAAATTATCCCTGTCTCCTTCCCTTCCTCTCTCGCTCTTTCTCTCTCTCTCTCTCTCTCTCTCTTATTCACACTCATTCACACACAGAAGTTTCACTTCTACTACGTGTACGATGCTGCACATGATTCTTTTTGTATTTTTTTTCTTTTGTTGTATGCGGCGGTTATCAGCGTATGATTCCGCCCTACAACATTCCAAAAATAATTTTGGTTTGCACTATGATTGCCCTACAGTTATAAGCAATTGATTGTGTAGGCTGTACTAAAACCAATCTGTATATACACATGTATGCAAATATGTGTATTATTTTTATGAGTTTTGGTTCCGCTGTGGCAACGATTATCAACGATTGATTCCGTTCCATTTGGCAATGCATATTATAATTGTTTGTGTGTTTTTACAAAGGATCAATGTTTATGTGTTTGTGTGTTGTTGAGTCCCGTTCCAGGGAGTTAGTGGCAAGGGTGTTGGGTTGGCAACTCGCGCACTTAACATATAGCAACTAAAACAATCACCATTCGCTACGACTGTCGCCATCCTGTCGGAAAATTAAAAGACATATTTACATATATGTGGATATGCATACGGGCACTTGCCACGACAAAAATTGACGGTTCGCTAAATACTTTTGTCTTCCTCAAGAAAAACCGGCAGAAAAATAGGCAACGCAAAATTTTGTTATAGCAGCAAATATGCTGCATGTTTGCATACCTTCAAATGTACGCTTGCTCAGTGATTAGGCAAAGACAAATCGACAACGCACTTGCTTCGTGTCGCATTCTTTTTGTGTATACGAGCAAACGAGAAGCGGAAGGGCTTCTCTTCACCCGACCGACGGCATTAATATGCCCGTTTGCCAAAAATTTAGTGATTGTGACTCTATCTTATTACTTACTCAATGATTTCAGTAAAATCTTCAATAAGGGTGCTCGGGGCGAAATGGCATCACACCAAAAAAATATAATAGGAACGGGTCGAGAAAAATTAAAGGCGCTAAAATGCGCTTGATAGGTGTCGCCACTTGCGCGTTGCGGCAGTTTCGTGTGGTTGTATGAAGGATAACGGCAGTTAATATTATTGGGTGTGGTTTATGTACATACATCATACCCATGAGCTAGTGAAATAACGAACCGGCTCCTTAAATTGGTGCCCAGCAGCAAGGGGAAATAAACTGACGCTTGGCTTACAAGCGCGTGCGGGTCAAAACCTTACGAAAATTTGAAGGGAAAACACGCTTTAAATTAATTTATATATTTACTAGGGGTGGGATTATTTTCGAATAATATTCGAATAAACATTATTCGAATAAAACGAATAATACTATTCGTTTCAAATAATTCGAATAGTTCATTATTCGAATACCTTACTATTCGAATACCTCACTATTCGAATAGTTTACTACTACTTACTACTTACTTACTTACTTACTTACTATTCGAATACCTCACTATTCGAATACCTTACTATATATTCATTAACATCAGGGAGAAAATGCTTTTAAAAATATAAAAATTACATTGGCCCTTCTCATGGTACATGCACTTGTACATAAACCGATTAGTAGTCCGCTAATCTAAATAAATATTTACCAAAAATATTCGAATAGTGAAGTATTCGAATAGTGATGTATTCGAATAGTAAGGTATTCGAATAGTGAGGTATTCGAATAGTGAGGTATTCGAATAGCATTATTCGAATAAACGAATAAAAAATTCGAATAAATATTATTCGAATTACGAATACCTCTCGAATAAAAGATTTTATTATTAGAATAATTTTTATTCGAATAGTCCCACCCCTAATATTTACATATATATTTCCTGCATATCCAGTTTCCGTCTTATGACGTAAGCGAAGCAGAGACTCATAGGTAAAATTACATACACATGTATTAAGTAAATTTATCTTTTTTACAATAATCGTAATATTTGTTATGCTAAACTTTTTTCGTAATTTTTTTATAAATATGTAAGGGTGATTTTTTAAGAGCCATAGGAAAGTTTTTCAAAAAAACTCATGTAAAATTCAGAAAAGTGCATGAAATTTTTATTTAAATCGATACATTTAAAACGATAAATTTAAATCGGTACAGTCCATATAATTTAATGTTTGAAGATTATTTCATGCAAATGTTGACCGCGACCGCGCTTCAAATGGTCCATCCGCTTAGTCCAATTTTGGCATACTCTTTCCAATTTTTCGGCCGGTATCTCACATATAAATGCTTTAATGTTGTCTTTCAATGCGTTAATTGAAGCAAGCTTGTCTGAATAGACATGAGCTTTAACATATATATATATAATTGACGCGTACACCCTTTTTGGGTATTTGGCCGAGCTCCTCCTCATATTTGTGGCGCGCGTCTTGATGTTGTTCCACAAATGGAGGAGCCTACAGTTTCAAGCCGACTCCGAACGGCTGAGGAGCTTTTTCATGGCAGAAATAAACTCGGAGGCTTGTCACTGCCTACCGAGGGGCGACCGCTATTAGAAAAATGTTTTTCTTAATTTTGATGTTTCACCGAGATTCAAACCTACGTTCTCTCTGTGAATTCCGAATGGTAGCAACGCACCAACCCGTTTGGTTGCGGTGGCCGCCCCACAAAAAATAATCTAAAGGCGTTATATCGCACGATCTGGGTGGCCAATTGACTGGTCCCGAACGTGAAATAAAATGTTCACCGAACTCGCCTCCCAACAAGTCCATTGTTACGCGTGCTGTGTGGCATGTGGCACCGTCTTGCTGAAACCACATGTCATGCAAGTCAAGCTCTTGCATTTTGGGCAAAAAAAAGTTGGATATCATTTCACGGTAGCGCTCACCATTCACAGTTACGTGAATACGACACTAATATCAGTTAGGGCTGCCCGGCATTCCACAAATGAAGGGGCCTACAGTTTCAAGCCGACTCCGAACGGCTGAGGAGCTTTTTCATGGCAGAAATAAACTCGGAGGCTTGTCACTGCCTACCGAGGGGCGACCGCTATTAGAAAAATGTTTTTCTTAATTTTGATGTTTCACCGAGATTCAAACATACGTTCTCTCTGTGAATTCCGAATGGTAGCCACGCACCAACCCGTTCGGTTGCGGTGGCCGCCCCACAAAAAATAATCTAAAGGCGTTATATCGCACGATCTGGATGGCCAATTGACTGGTCCCGATCGTGAAATAAAATGTTCGCCGAACTCGCCTCCCAACAAGTCCATTGTTACGCGTGCTGTGTGGCATGTGGCACCGTCTTGCTGAAACCACACGAGAATAGATTTATAGTCGTTTTTGTTACGGCATGCGTATTTAGGTATGTAGCCACTTCTTTTATAGCTAGAATCTCTGCCTGATAGACGCTGCAGTAGTCTGGTAGTCGAACGGATAGTTCCAGTCCTGTATAAAAGTTTAATTCCACCCTTCTCCATGGCATTGGTCTCTGCCACTCCCTTCTTGATGGTATACTCGTCTTGAAGAGCCTTTCGAAGGTGAGACTAGGAGTAGAGTAGTCTATTTCTTGTTTGTGACTATTCAGAGAGTGCAGAATAGAAGCGTGAGCGCCGAGGCGGCAGAACATGTTTCCCTACTAGATTTAGTGCAGGTAAATGGATTGGCACTTCTAGCGCTTTCTTTGGGGTATTCCTTAAATCGCCAGAAAAGCTTAAAAAAGCTGTTCTTTGGACCTTACTCATGATTTTAGCGTAACTCGCCTTTTGAGCAAATGGCCACCATACAAGTGTTCCATATATTAAGATTGGCTTAGCTGCAGAATTATAGAGCCAATGCGTAACACGAGGTGTTAGTCCCCATTTAATACCGACCGCTTTTTTGCAAGTGTATAATGCAACGTTGGCCTTCTTTTCTCTTTCCTCAATATTAGGTTTCCACGTCAGTTTCCTGTCTAATATGAATCCTAGATACTTGACTCTCTCTTTCAAAGGAATCTCCACACCCTTAAAAATTAGCGGGGAGATAATAGGGAGCCTACGATTTCTTTGTAAAGAGGATTATTTCAGTTTTTGCGGGGTTTGTACCGATTCCCCTGCTCTCAGTCCAGCTTCTAAGTGTGACCATGTTAAAGCGCAGAATATCCAAGGGTGTTAGGATATTTGCCTTTAACGGCAAGTCATCTGCGTAAGCAGTGACGTGGCAGCCTCCTCTTTCCAGAGGCAGCAATAGTGAGTGTACTGCCAAAATCCAAAGAACATGGAGAGGTCTCCGCCTTGCGGTGTGCCTCTGCAGACCTGTCTGCTTAGAGTAGTGCTACCTAATTTAGCCGTTACCTTTTCTTTGACGAGTATAGCTTCTATCAGGGCAACGACGGGAGGTTCAACTCCAAAATCTTCTAATGAATCTACTATAGCGTTTGCATTTATGTTGTTGAAAGCGCCTTCTATATCTACGAAAGCAACCAATGCAAACTATTTGTCTAATAAACTTTTTTCCACCAACCCGACGAGTGTGTGCAAGACGGTTTCTGTAGACTTCCCTTTAGTAAAGGCATGTTGCGCCGAGGAGAGCCTATTTAAGGGCACAACCCCCCGTATATATTCATCCATTATTCTCTCAAGGATCTTGAGCAGAAAAGACTTAAGACTAATGGGTCTGAAGTCTTTGCGGTTAGTTTGTGAGGACCTACCTGACTTTTGTCTCCCTCCAGCCTAGCGGAATGTGTTCCATGTTAGGACAACTTCTAATGATAGTTTTGATAAATGGTAAGATAATGTCCCGTGATTGCTGCAGTTCAGCAAGATAGATACCGGCTAGTCCTGCCATTTATAAGGATCGAAAGTGTTAATAGCCCATTCGATCTTTGTGCTTGTAACTAAGAGGCTTCCTAGGTCGGATTGCCCTTCACTATTGGCGGAATCGTTTTGTTCCAACGGCTTGTTTCCTGGGAAGTGTGTGTCTAGGAGAAGACCTTTTGATTCCTCACTTAACATAGTTCACGTATTCCCTTGACCTTGTAGATAGCTTAGGTTGCATGGCGTCTTTGAGAGAATTTTTCTCTGGCAGCCTCTGAAGTTTCTTCTATTCCTTTGCAATAATTTTGCCAAGATTCACACTGCGCAATTCTGACTGCTTTTTATAATTTTTCAATTCAGTCTTATAGGCTTGCCAGTCCTCTGACCTTCTCGTGGCCTTGGCCAGATTAAATAATGTTCCATGGGATTCTCGTAGCGTGGTTAGACCAAAGTGATTTAGACTTCCCTCTGAGTCGGACAACCGGACAGTTAGCTGTTAAGGAGCTGTTAATTGCTTAAGTTACCTGTTTAACCAATTTATCCAGCTACCCACATGTAGTTGGGCTTTTGGGGGCTCTCTTTGGCAGTAAAGCTCGTAATTTTTTATTGCAAACTCCCCAGTCAGTTTTCTTTATATTTCTGAACTGACTAACTTGGGGAGACCTAGTGTCATTTCAAATTCTATATACCGACGGTCTGAGAACGAGTTTTTGTTTCAAACTCGCCATCTTTTTATGTGGTTAGAAAACATGTCGGAATCCAGGGCGATGTCCACAACTTCCCCTCTGTGTATGGTAACAAAAGTAGGCTCTGAGCCTAAATTCAAAACACTAATTTTATTTTCTAGAATAAAGTAAAGTAGTGACTTACCTCTAGCGTTAGTGTCGCTTCTCCCCCACAGGATGTTGTGAGCATTTGCGTCGCAGGAGGCAACCAAATCTGTCGCCACTACTAAGCTGTGGAAGCAAGAAAATGTTTATATTATTTTGTTAGACCTTCAGGTTTTATTGCCGTATATCCACGGCTCTTGGATGATGGCTATGTCAAGTCCATCGGCAGTGAAGCGGACGGAAAAGTGCGCGGAAGCAAGTTTAGAGTGGTGGAGACTAATTTGGATCAGCTTCATGCGAATCTGTCCGTTTTATCTCCACCATCGTCATCTCGACGTCCTCCTCCGAGATCTCCCCACCCTTATTGTCAGCGAGGAGATCCTCTTCGTTAAAAAGGCACCGGACAGCCTCTCCGAGTCGGATGAGCATTGGCTGCTGGCCAACCCTTCTGCAGTATCGCTGCGCAAGTTGGCCTTGTCACTCCCCTCACCTGAGTCTAAAGCTGGCTCGTCGCTGCGATAGATTCGAATGGTTGCGTCAACAAACTCGAACCTCACGTAGTTGTTTTTCTCCGCCAGTGGGGCGAGCGATTCTCCATTGAGGATGAGCATCACCTGTCGTCTACCGGCTACTGGCTCTTCTATTACACCTATCTTCCAATTATGGGTTGGCAGGTCTCTATTGCAAGATTTTAACATCTCCTCAATTTTATTTGGCTCTGCAGGCCTGGCCGGAATCCAAACTCAAGCTCAAGGCCTGTTAGGACTTTCATCCTTGCTGACCGCTTCGAGTTTGGCTCCCGGCCAAACCTTGCTTACGGCCAACCTGTAGAGCTTGGCTGACCTAGTATCCTCGCAGGCGATGAGTTTAGCTCTACCCTGATACCAGCCTGCGTCATGACAAAGCGGAGGAGGTCTATGGTGTTCTTCTAGGAACTGGAGGTACACTTCGGCGACAGCCTCCTCAATCCACCTCCATTTTTCCTTAGGAATGCCGCCGGTCGGATATTACTCCCTTCGCCCACTCTACCGATTTAGCCTGGTCTTCGGTTAGCTGGTCTATTGCTTCCTCTCCTAGTCTAAATAAGACCCTATTAGCCGCATTTTTCTCGTAAGAGTTCTGCTTGGAGGGATCGATATGTTTAGACGATCCCCCCGTCCTACGCTTGTGAAGCGCCTAGAGGTACTAGGCCCTTCTATGGCAACCAGCCGGTTAAACCTAGAAGTAGGTGCCGACCCCCACCCTCTATAAGGGGTTGAGATGAGATGCGGATTGTTTGTTTTATGCAGAGTTGACCCTGCAGCTCCTGCAATCGACCGATTTGAGGCCGGTTTACCCAATCCTCCTCGCCTCCAGTAGCCTCCTGCAGTGCTCGTACTGGGACCAGCCCTTTCGCTAAGGCCCCATCTAGCTCCTAATAGCAGAGGTCTGACTACTACCTTGCTCTCAGCTGTGGCAGTAGTCGGAGTCACCTTTTTTGGTTTTTTGGGGGGACCGATCTCCTTGTAAGAAATTATTATTATTATTGTTTATTGTTCGACTTTTTTAAAATAAACATTACGTTTCATTTTTAATCATTAACATTAGAACGTCGTTTGTCGGAAGAAAAAAGGAAGGAAAAAAAATCTTACATTTTACATATGTTATTATGGTACTATGTATTGAATTCGCTTAAAATTAATTTTCTATATTCTATAGCACCAGTGATGAACTTAAATAAGTTATTATATCCAGAAGGGCCAACACCATTTAAAATGTCTATGATTTCATCTCGGTTTAAACTATATTTTGCAAAAAATCTTTGACGAATTCTTTTAAGTATCGGGCATTTTCCTAAGAAATGTGTGATGTCTTCTAATTCATTTAAGTTACATAAAGTGCAATTTAAGTCCCTTTGGCTTCCCAAGTATATTAAATCACATCTGGCTTTCATAAACCACATAATTTTATAGATTCCAGTATTATCGTTTAAATAGCTTCTGGCGTTGTTATGGTCTAATTCCTTATATAATCGGGTGCTTTGGTGTACCCTTTCCCATAAAGTTCGAATATTCGAATCATGAAGATTTTCTAGTATTGAAATTATATTTCTATTCCACTCTCTTTTATTTGCAGTGCCCCAGTTACATGTTATATTTAATTTTTGTGCCAGATTACTAATTTCTTCAACCCAAAATATCTGTTTTTCTAAAATCTTTTTTGATAGTATTATATATGAGGCAATCTATTATAATATCATCATATTCAAATAACGTTTTGAATATATATTTTAAGTGAAGCTGCAGTGTATACAAATGAAAACTTGGAACATTTGTCTCCAAGAGAATGCAATAAGATGGCGTATTACTCGGGAGATGAAGTACCCTTTTTAAAAAATAAAGTTGAATTTTGTCTACTTCTTCAAACAACGAGTTTCCCCATACCTGAGCAGCATAACTCTGGATTGCTCTAGTCACCGCTAAAAACTGTTTCCATTTTGCCGACAACCTAATTTTATTTTTACTAAGAAATGTGCGCCAAGTTGCATTTATGCTATTTTTCGCTAGAACATTTCTATTTTCTATATGTTGCTTGAAACTGAGTTTTGATGTTAGCTTTACTCCCAAGTAATTATATTCTTTCGTTATTGGTATAACTTCGCCGTGAAAAAACCACTTTTCTTTTTCTGCTATTCTATTCTCTCCGAAAAATCATTATAGCTGACTTAGATACGTAAGTATACTTGCATATTCCACTTTTCGCAGTATTTTTCTAAGTTGCTTATCATTTTTTGAAGAGCACTAACCTCATCTGCCAATATGACGATATCGTCAGCATATAATAGCAAACGGATATTTAATTCATCTATAAAGAGTCCCCCCTCCAGGCAGTCGTGCAGGTCATTCAAGTAAAGAGCAAAGAGCAAAGCGTACACTTTTTTCTTCTCCCTAAACTTAATATGGACTATTGCTGTTAGGTTATATATGTTATCTACGGTTGAATGTCGCTTTCTGAAACCTTAAATTCTGTTATAATATTTTTATTTTCTACCCAGCTTGTGAGTCGCTCATTTAAAATGCCCATCATCATCTTTGCAACACAATTCATGAATGAGATACCTCTATAATTGGAGGGAGATTTCCTTTCGCCTTTTTTAAAGAGAGGATATATCAGACTTGTTTCGAAACTTTCAGATACTTGGCCCATATTATATAGCCTATTAAAAACGTTTGCCAACTCAACAAGAAACCGGTCATCGGCATTTTTAAAAAACTCATATGGAACCTTGTCTGAGCCTGGTCTGTCTAGACAATCATCCCATACTAAATTTGCCACATATTGTATACATGGTGCACAGCGAGTTGGATTTAATAATGTTTGAAAATAGTGCATGAATATTGCTGGCGATACCTCTAGACAAGATTCCGTAACTGAACACCGAAGGACGTTGACCATCTTCCACCAATCCTTACTGTTATTAACCTCATTTATTCTGAGTTCAAGATTATCATAGTAATTCTTCTTGCTCTCTTCACATAGTTTCTTCTATTTTCTATTTGCCTGAATATATTTCTTTTTATCACTTCCACTCAAAGTTTTGTTATAAATTCTCAGTTGTTTTAATGACATCTTTCTAGCTGACTGACATTTCCAGGTAAACCATTCCGATTTTTTCTTAATCTTTCTTTATTTCGCCTCTGTGAAGTTGATAATCTAATTATTTCAGTCAAATCTTCAAGATCAAACAACTTTTGGTAACAAGTTCGTCTTGCATATTGAAGCTGATTTTCTTGCAGGCATTTGCATTTTTAAAATAATAGGTATGTGATCAGACCATGTTTTATTGTCCACTATAAAACCAGACGCATGTTTCAATATGTCCCGAGATATTGCACATATATCATTGACAGATTCACCTATATTACTACCATGAGTAAATTTTCCCTCAACATCACTACTTATCATGCCATTCAACACTATTAGACCATTATTTATACATAACTCTATGAACTGCCTTCCACCTCTATTGATTTTTGTGTCTCTTGAATTCCTATCTACTTTTCCTCCTACAATATCATTTAGTAAGATTTCGTCCATATTTACTTGTAAGTCTCCAATTCGTACATTAAGGTCACCGATTACAACAACATTTACAAAATAATTTGAACAAAACTTTCTTTTACAATTTCAAAATTATGTATCCAGTTATTACCCTTCAAATATAATGGAATCAAGTTTACAGTTCTTTCGGCCACACAAAATTCGATTACGTCTAAACAGTCTAAACACTTAAACGAATATCTGACAACATACATATCATCAACATTTTCTAGGTATTTTTTAATGCCATAAAGGAGTCCACCACTTGCCCGTCCATAATGACTACGTCGTACTGCTGATCTCCAAAACAGAGTGAACCCCTTGAAGAATTTAAAATATTTTTCAAAATTTTCCGTTTCAACATGCGTTTCTAACAAGATGAAAACATCAAACGAACAAATGTAATCAAAAAAATCTTCATATAACGTTTTGTTTGCTAAGCCGTTAATGTTATACGACACAATTTTAATATTGGCCTTATTATGAGCAACATTCAATCTTCGACTGTAGTCGAAAGTGCTAATCGAACGAATTTTTCTCAGCTGATACAGCAAATCAAAATAAAAGAAAAACCGACTGTGTTGAAATTCTTTGCTAACAACATTTTTAAAAGTTAAAAAAAGTATTTTTTGTAAAAATGAGTACAACGGAGTTGTGGTTCGACGATTCATCGGACGATGAAAGATTAGTGAACTAGCTGAAGTAGAAAACAGTTGAGAGGCGCATCCAACTCCCTAGAAATGGCTTCCACTGAGTAAGTTTAGAATTTTCAAAATGTGTTGACGTACTTAATATTACAGAAATTTCCTTACAAATTTTTATAGAACTTTAGATTATCTAAAGAGGCGTTTATGAACCTACTGTCCAGTACAGAAAACCAGTTGCAGCAGTGCAATCGAGCCAAATCCATTCCAAATATGTTAAAGCTAGCCACAGTTCTGCGATTTTGTGCTCAGGGATCGTACCAATTGAGTATTGGTAATGAAGGTATGCTAGGACTTGCTCAACCCACTGTGTACGATGATGCTGAAGATATTGAAGTGGTGTCAAATAACGGAGAAGTAGAAAACATAAGAAATGAAATTTTGAGAATATTATAGAAAAATCTAAAAAGTATTAAATAGAAACCTTTACGCC
Organism: Anastrepha obliqua; assembly: GCF_027943255.1. Taxonomy (NCBI): domain Eukaryota; kingdom Metazoa; phylum Arthropoda; class Insecta; order Diptera; family Tephritidae; genus Anastrepha; species Anastrepha obliqua. Next base: position 50,429,733 of record NC_072897.1, on the reverse strand, counting down.
ACAGTTTCTGTTTTATTTTTGTTATAAATTTTTCTTTATTCAATTATTCGACATTCAAAACAATATGTATTTCAGTTCCTCTACGTATTTCAACCCATACCTACCAAGGGAAAAAATGTATTTCTATAAACATCATTGTATTTCTATAAACAAAAACAAAACCATTATTAAGCTTAATCCATTTTGTTGCCGTTCTCACTGGTTCTCCCAAGCAATTCAGCTCCGTTGTAAATTCCTCCAATTTTTTTGCTGCTTCAACTTTGGTGCAAATCCCTTTTGCGAATTGTGGATTCGCCTTTCTAATTATTGTTTGGTACTCACGACTTTCGACCTGCATAAAATTAACAAAATTAGTATATATTTATTATTTGGTTACTATAAAACCATAAAAAATCGCAAACAACTTACACTTTAACAAGTTTTCCCACAATACGCTACACGATCGAAAGCAAAATTGCATTCGACTCTAAATTCGGTAAACAACGAAAATTTCGATAGGGTTGCACCGCTCATAATACCAAATTGACATTCGATTTTCGATCTTCGACAACCAGCGAATATCGAAGATCGAATGTAACTCATAATAGGGGCCATTAGTTAATTGATTACGATTTTCTAAAAGTTCATCACTGCTGGTTATTACATTTAATTTTGCGGTTACTTTTGTACAATTTTCTAGTTTTTTGAATTTATTTTCTCAAACAAAGAGTAATAGGTAATATCAATTTTTGACACGTTTATACCAAAGTAGTGAATAAGAATTTTCTCTGCCGGCTGTCCCTCACACATAAGTAATTTATTATTATTGTGTGACATCCATTTGCCGTCAATATTCATGCTATCATTCCTTACGAATATCTTATGTGTTCTACTTAAGGTCAAGAGCTTTTGTTTATCTGCAATAGTACTTTTCTATTTTGTTGCCTTTCAGAGCTAAGGTCCTTTTCAATATATATATCCGAACCTCGCAACATTCTAGCGTTTTTAAGGATATCTCCTGCCATTTCCACAGTTTCAAACTCTGCTATTATATTGCACTTATTATCTTTATCGTATAATGAACGTGCTTCTCTTATTTTAATGTGATGCAGACTAAGCTTATCTTCGCATAATTTTTGAACAGCTAATGTTGGTTTTTCATCTTTTGTAACGCCTTTAAAAAATAACCTATTTCGCTTACTTTGGTCAACAAGGCGTAGTATTTCTTTTTGTTCCAATTCCCTGTCTTTTTTTAATTTTTGTACTTCTAGTTTAAGGCATTCGTTTTCAGCCTTTAACTTTTCAATTTCCAATCCCATTGACTATATTAAATCTCGTATGTCTTGTTTAGAAGCTTATCGCTCTAATTGCTTATTAAGGTTGGTTCCACGTATGGCTGTCATTACATCTTGCAGTGAAAGATCCGGAGATAATTCGGTAACTCTTCTCTAGCCGCATTACTTGAAGTAGGAGTTCTTTGCATTTTGTCAACTTGCAAGTATTAACAATTATAAAATAATTATTATTTAGTAACTACTACTAGGTGGCAATGCCTTTGATAAGTTACACCTTTAACCTCTGTAACTACTCGTATACAAATTCGTTCTGCTACCCGCCAGTGGGTGGCGCTACGCTAGTATCTAAATTATATTTGTTGTTATGTTATGTATAGAGCTAATAATTTGAGGTTATGTCGATTGAACATGTAAATCGCAGACAAATGTAAATCGTAGACAATTTCACCTTCGCTGTTCCGCTCAATGAAAGACAGGAGATACACCGATCTTGATGAAGTTCCCAAGTCTCACTGAACAATCAAAGGCTCCTTGTAAGAAATGTTTTTCTGGTTCAAGCTCATTTTTGGTCCCACGAGTATCGGACAAGAGAAATCCGCCTGTGCAGAGGTCCGCGTGCACAGGTAAAGCTAGAAAGAACCGGAGGTCGCCAGGTATCCGGAGCACTCCGTTCGCGACTGGGCTATTTTTAGTCTGGGTCCCCAGACAGGCTGAACCTCGGCACGGGTCGTATAACACCTTGTTTCGACCCAGAGCACAGCTTGGTCATCGTTCAAAAAGCAGCCCGAACTATGGACAACTGTTCCGTGATCAAGTTGGTAGAAACTCCGAAAAACAGCTCCACGGCACTGCTGCTAATTTCTAAAGAGTTCCTGAAGATACTCGAAGAAAAGAAGCACAAACTGCGTTTTGGCCTCAGGACGGCCAAACTTAGGATCTTCCCCGCGTCTAGTGCTCCGGATGGCGAATTAGCGGAATAGGGGAAGTAGCAAATCAGCTCGGCCAACTTCGGCCGTCTGCGACGGATGCGGTATCCGAAGCCAAGAGCTCCATGAAATCCTCAGAGCTCGGCCATAGAACAGGCTTAGGTGAGCATCCTATAACAAAGAAGTGTTAAGGGTAGCTCAAATCAACCTTCGCCACGCTAGTTTAGCCACCGAAAACCTCTGTGTCATCCTCAGGGAGGAAGGCATACACTGAAGAGCAAAACTGTAACAAAATGTAATACTTTCTATTTTAACACATTTTTTTAGGCATAACTTTATTGGCATGTATTTATGTACTCTCTCTCTCAATCCGGTTTGGTGTCAATGCAACAACAACAACACTAGTAGCAAGCAATAATGCAAATTTTACAGTTTTGCGCTCAACCATTTTTTTTATTTTTTACAATAAATAAAATAAATATTAATAAGATGTCCAATATCCTTTGGATTTTTTCAGCTCGTGGATACGATTGGGCATACTTCGTGTATACCTCAAGACAAAATCAGTCGGAATAGCATCCCATACATCGTGTGTTCGCTCCCACAGCTCATTAACTCCACTTGGCGGGCTTAAATATTCGGCAAGCTTGGGTCATTGTGGAGGCCACTTCAAGTTACGATATTTTTGGCGTTTCATCCAATTTCATACAACATGTGCGGTGTGCTTAGGGGCATTGTCTGGCCTGAAAAATTACAATATCCAGCATCTTTAGTGCTTCTTTGGGAGTGGCCGCCTTGCTGCGTGTTTCCAAATTTGCCAGATGGCGGGCATCGCGGTCGCTTATCTTCCATGGCCGGCCTCCTTTGCTACTGGGAACAGCGTTTGGTATATTTTTGCATTATTGCTTGTTACTAGTGTTGTTGCATTGACACCAAACCGGCTTGAGAGATTGGCAATAAAGTTATGCAAAAAACATATTTGATTTGATAAACCATGCCTACAAAAAATGTGTTGAAATAGAAAGTATTACATTTTGTTACTGTTTTGCTCTTCAGTGTAGATATCTGCCTGATCCAAGAATCCTGGGCTCGGCAGCCTAAGGTTAGGAATACTATTAATGCCTTTCTGATTTCTCATTTCAGCTCACCAGATGTGACAGTAGTCCGTGTAGAAACATCTAGTGGCCGCTGCTACTATTTGGTTTCTGGATACAGGGCCCACGAAAATGCAACACCTCCTGAGGAAGTGCGGCGTTTGATGGACTCACCTTCATTTAATAAAGAGGCCATCCTCATCGGCTGCGACGCCATTGCGAGACATACCATTTGGGGAAGCAGCGAGATAAATGATCGAGGTGAGTCGCTTTTTGATTTCATTACAAGTCGAAATCGCCTTATTTGGAACAAGAGCAACATCCACACGTTCGTATTTCGACCATCGGAAACATCAAACGGTTGGGAGTAGGTTCTTGATATTACTCTCTCGACTAATTCGCCTGCCATTGGGGTTGATAATTGGAAGATTTCTCAGAGAAATTCCTTTTCAGATCACAGGTTGATCCTTTTCGCAATCCTACTCATCCACTGATCAACTGGACAAGCAGGTGGAACACTTCAAACGGCGTCCAAATGGCAAGAAAGACTTTCCTTCCTCGTGGAGCAAGACGCTGACTGACTTGAAAAAGAAGGTTAGGAGGGTTTTTAACGAATGCTACCAAACTAAAAACTTTAAAAATTACCGTGTAATTTGCAATAAATACAAAAAAGCCACCACATATGCGAAAAGCAACTCCTGGAAGGAGTATTGCGAGTTCATTGAATCCGTGAAGGATTCTAACAGGCTAAGCAAGATCCTTTCGAGAGACCGCTCCTGCAGTACTCTTGTAAAAATGGAGGATGGGGAGTGGGCTGAATCTGCAGAAGAATCTTTGATTATCCTTGTGAATAATCACTTTCCGGAAAATTCTATTACCCCACGTAACATTGTCGACACGAGTCGACAGGTAGGGCAACTCGATGTTTCCCTGGAATCTATCCTGTCAGTTGACAGAATCACGTGGGCAGTAAATGGTTTTTCTCCTTTTAAATCTTGCCTGTGAGGCTTCAGATAATAAGTACCTCGGTGGTTCCTGTCCTGCAAGAAATCTACTTGGCGTGTATCACCCTTAATCACGTCCCCGCCAACTGGAAGAAAATGAGGATTGTTTTCATACCCAAGGCAGGGAGGAGGGGTCACGACTCGACCAAGGACTTTAGGCATATTTAAGTATTTGAAAGATTGATTGGTTATCATATCCAAGAGCTCATTGAATCCAAATTATATCCAGCGCAACACACTTACCAGAGAGGGAAATCCACGGAATCAGCCTTACACGAGGTCGTAGGGACTGTGGAAAAATCTCTGGACAGCAAACAATTCACTTTGGCGGCCTTCATAGATATAGATGGTGATTTTAATAACATCAGAGCGGAGTCAATTGTCACTGAGTTAGATAGACTAGAGGTGGAAAGTCCTATCTGCCTTTGGACCCTGTCCCTGCTTAGCTGCATGGAAGTTAATGGGGTCACAAGAGGAGCTATAATCACTAGATTCGTTCACAGGGGGACGCCGCAGGGAGGTGTCCTCTCGCCCCTTCTTTGGCTGGTTGCTATTGACGAAATTATGATAAGGGTAAGGTTAAGGTAGTAAGTAGCATACGCCGATGACTTGCTCCTGATGGTATCGGGACCGTTTCCCCCAGTCATGGCTGAGATTTTGGAAAGGTCACCGGCTGTACTCAGTCACTGAGCTGCACTTGCGGCCTCCGAGTCAACTCTGACAAAGCATAACTGGTGCAATTTACCAGAAAATATAGACTTCCACCTTTCGAATTCCCAAATTAAACAACCACGTTATCCCGCTCTCACCGGAAGTTAGGTATCTTGGAGTGATACTCCAAACTCCATTGGAAGCTACACATTGAAAATGCGGTAAAAAATGCCAGTATAGTCTTCTACTCCTGCAAATCTGTGCTCGGTAATAAATGGAGACTCAAGCCACAGGTCGTGCTGTGGATGTACAACGCAGTGGTTTTGCCAATTTTAACGTATGTATGCATAGTTTGGTGGGAAGCTCTTCGGTAGGGCTATAATATCACTAAAGGTGGTGGTGCAAAGGACTGCATGCACTGGCTTCCCCGGAGCATGTAAGACTTGCCCCAATGCTGCCCTGAATGTCCTTTTGTACAAACTTCCCATCGAATTTTCCGCTATTTCCATCGCAGGTCAAAGTGCAATCAGGTTAAAGGAGATTCGCCTCTGGAGACATGGTAGCATTTTTTGGCAGTTAACACCGTGTTTCTCCGAAATTCGAACAGATCTCTGTATCCGCAAACTAAAGTTTGAGGGTCGTGCTAGGGTAATCTTTCCAAATAGGCAAGATTGGATCGAGGGGAAAATCTGCACCGAAGCTTGCACCTCTGTCTTCACTGATGGTTCCAAGATGGAATCGGGAGTGGGAGCAGGGGTTTTCTCTAAATCAACTAATTTATCGGTCTTCTCTAAACTGCCGAACACTGCTAGTGTTTTTCAAGCAGAAGTCTTTGCGATCCTGCAGGCATGCAACATGCTTAGGGAACGCGGGAGCGAGGGAGATATTAACATTTTCTCCGATAGTCAAGCAGCAATGAAGACTCTGATGATGCCATGGGGCAGAACAAAATTAGTAAATTGCTGCAAGAAGGAGATCAAATCACCTGGGTGTGCAGGTAACATTTCTCTGATCTGGGTTCCAGGACATAAAAACATAGAAGGTAATGAAGCTGCTGGTGAGCTTGCCAGGAAGGGGTTTGAATTGGCCTAAGAGACCTCCTACCGGGTCATCGTCATGCCCCTTACAGTTGCTAAAGGGGAACTACACAAATTATTTCTCAGAAAAGCGCAGAAAAGATGGAGATCCATTTCTTCATGTACTATTTCGATAACCCTTGGCCCCAATACGATATACGAAGGACTCAGAAAGTCCTTTGGACTCCTCGCCATTCAATTTCCAAACTCGTAGCTGTGTTCACCGGTCACTGGACGATCGGCACACCATTTAACCTCCATTGCAGAAGTTGTGTGGAAGGAGACTGTAGAGCATTTTGTCCGTAAATGTCCGGGTTTGGCAGTTAGAACACTAAGGTCACTGGGCGCTCCTATCTTCGACAGCCTGGGTCAGTGCGCCAACCTAAGCCCAATCAATCTCCTCCTTTATATCAATAGCTCTGGCTAGCTTTAGTGCTACTTGAAAAGTGCCAGACCCGCACTTCAACCACTTCACCTACCTACCTAGCTACTACTCCACAAACCCCGCTTTTTTATCCTTCCTTTCTCAACTTTTTTCTACCAAGCTTCCCACCCACACTTTCCACTTTATTACAGAAAGCCCACCCAAAAAGAAAAATAAATGGTACAAATAATATAATGGAATATTAATGGACTACTTAATAACTACATTGATTTAAATATGCTAACCAATGAATTCAACCCGGCAATTGTTGTACTGCAAGAAACTCATATTCCATCCAATAAAACAGCATACTCACCTTATAAGTTTAATAGTTGGTTCCACAATTTGCTTTCTTTATAAAAAATAGTAAATCATAAAATAATTCTTATTTCATCTAATATTTCCTGCTTAGCTATTGAAACCTTCACACATCCTGGTATCATTCTTGCGTCCAGTTCTATTGTACATATATCTCCCAGCCTTTCTTCTCATATTGTACATTGGACGAACTCCACAACAGAAACCATCTCCCGCCCATTCCTGATTGGTACGAAGTCAAGCCAAGATCAAAAGTTTTTATCGGGAAAAGCTGACGGGAAAACTGACTCCTTATCCATAACCCTATCAAACAATAAAGCGGTTTCAAAAAACATCAGCTCAGAAGCTGATAATATTAAAACAATAATTTGATCGGCGGCCCACCTCTCAATACCGCAAACAAACAACAAAATTTTTCGCAAAATTACCATACTGGTTTAACCTACTTACCATCTTACGAAATAGCAAACAAAAACTGTGGTCCAAATAGATACAAGTACCACATGACCTATACCAACCTCGTTAATTATAAAAAAGCAAACGCTGTGTTCAGAAAAGAGCTAAAATCAGCTAAAAGGCAGTCCTTGGAAAAACTTACAGCAAATATAAATTCGTCTTCAAGCACTAAACCAATATGGTCAGATATTAGAATACTGACAGGTCAATTGAAGCTTCGCTCATAGAATCCCAAATTTCTCTGTATAAATTCGATTCCACGATCTCAAAAATGACAGGAAAGACATCGGCCTTGGATGAAATATCCTATGAAATACTAAAAAAATTTCCCGGCATCCTCAAAACTCCTTGAATCTTTACACTGAAATTTTCAAGGCTGGAATCTATCCTCAAGAATGGAAAACTGCTTTAATTGCCCCTTTCCTTAAATCCAATAAACCCTCTATCCTCGTTACGAACTTTAGATCTATCTCATTACTCCCTTGCATGTCCAAATCCTTGGGAAGATCATTTCCGTCCGAGTTCTGTGGTTCGCTAAAGCAAAGGGACTTCTTAGTCCCTACCAATTTGGCTTCCAAGAATGCATAGGAGTGACCGAGTCGCTTTAATACTTAGAACATTTCGCATCCTCGGCATTAGTGTCAGGTGATCCCGTTTCTGTATTAAGTCCAGATTTCGAGAATGCATTCGATAGAATCGGCATTCATGTTGTTCTTAACCAACTCAAGCTGGAAAATCGGAAACAAAATTTATAAATTCGTTAAATCCTTTCTAAGCAGTGGCATTGTTTACTATAGCTTTTAATGAAATTAGTTCTATTATCGCTTTTAATGCCGAGGCGGAACACTTTATATATGCTGATGATGTTTTAGTAATTATTTTCCAAATTAAAAAGCCTCAACAAAGTCATTTATACTTTCCTGAATATTTTAAAGAGCATAAGCAACATCTCAGCAAGTAAATGAGCTACTTTTCATATATGATGTTGTGGAGGTGGTTGAGCATTTCTGAGCTGAATATGCTCCTAATTAGTGACCAGCACCGTTTTACTACCACTATCTCGTGTGATGATGATGTTTTTTTTTTTTTTTTTTTCAAGTCAGATTTATTTAGTGAGGTCCAAGTATATCAGCAAATCCTTGATCTCGATGTCTGAGATCTCCTTAATTTGCTGTAGGCAAGGCTTACCGAAGGATCGGAATCGTGCCCTGGCTAGTCCCGGACATTCACATAAATAGTGGAAAAGACTTTCCTTCGCCCCTTCCGCTTGACAGCTTCTACAGATAGGATTGAAGGGTAGATTGACTCTAGCTGCATGATCCCCTACTTTCCAATGTCCTGTAAGGGTTGCAGTGATACGTGAAATGTTTGGCCGAGAACATCCTAGCAGGTCATTCGTCCTTTGGATTTTGTATGACGGCCATGTGTTTTTTGCTGTAATACATGTAGGTATTTGCTTCCATCTTCTTTCGGCTAAAGCATGATAGTGTGAAGCAATGGATGCTTTTAGTGTGTTCAGTGGGGTGGAGACTGCCACCGCCTCTGCTATGTCTAGTTTCGAGCCCTTTCTTCCTAGCTCATCCGCTATCTCATTGCCCCGTATGTTCCTATGACCGGGAACCCATATCAGGGTAATTTCAAGCCAATGGCTGAGCAGTTTCAGCTCCTCTCTACACTGTAGGACCAGTTTGGATGAAATGTAGTTGGAGTCTAAGGCCTTAATAGCTGCTTGACTGTCTGAGGAGATAGCTACTCTTGCACCAACTTCCTTGTAGAGTTCTAGGGATTTGCATGCTTCTCTGATCGCTAAAAGTTCTGGCTGGAACACGGTGGCATAATCCCTTTCGGTTAAATTTGGTGAGGATGTTGTTGGCGACTAGTAAACACAGCAGAGGGGATAAGACTCCTCCCTGAGGGGTTCCCCTGTTGACAGAGCGTTTTATCGTGCTGCTGCCTACCTCACCGATGATTATTCTAGTTTTGAGCATGTTCTCTATCCATTCGTTGAGACCTATGTCTATGCCTAACATGTTAAGAGCCTCAATTATGGATCTTGTGCGAACATTGTTGAACGCCCCCTCTATGTCGAGAAAAGCGACTAGATCTGTCTCTGTGGACTTTCCTTTGATATAGGCATGTTGAGATGGTGAAATCGTTGAGTCTGTAATCTTTTGCCTGAGATGTACATCCAACAATCACTCGAGAGTTTTGAGGATGAAGGAGGATAGGCTGATGGGTCTGAAATCTTTCGCTGTATCAAGACCGCGTCTACCAGCTTTAGGGATAAAGATTACCTGCCTTATATGGTTCAAAGTTTTTTATCGCCCATAATATTCTATCTTGGGATACGATGTGGTTGATTATAGTGGGTGATAGTTTGGATGTTTGAACACTGTCAGTATTGTTCTCAATATATTCTGTGTTGCCTGGGAAGTGTGTATGTACAAGATATTCTAGTGTGTCGGCCGAGGATTTTGTCCACTCTCCGTTGTTTTTCTTCAAGAAGGAAGGGCAGGAGTGTTCCTTGGATAAAAGCTTGCCTAGTCTGGCCGTGTCTTTGGTCGATTCTATGGAACTACAAAAGTCTCTCCAAGCCTCTGTCCGATCCTATTTGATTGCTTTCTTGTATTCCCTAAGGCAATCTTTGTAGGGTTTGAAGTACTTGTGTTTGTAGCAAATATTGAAGATTTCCCTTGTAATTTTCCTGAGTTGACTTAAATCTTCATTCCACCAGGTAGGATAGGTTGTTTTGCCATATGTGACGCGACATGAAGCTTCAAGTCCTTTCGTCAAGGAAGTTTCGAAAGCTCTTACTTTCTCATCTAGGTCTTCCCTTGACGTTATGGTTTTATTTATGTGTTGAAGTTTAGACTGGGCCACTCTATGGAATGTGGGCCAGTTTGTTCTTCTAGGATTTCTATATGGGATAGGTTTCTCAAGCTTAAGATTGATATCGAAGAGGATCCAGTTATGGTCCGAAAAGGATTTCTCTCCAATTTGTGACTATTTGGGAATTATTGTTTGTGCATAGGGTAACGTCTAAGACCTCTTCCCAGCCTGGAAAGTTTGCCGGGCTCGGAAAAGTGAAGGTTGGGGTGGTCCCTACATTACATATGTCTAGGTTGGTGTTTAATAGGAATTCAAAAAGTGACTCACCTCTTTCATTCGTCTCTGAGCTGCCCCAGAGCTCGTTTCTGGCCTTTGCGTCACAGCCCATCAATAGTTTGTCTGTGTTGTTTACTGTTGACAGGAATCGAGCCACTTCGTCTGGCGGCGCCGGTTTCTCATGTGGCATATACACTGATGCCAGGTATATCGCCAATTTCTGCAGCTCCACTTTCACCACCGTAAAGTCGGGAGTACTAAAATGAGAACACAGAAAAGCTTTTAAGTGTTTTTTAGTTATTATGTATGACCGTGGCTTACCGTCTGCTTTGTTGTAGAATATGTTGATGTTCTTGTTGTTTTGGAACCACTTAATCTCGTTGTCTCTGACCCAGGGCTCCTGTATGAAACCGATGTCGATGTCCCCTTCCCTGAGGAAGACATCCAAATTCTCTGTAGCACATTTCGAGTGCTGTAGATTCACCTGTATTCCTCTAGGCATCGGGTTTATTGTTGTCTTCAGCTAGGCCCAGCTTTTCTAGCCTTTCTAGCTGTATGTTGTTGTCGACCTCATCTGGGTCTTCCTCATTTTCATTGCTGTCTGCTTTGAAAATTTTCATTTGGCCTTTCTTAGACCGAACCGCATTTTGTTGTCGTTTTAATATTGGCAGGCGCTCATCCTTGATCTGCAGAACGAATGACATTCACGATTGCCCAGTCGTCCATCGGCACCGCAGGGTTGTGTGACTTCAGGTATTTCAGCACTTCTGCACCGCTCAAGTCCATCACCGGTAACCAAATGCGAGCGCGAGGAGGGCAAGGGATGTCCTTGGCCGGAATGAGCTTGAGTTTTAAGCCTTCCAGTGTGCTGTTGATCTCAGCAACACACTTTTCTAGGACAACCCTTGACCAGTCGTCGTCGCACTTGATAACCCTACAGCCACGAAGTACTCCTGCAGAATCGAAGGAAGGGAGAGTTCCGCCCTGTGCTCCAATCACATGCTTGTCTAGCACGAGCTTGGACAGTTTGGCCTCCACTTACCCCCACTTCTGCAGGACCACTTTGCCACTGTTTGTGGTTTCATCGATTAGTGCATAGAGGAGGTTATCCTTAACCACCTCACTGAACGGTCGTTGCTTCGTTTCTTCGATGCTGCTGGACACCTTAGGTCTCTTCGGTGCCTGATCCATCACGTCCTGTGACCTGTTTCTCTTCATCGCATCGCCTTTTTTCTTGTCGTCCTCTTTGGGTTTTTTGGATAAGAAGTCTTCGTACTCCTTAACCATCTGCTGGTATTTTAATTTGTCAGCCGCGTCGCGCTCGTCAGTCGCTCCAGCGAGTTCATTTTTGGCAGTCTTGCTTAGAATGAACCTCGCCTTCGTGTAGCGAGACTTCATGATGGCACCCTCGGATTTGTGTTTGCGTGCGGCCTGACTCTCTCTCTGAGTGCCGTCTGCCGCCTCTTGCGATGTTTGTGGTACAACTTTTTGTTGTTGTTGTTGCTTTCTTGGTAAGGATGTGCTATGGCTGGTACTTCCCTTACTCTTTGCTGACTCAGCCGTTTCTTGGCTGGAGGTCAGCAGGGTATCCTCCTCGGAGGATGGTATTGTGTCGCAGCGCGGCCCGAATTTTTGGTTTTTTTTTCGTTTCGTTGTAAATTCATTATCATCTGTTTCTTACGGTTGCTTCGCCTGACTGCGTCAAGCTCCACAACCCACGAGTATTAAGGGGAAGTAATGGGGTCCCCCGCGGCAGCGCCCCTTACCGCGGTAAGGCCACAGTTACTCTAGAAGGCGGCCAGGTATTCGAGAGGGAAACTCCGTTCGCGATGCACATGTTTTAATTCCCTGCACCATTCAGTCCTCGGCACGATTCCAAGCACACCTTGACTTGGGAATAGAATATATGTAGAAAACGTAAATGTTGATTCCCCAGTTTGCCCTTTTCCAATGTACTAATCCTACATTCTAATACACTGAGGATTTTGGGCTTAATATTCGACAAAAAACTTACATAAAGAACACTGTAAAGCCATTAGAATAAGCTTATTTTTAAGATTAAACATAATTACTTGCTAACGTAACAAAGGCCTTACGATTTTGGACTTTGCATTTACGGATATTGTGCAAAAGAAAACATCAAACTATTAAATGCTCCTTACCATGCGGCAACTAGAAGGAGTATCCGCGCGTTTCCGACATCACCAACAAAAGCTGTTCTTGCAGAAGCCGGATTACTGGATAGATTCCAGAGAGTCAAGCGCAATACAATAATGCTCCTACCCAAGCTTCTTCACTGCAGAAATAAAATATTACTTGGACTGATAATCTCAGCGAAGCAACATTATAAAAATAGTCGCACACAGTCCACTATACAATGTTGTGTTTAATGATTGCACAAATTTAATGTCACATCAGAAGCGATTTTGCCACCAATTCCAGTTTTCACAGCGGAAGCAGCTGCATTGCTTGAAGCGGTACTTTATGCTTCTGACAAAGGCGGCAAATTCATTATTTGCAGCGATTGAAAATCTGTAATGTACGCTCTATTGAACCATTCTAACGACACCCCATTAAACACCGAAATCCGAAATAATATTTTATTAAATAAAAATTCCTTAAGGATCATATAGGTTACGGGCCATGCCGTAGTACAAGGCAATGAGTGCGCTGATACCAGAGCCAAAGAAGCCGCTCAAGAATCTCTTCCGAAATTTGAAATTTGAAAAGGTGGAGCCAAGGAGCACCACGAGATTTGGTGGCTCCTAAAACACTCAGACTAAAAAGCCCATTGTATTTACAGCTCCGGAAAGGGGGTAGATAGTCAAGGAGGGAAGGAGAAAAGTATCAGAGAACGCGATAGGAAAGAATAGAGATAGAGATAGTTAGTCCTGTGAGAATTTTCCAGATTCTTTGCCAAATCTGTAAATATCCTCCAGTTTCAGAGAACGAATATTACTCATTCTCATGACATCGGAACCCAAAACTCGTAGCCGTGCTCTAGCAAAGGCAGGAGACTCGCAGAGAAAGTGCTCAGTGCCATCCGCCTGGTCATATGCTGACCCCATGGGTTGTGTCCTGTAATGATACCGACCATCAACCGAACGTCTTTCCTTCTAAGTTTTAGTAGAAAGCTTGACAGTTTTTTCTTCGGACTTGTCACAAAACACTTTGCAGTTCTGCAGCGTTCTAGACCGGACCATCGCTCTTTATGTAGATTGCCTACATAAAAGCTGATCCAATTCGTGATTCCTGCGGAACTGATTCCGATTATTGGCTCGGGCCCTTGTGGGGGCACCGCTGATCCAAGGTTGACCAATTTGTCGGCAATTTCGTTTCCTTGAACACCGGAGTGTACTGGAGCCCATATAAGTACAAGCCTGTTTTGTCTTGCAACAGAATTAAGCTTCTTCTTACATTCTTGAACAATCTTTGAGGTTTGCTTCGCGTTCTCCAGGGCCTTCAGTGCAGCCTGACTGTCACTGAAAACTCCAATCTGTTTCCCGCTCCATCTCCTCTCGATTATCCTTTCGGCTACTTTCAGGGTGGCAAAAACTTCCGTTTGGAAAACAGTTGCCATTTCCCCCATAGCATGGTGATACTTATTACTATCGTTTATGTACTATCCGGCTCCAGACCCTATTTCATTCTTGGACCCATCGGTAAAGAAAATATCCGTCAAACCTCCTTCCATGCATTTTGGATTGCTCCATTGTTAACGTAATCTGACATCAAATTTCCTTCCAAATGAGACTGTGGGTATCAGGTCGTCTTTAGGTGCCAAAAACAGTGGAGACTGCTCAGATAGCAGCGTAAAGATTTCTCTGTGTCCCGAAGTTCCGTCTTCGTGCCAGAAACTATATTTATAGAGTATATACGTTGCTTCCTGCTGTATCTGAAGACCCAGGGGGAGAAAATCTAGTTTAGCATTTAGGGCATCACCAGAGGATGTCCTCATGGCACCCGTGATGCATAAACATACACTTCTTTGTAGCCTGTATAGTTCCCGGATATTGGACCACGCTCCGTCGCCACCAGCCACCGAGGCGTAAGTGATGATTGGTCTGATAAGTGCTGTGTACATCCATAGGACCAGAGCAGGTTTCAGACCCCAGGTTTTACCAAAGGCTCCTCAGCACTGCTAAAAAATCCTCAATGCGCGATTCACCTTCAGTGCAACGTGAGTCTCCCAAGTCAGCTTTTTATCCAAGATTACTCCTAGATATTTAACTTCATTGGAAAGACCGAGTGTCACACCTTTCAGTGTTGGAAGACTGAGTCCATCCAATTTCCGTTTTCTCGTAAAGAAGACTATGGTTGTTTTGTTTAGATTAACGAAAAGACCTTGTCTCATGCACCAGTCATCGATTTTGTCCAGAATCCTCTGCACTTTCGTGCAAAACCTCCTTAGGGATTTATCCGATATTAGCGCACAGACATCGTCGGCATATGCTTGGACATGAAGTTCCTGCATCTCTGCTAGTAGAGAGTCTACGACCAAGCACCACAACAGCGCAGAAAGAACACCCCCTTGATCCCCCTTGTTTGGCTTTGACGGTGATTTGTTCGTCACTGTTCTCACCAGCGGTTAACAGCCTCTCAGAGAGAGAACGTTTCCACGACAGTCGGTTCTACGTTATCGAAATGACCCGGATTTATATCCGGCCAAGGACTATCGCTCCAGCAGCATTCCCCAATTGTAAGTATGGGGAATAATTATGCTGATACAACAACAACAACTAGCCTCTCAGAGAGCATGGAATATATCCATTTTACAATGGTTTCATTAACTCCGTGTCGTTCGGCAGATATGTTCTTCTATACATGTTTTGAGCCGAAAGTGGCATTATCAAAAGCCACGAACACACCCATTGTGTATTCTTCAGCTTCCAGCCTGGCTTCGATCTTGCTAACAAGATCGTGTAAGGCTGATTCACATGATTTTCCACTCTGGCAAGCGTGTTGATTTCTACTAAGTGGACTTCTCGGCAATACCCCCACTCGATTATGCTTCTCCACCACTCGTTCTAGACTTTTCAACACGAACGATGCCAAACTGATTGGTATAAAACTTTTTGCTAGGCAATAGTCGTCTTTTCCTGGGTTCGGAATAAATACTACTCTTACGTGTCGCCATTGGAATGGTTTATTACCAAGCGCAAGACAAGCTGTGAAGATCCTATTCAGGGCCTCAATCAGCCTGTCTCCTACTTTTTGAAGCATTGCTGGATATATTTCGTCTGGTCCAGGGGAAAGTTCTCAAAGGAAGACAAGGAAAACCTTATCGATTCTTTTGTCACTATCCGACTAGCAATACACAGCTGTACCTAGAGGTTCTACCGTTCCTACCGTTATTGTCCATGAACCTCTTTGCTTCAGAGAGAGTTCTACTACCCGCAAAATAGGTTTGGAGTAGAGCATTAACCGTTTCCGATTTGGAAATGGTGTATGAACCATCAGGTTTTAGAATGGAATCCAGCCTTACTGAGCGATCTAGATGAAGGACCTTACAAGCTCTCGCTGTTTCCCTCATTTCTTCTCCTTCTATAGGATTCAAGTTTGGCTCTCCGTACTTTTTTATTATATTCTCTCTGTGTAAATCGATGATTAGCCCAGTCCTCTTCTGTTTGGGTCTTTAAGGCCTTATTAAGAAGTTTTCTGGACCGTACACGAAGCTTCGACAGCTCAGAGTTCCACCAAGAAACCGCTTTCCCCTGCATACTTTGCCTGAGTGGGTACAGTTCTTCAAAGCAATTGATTAAAGTACCTTCTAATTTCTTAGTAGCATCCTCAATCATTTCTACTGATTTGAGTTTTTTCAGGTTTGATAATCGCTCTGTTACAAGCTCACCCATACCTGTCCCAGTCCACATTTCGAGGATTCCCACCGGAAGGTATTGATATTGTATCAATTCCCTGTCGGAATTCGATAAGACGAGGATCAGAAAGAGAGTCCTTTTCCAAAACTCGCCATCGGTTTGATTCGCTAAATCAATCACCTCTTGTCTTTTCTTGGTCACAAAAATTGGTTTGTAACCAGTGTTTTGAATGACCAAATCGGATGACACGATAAAATCCAGTAACTAGAGACCTCTGGGGTTGCATTTGCTGCTTCCCCATACAATGTTCTGTGAATTTGCACCACAGCCCACTATTAGCCCCAGATTATTGGATTCTGCATACTTGACCACTTCTCTAAGCTCCCTCGAAAAGTCGTAGGGTATGCAGGCCGAAACTAAGATAGCTTCGACACTGTGCCCACTCTTCAAGTACTTTATTTTTGCAACAACGATATCTCCACAGCATAGCTTTTTTAACATCGTGTGTTCGATCAACCTCGGCATGATAATACATGCTCGCGGTCTCACATTCCCTTCACAATGTAATATTTGTCCCCACGACATAGCACCTAGACCACAGATACGCTTGGGACATACCAATGGTTCTAGTATTAGTATTATGTGTGGGTTTGTTTGCAGTTTTGCATGTGTATGGCACAGGAGAGCCGTAGACGCTTTGCTATGCTGCAGATTTATCAGTGTAAATATTACTTCAGTCATGAGACTGAGTATATTTACGCTTTGTCCTCCACCTTATCCTGGTGGATTCGCACCAGATGTAGATGAGGACGGCATCCGTACTTCGACTTAAGAACCTTGAGGGACCCAAGATCGATACCCATACCAGGTGGGAACCCGCCTCCGAAGCGGTAGCGGATTTCTGTCTGGTGCACTAGTATACTCTCCAGAGAGTCGTGTCAAGATCTTTCTTCTGAACACGGATGCGTGTGAGGAGTTCTGCTGAACTACAGGAAGGACCCGGAATCCAGACATTCGCTCGTACCAACCTTTCTTAGCTACTCTCAACAAGAATGAACTTGCTGTTTTCGCAGGCTAGAACTTTTGAATCCCTTCACTTCGGTGCACATTTTAACATGAAAAATATTTGGAAAAGTATACAAAAAAACACGCGTTCGAATTGGTCACACTATAGCCACCCATGTTCACATTCTAAACGACACAGTCAAACCAGACTGCCCTTTTAGCAACTCAAACGAGTATACGGCAGCACACCTTGTCGATACCTGCCCATGATTGGAATACACTAGAAATGCAATCCATTCTAACTTTGAAATTTCGAATCTACTCAATAACACAGATGACAATAGCATTAACTTAATTTGTAAATTTATTAAAAAAACTAAATTAAATCTTTAACTCTTTGCAAAAACTATATATAATATAAAGTTTTAATCCACTCAAACTCACACTATCCACTAATCTACCAACACTTCCTCAACTACCTTCTCCCATCCTCATAGTTCCTTATCTAAGTATTTATTTATTTATTTACAGACGTGAAATAATATTATAATTATTCTTACACGTAAAAAAGGAGCACTGGCTGCCAGGACCTTCGGCCCGCTGATGTAAAAGTAATAGATAGTTTGCTTAAAGGTCTTACATGTGAAAGTGAGACTTGAAAACTTAATTAATTAAGACTATGGTAAAAATATACTAACTATGTTAGAGCAGCGAACATCAAATCAATTTTTTCAAAATTTCAATTTTATCTAAATATATTATTACTCTAGTTCATGATTCATAACCCGAAGACCCTGGCAGCCAGTGCTTATTTCGTAAGTGGAATAGTTATTAATAACTGTTACTCTTCTAAATAAATAAAATAAACATGAAAAGCAAACAGCTATTTCGCTTTCATTTGCTGCTGTACTGCCCTTTATGTACATATGTACTGAAGCAACGAGAAGAGAGAAACTGTTTAATAACGGCTCAGTCACACTTATTTCTGCCAGCACATTTAAAATAAAATATCACCTATGTATACAGTGGCTCACAGAAGTATTTTGCATAATAGCGCGTATGTACAAATTTAAGATTTTGTATGTAGGGGAGATCGGGGGGTTATGAGACGGGTTTTGTTTTTTGACCATAAACATAATATAACCTATCCATTTTTCTGCACATTAAAATTTTTTAATTGTGATTAAGTATAACAACACTTTGACAAAAGATTAATTTCTTAAAATTATAGAAAAATCTCTAAGTTTTGCCTGCCTGCTCAAAAATCATTTTTTTCGGATTTTCGCATGTTCGGGGGGTTGTGAGACACAAATTTCATCAGAAAGAAAACGGCCTGATTTTATAAAAATTTTTTATTTCAATCGTTAAAAAGGCATATATTGGCTTCTACAATATAATTGATATGAACAATATGAATAATATACCTAATCAATCAAGTCAATGAATATCCGAAAAAGAAAATATTAGATTAATCAGATTCACAATGGATGCAGGTGTAATAGCCGGCTGTTAAATTTGCACATTTCAAGTGAACAGGTCTATCGCAAGTATTACAGTGAATCGAATTGTTTCGGTTTAATTTTTTGGGCATTACACCTTTGCAGATAATACAGAAATGCGAGATACGGCTGTAGAATACTATTAAATGTTCCTAGATTACGGAAATAGCATGTCTCATGACCCCCCGAATACGCTGTCTCACGACCCCCCAATTGCTTTATTTTCAATGTGGCCACTGTTTTATGGATGCATTTAATATTTACGCAAAACTCTTGTTGTGGGTCAAAAGGCTACTCACCAAGGAAGGTTTTGATGCATGCACTTTTATAATTAGCTTGTTCAACAAAGTGTAAGAAACAACAAAAACGATTATCAGCAAAACTTTCAATCACACAAGTGGAGTCGCGGTATGAGGACACACAAATAACCTGCATGAACAAAATATTTGTCATGTAAATATTATGATTGAAAGCTAGCAAGAAGTTACGCAGATACCAGACAGATGCCGCGCTCTTCAGTTCAGGGCTGTGAGCGTGTCTCATGACCCCCCGTGTCTCACGACCCCCCGATCTCCCCTACTAAGTATCCGAAAATAAAAATGTTAATACTTACACGCATTATTGAGCACTGTCTTAGCAATTGGGCTACACATCATGCACAAAAATTGTACCGTTAGGTGCATATAACAAAAAAGTGCGTAGCAATGAAAATGTGTGCTCACAAAAGTATTTTGCTTATTGTTTATAGATACCGTTACTGGACGCAGTTCAGTTACTTTTTCTGTTTTCGCTGAAGTTGTGGCTACAAGTGCGTATTATAATCAATTTTATTTGTAATTGAGTTCATTTCGTTTGTAATTGTGGTACTGTGGATATCGGAAATGCCAAAGGGTAAAGAACTAACTACAGCTGAAAAAAAAATTATTTTACATCTCCATAATGAAGGAAAATCTACGAAATATATTTGCAATATGTTTAGTCGATGCCGCCAAACGATAGAAAATGTAATAAAACGGTGTAAAGAACGCGGTAATTTAGAAAATTTAACCCGTTTTGGTCGACCAAAATTGCTAACTGAGAGAGAAGAACGCCAAATATTGAAAGAAAATCGCAAAAACCCACATTTATCAGCCCCAAAAATCAATGACAAAATAAAAGCATACTTTCAGATTGAAGTATCCGATGAGACAGTGCGCAGAGCCCTCAGAAGCAACAATATTCACGGTCGTGCAGCAAGGAAAAAACCACTGATTTCACAAGTCAATAAAGCAAAGCGGCTTTTATTCGCCAACACCTATAAAACCAAAAGTTTTGAGTTTTGGAAAACCGTAATATTTAGTGATGAAAGCAAATACAACATTTTTGGTCCGGACGGACGTCGTATGGTATGGCGGAAGCCAAATGAAGAGCTGCGATTAAAAAATGTTAAATCCACTGTTAAGCACGGTGGAGGTTCCGTCATGGTGTGGGGTTGTATGTCGGCACAAGGAGTCGGAAAGCTGGTGTTTATAGATGGAACGATGGATAAACATCTTTATTTGTCTATTCTCAAAGACAACTTACATTCCAGTGCAGAAAAAATGGGAATGTCGTCTAACCACTTTTTGTTTCAACACGACAACGACCCCAAGCATACAGCTCATGATGTCAAAATGTGGATACTTTTTAATACAAAACATTTGCCAACACCTCCCCAAAGTCCCGATATCAACCCCATAGAAAATCTGTGGGCCTATCTCGAAGAAAGAGTGCGAGAACACAAAATTTCGTCAAAAAGTGACCTTAAAGATGTTTTACTCCAAGAATGGGAAAAAATACCTCTTGACTTTTGTCGCAAGTTAATAGAATCTATGCCAAGGCGCTTGGAAGCAGTTTCCAAAAATAATGGTTATCATACGAAATATTGAATTAATAGAAATTAGTATATTTGTACACCACCTAGTCAAAAGCAAAATACTTTTGTGAGCAATGAATTCTATTTTATTTTACTTTTTTTACGTTTACATTGGAACATATTTTTCTTTTAAAGTTTTAATACATTGTTTATGTAGATATAAGGTTTATGTTTAAGAATTTATGAAATAATTAACAAATGAATTTAAAAAATATACAGGAATTGAAGCGTGAACTTATTTGTCTTCTCATGCAAAATACTTTTGTGAGTCACTGTATATCGGTTTTAAATTACCACATTTGGTAGACATTATCTAATAAATACCCAAAGAATTACTGACCATGGTAATATATTTTACTTTTCGGCTTGAAGTGTGTCTCACAGAAGTTTATTGCCTACCTGCTGACACCCGGACGGCTGCTGTTTTGTTTTTTGAGCTACTCCAGTTGCTATTTATTGGTGTTTCCGCTGTTGCTGACCTCTAGAGTTCCTGCTTCTGCCTACGACCTGTCGGATTTTGACTTTTGACGTCTTTAAAATTGTCTTGTTTGTTTTTTTTTCACACTTGTGGAATTGCGCCAAAGCGAAAAATTACAAAAATTCACCAGCTGTCAAAAAGTGCAATCACAACAGCTGTCCAAAAACATAGCTAATATGCAGCGCACGCCAATCACTATAAAAAATTGCTGCTCGAAATTTCACCTGGACCCATCCCAGTTGTAACAAAAACAACCAGTTGGTAGTTTGTATGCTACTGAACTTATGCGACTAATGCATAACTTATTGGACAAGAAGTTGGAGGATTAGCGGAACGTGTAAATATGGTAAGTTAGCTGAAGAAAAAACGCGCTGAAAGAAGAAATATGCCAAATGAAAAAGGTGAAGGAGAGAATCGGAAATTGCAGTGAGGCAGATTTTCGAGAACACTCGTAAGCTTTCTGGCTTGATTTAAGCAGCGATAAAGGTTGGAGAAGTTTTCCTTCATCTTAATCACACTATATTAGCAGCAACTTCAAAGCATACAATAAAAATATTAGGCTTCAAAATGAAAATAGGCAACAACTGGTTCAAATGGGTCAACGATAAAAAGTAATTTGAGGCAAGGAATTAGGGGTTATATGATAACAATCTGAGGAGTTTAGATACCGATTGAATTAATAGTATTTTAGCCAAAATTAGGGCAAAAAATCCTTAATCAAAAATATAAGTAGTTTTCATATAAACTCAAAAAATCCCAATGAAAATATAAATGTATGTCGTATAAAATAATAAATATAAACTCTTTTGATATCATCTTCTTGTTTAAAACGAATGTAGTTAAGGATGGAAGATCTAAGTTTTTTCACTTATTAAAGGATTTCAATTTGAGATGGATCGATGCTGTTAAAGTTCATAGTATGGGATGTGTTAGTGGCGATAGTGTATTTAGCTACAAAAAGAATGTCGAAACTATTTTTAATAGAAAGTTTGTTGATATGTTAAGGAATGTTGCTCTGTCCGTTAATCTTGGTGCCACCAATTCATTGCTTATACCTCAACGCATAAACTTGTAGAGCTTATAGTGGGACAACGATTTCATTAAGTTAGAAGAATAACTCTTTAACAGTTGTAGTATGCCATCTTTCTTAATAGTGACATCTTTCTATGCTCAACGCACGCATAGGAACAGAGCAAGTTTTAGATAATGAGACTCTTGACGGGTTTCCGGAAGTTATGGTTAGTAGGAAATCCGAGAACCCTACACTGGATCAAAAAAGGGGAAAGAACTTCTAAATCTCATCAATGACGTAGGAGGGATTGTTTTGAAAGGGCATACTCCCGGGGACGCATTTGGCGAATTTAAATTTTGCGGTGTTGCTGACTGCTCTGCGATTGATTACGAAATGTGCTCAAGAATTCCATGTTGGAAGCAAAGCATTTTGGGCCACATGCCTTTGTCAAAAGCTCCGTTGCGCCCATTGCGTTCTCAAATAAGTTTTCTCCAAAACTAAAGTGGTACCCGAAACGAGCTGAAATATATAACGACGCATTTAACTTTCTTCAGCATAAACTCGTCAAGTCTGACCTACCAAATCTGTGTAACTACAGAAAAGATAGAATCTGCAGCAAGTAAAATAATGGGGAAGAAGATATTTGAACCAAAAAATGAATTATTCTAGTACTCTGTCTGAGTCTACGTAAGTTTAACTTAGACTCAGACAGAGTAAAACATTTAAACTACCGAACCATTTACAACAAATTATGCAGTCAGAAGAAGCTCGAGTGGCAGCGTCATCAGATCGACCAGTTAAATATATAGGGTTTCTCAGTAAGAGCGCTTCAACTTTTGAACTTTTTTGAATAAAACACAAACGGTTTGACTTTTTTAACAAATTTTTTTTTTATTATCGATTTCTTTTGCATGACCACCGCGTGCACGTTTTACGAAGTCCAATCGTTGAACCCAATTTTCGACCACTCTTTTGCATAAATCGCCCGAAACTCCAGCAATTTCGCGTTCAATATTGGCTCTGAGCTCACAAATCGTCGCCGGCTTGTTACTGTAGACCAATGACTTCACATTGCTCTTAAAGTAGCAGCAACAGAACGATTATTTTCATAAAAAATTTGCACGATTTGCAGTCGTTGCTCATGTAGCGTTCCATGATGAAATGTATACTAATGAAGTTTACAAATGACAAGCGAAAAATAAAAAATATTGCGTCGTTCGCCCTCCCTATCGGAAAAAAGTTGAAGCGCACCTATTAAAAAACTCTATACTACTGTGGCCAAAAGTAAGGTGAATTTGGTTGTAAAATGAAAACTCTTTATTTATTCTTGTAAATCAATTTCATCCCCTTCAAAATAATCCCCTCTCGATGAAATACACTTATGCCAACGATTTTTCCAATCGCCGAAACATGCCAAATAGTCCATTTCCGGTATAGCCATCAGCACCTTCTTCGATTCAGCTTTTATCTCCTCAATCGACTCGAAACGCGTTCCCTGGAGTGGTCTCTTGAGTTTTGGGAATAGCCAGAAGTCACACGGAACCAAATCAGGCGAATACGGTGGATGCGGAACGATATGCGTGGAATTTTTGGCGAAATGGTCATGAAGAACGAGTGCAGTGTGAGACGGTGCATTATCGTGATGCAAAAACCAAGAGTTGTTGGCCCATAATTCTGGTCTTTTTAGACGAATTGCTTCACGTAAACGACGCATAACGCTCAAATAATATTCCTTATTAACAGTTTGGCCAGGTGGAAGGAATTCATAGTGCACCACACCACGAAAATCGAAAAAAACTCTCATCATGACCTTTACTTTTGAACGACTTTGACGTGCTCTTTTCGGTCTGGCCTCGCCTTTAGCACGATATTCGTTTGATTGGTCGGTTGTTTCAGGGTCGTAAGCATAAATCCAAGTTTCATCTCCCGTAATGATAGTCTGAAAGCATTGTTTCACACACATCAACGCAACGACTTTTTTCCAAGAAATTGAGAGTTTTCGGTACCAAACGAGATTTGACTTTTCGTAGGCCCAAATGGTCTTTCAAAATGGTTTTCACAGATCCTTCTGATATTCCGATCATATCAGTAAGGTCTTTAACAGTCAACCGACGATTTCTGAGCACTAACTCCTTCACTTTATTGACGTGTTGGTCATCTGTTGACGTCGATGGTCGTCCGGAGCGCTCCAAGTCATCAACACGTTCTCGACCCTCTTTGAAGTCTTTGTACCACTTATAAACATTTTGCTGCGACATGGCCGAATTACCAAATGCCTTCTGGAACATGCTAAACGTTTCCGCAGCCGAAATTTCATTCCGCAAACAAAATTTGATGGCACTTCTCTGCTCAATCAAATCAGACATTGTAAAAATCGAAAAATTCACTCTTGGTCGTTTGGTAAACACAAGCGTAAATATATTACTGATAATGACATTCACAAGAAAATTGGCCCAGATGTTATTAACAGTGCTGCAAACTCAAGGAAAAAATAACTAGACCGAAATTTTAGTCCCGCGAAGTTTGACAAATCAATTCACCCAATTTTTTGCCCACAGTAGTAGTTAGTAATAGTACTTTTTAACCTGTCTTCAATTTTGCATCTAAGCTTTAAGGCTAAAAAGAAAACTTTTGCCTTTTTTGTGGAATTCTCATGTGCATTCAATGCTATCTCGCGTGATATGATTTTTATTATTTTTTAGCATCGACCCCTATGATAGAAATATTAAAACTGTTATACGAAGACACTTCAAATAATATTTGGCTCCAAGAAAAGACGTTAGATCGGTCTAATATTATAAATATCTTAAATGGCTGCGATTATAGAGCTTTGTATAAATATTTATCCTGATGTCACAGTATAAGAAAATGTTTTAATGAGTTTTCATAACTACACTTATGAGTTTAAATAATAATATTTCGTGCATACTGAAGCTTTAGTTATTGTTTACATTTTGTAATAATACACTTGAACCAGAATGCTTTGATTAAAAATGCAGAAAATATACCATCCAATACTTATTTTAAACCAGCTTTAACCCGCAGCCCCGCTCACGTAGGAGTAGTTTTGAGGGATTTAGGATATGTATATAAAAGAATTACAAACAATAATTTCATAGAAAATAATTTTTTATTAATACCATAATATTACAATACCCGGCATCCGTTGCTATGCCTCGTTGAATAAAATCAAAACAACCAATCAGAAAAATATCAAGCAAAATTATTTTTATTAATTTTCTATCTCAAACCGATTTTGAACTTTGTATGTGGGTCATAGTTGAACAGCTTATGCAGATTATGAAGTCTAGAGTGTGCTATAAATAGTGGGAACTAGGAAAAACTAGGATTTAACCCGCAGCCCCGCTCACGTAGGAGTAATTTTGAGGGATTTAGGATATGTATATAAAAGAATTACAAACAATAATTTCATAATATAGAAAATAATTTTTTATTAATAACCATAATATTGCAATACCCGGCATCCGTTGCTATGTCTCGTTGAATAAAATCAAAACAACCAATCAGAAAAATAGCAAGCCAAATTATTTTTATTAATTTTCTATATCAAACCGTTTTTGAACTTTGCATTTGGGTCATAGTTGAACCAGAGAATGTTAATGCAATGAGAAGGAGCAAATGTTAAATGAGCTTTTTTCGAGTTCTAATTTGTAGATTCATAATAAGGTCATTTCTAATTCAACTTTCCTCACGAGGTGGGAATTGCAGATATTTACCACGCGAGTGACGCGAGTGGAGGGTTTCTATATTTACTTACCACGCTAGGACAGTAATTCAGATATTTTAAGCGTTTACCAAACTACTGAGGAAGTTCATAAGATTTTTCGGCACACTACTAAGGAAATCGAAGCGAATAAATTTGCGATTAAGAAGGCCGCGCGGCAGTTAGTTTATGGTGCAGAAGCTAAAGTCGGCGGAATTATTCGTTTTGTTTCTTGGCACGTATTTAATTCAGGTTCAAGTCCTGAAGTCATATTTTTTTTTCTTGCACAGGTTTTTTTTTACAATTCAAACCAGGAAAGTTTGGTAAAATTTTTGAGTTTATTTTAATTAAAATTTCTTTAAAATACTGTTTTTTTTTTGTATTTTATAAATGGAAATTTCTTTTCGGTATAAAATAGTTCATACTGGATATGACCTGATTTTTATATAAATCAATCAAAACAGAAAATATGTACATATCGCACTTGTTACGTTAAAGCGTAACAACTCAAAATCTGAACATTTTCAGTAGAGACGAAAAACTGTTTCCGTAAATATTAATAATATAGGTATTACAAGGGAAAAAATATGTAATTGCACGAAAATATCATTAAAAACAATATAACGGTTGTTTCATTCTTATTTGCTTAGTACTTGCGCTAAAATAACAAATTTTTGAGTGGTTACTCTTTTCCTTTTCTTTTTGAGTTGTTACGCTTTAACGTAACAAGTGCGATATGTCTATAATCTATTTCATCAAATCCAAATTATATTGATGAGAAAATATCATTCTAATATCCGTCCAGAAAGCCAAACGCGCATACACAGATACATATGCATATAATTACGCATACAAACTTTCAACTAACGCAGAATATGTGCATATGAAACTGCGAATCGAGTAAATGAGTGATTTAGAAAACTTCATCAGTAATTGTAAATTAGCACAATCGTGAAAGACGTGTCGTGTATGCAGTACACCGTCCCATATTTGACTCAGGTTCAAGTCCTGTACACAGTTTTTTTTTCGAAATTTTTATTTCATTTTTTATATTTGGTTTAATTAGAATTGATTTAAAATAGTGTATTCAGGTTTTTCTAATACCTGTTATTTAGAAATTTATTTTCTACAATATATAACATTATTCATACTTCTTTTGAATTAATTTATATGTAAAACAACCATAAAGGCAATCATATGAATATGCATTCCTATATTTAATCTCTTCAGTAAAATCTGAACTACTTACATACACATATTGATGAGAAAATATTCTAATATCCATGGATGCATCCAGAAAGCCAAACGCGCATGCACGCATATGTATATATGTAAATATATATAAATATGTATATACAAACCTTCAACGAACGCAAAATGTATGCATATAAAAAACAACAACTGCGACCGTCTTCTTGTCCGTCAGTGAAAAGATGGGATATGTATACCCTATGAGCAAAAAGAACCGGGAAGGTGATGTTGACTGTTTTCTTCGATTGCCAAGGCATAGTCCATGAGTACCTTCCATCGGGCCAGACAGTCAATAAAGAATATTAGTTATCCGTTTTGAAACCTTAGAGAGATGCTGTGTGTTGCAAACCGCCGGAAATGTGAGCAAACAATTCTCATATTTGGCATGATGAATACAAATCGGCCTGCCGGGGGTGTTTGGAGGACTGGGTTAAACGTTGGCACATGTGTGTTGCTTCAGACGGGTCATATTTTGAAGGAGATAATATAAATTTGCCTTAAATTTGACTCTCTTTTGTTTAATACAAACATTCCCGGTACTTTCTGATCATAAGGTACATATATGCGGCTTTGCGGACAGCAATGTGTGATTCGCTGGAAGTCGCATTAACTCGCCACTGTCGCACAGTTAGAAGACATATTTACATACATATCGTCCCCTTAGTATTAAAATAGCCTATAAATTTTTTGACGTTTTGAGAAAATGAATTTCAAACTTTTTGTCGAAAGTAGCTCTCACTCAAATCTCGTTATGTCTGTAAATATTTATTATTTTTTGACTGACGTTTTGACCCACTTTGTGGAACTAGAATTTGACAAAATTTTGACCACATATAAAATCGACGATGGAGAATCCAAAAATTCAATAAAAAAATAATAGCCTATGAGCACATAGGCTATTGTTATACTAAGGGGACGATATAAGGGTGCATACATACATACGGAGCCGCGGCCACTCGACATGACAAAAATTTAAGATTAATCAAATATTGGCAAATAATTCCACGCGAAATATTCCAATATTGACTATTTTCGAATGGTTGCGAAAATTGGCATATGAGCGGCTTGGTTTATGAATGAAATTGAAATATGAGCTTTAACTTATGAATGAACTTTTTGTTTTTGTTCTAAATTGTTCAGCGCCGTCGCTGATAGAATCATGGCCGCTGCGACTGCGTCTACGAATGTTTGTTTTTGTAGTCGCTAGGCTTAGATTTTAGCTTTGGGCGACATGCGCATGTGAGGTATGTGTTTTTGTTGTGTTCTAGAACATTTTAGAATGTGTGGTGGCAAAGCGGCCATCGCGTTGCGCTTGCTGTTGCTTTTGCGTCTATCAAAGTATTGTGTTTTTGTAAGTATAATATTAGGAATATCGACTGATGAAAGACAAAAGTACACGGAAGCAAGAAGGGAGGGCTGTGCTCGCGCATATATGCATGAATATATGAACGTGCATGGATGTTGTAACATATGAATACAATTATTTTGTAGGAAGTTTAGAAGGCAAGTAGGTATACTCGTATATGTATATATGGACATAAAGTGGGTATATATACATACATAGAGCAGAATTGTTTTTGCACTTGTTAGGAAGAAACTCGTTCACTAGTGCGTATGTGTATTTGATTTCTTGTAAGAATGTGATGTGCTGTGACATGTGTACATACATAAGTCAAGGTTATTTGGGCATACTTGCATATGTGATATGATGTTCTTGCGCTTGTGCATTATTGTTTTTCATATACAAATGTACATACATACATATGTATGTAAATGCTGTCGAATACATAAATTATAAATTGACATACAATATAAAATAAGTGTTGATTTATCTTAAACCGTTCTTTTTTTCTGAATGCAAATACCTCCTATTGACATGTACATACATATTATGTACTTATGTATATTATCATATACCATCATTTATTTACATATAAAGTATACGTTCATTTATGTACATATGTGTGTAATGAAAAACTTCATGAATTACTTTCAGAACTTTATTAAAATTTATTCGCGTCGCGTGCATGCACAAAACCTTTTGTTCACAACGCAGGCGCTGAAATAAACGCTCTGCGTATTTATCCTCCCCACGTGACTCGCCATCAATTCTCGGTGGAAATTTTTTTTTTTCGTTTTTAAATTTTTTTTTTAATGTAATCGTAAAAAAATGTGTAATAAATTTTATGTATCCGCTTATCATTTCAAAAGTAACAAAATGGTAAAAAAATAAGCAGTGGAAGAAATAAACGCACCGCCTATTTTTCCTCGCCACATGTTAGACTCGAGTTCAATTCCCGGCGCAAACTTTTTTTTATTAATTTTTTTTTAAATTCGTTTATTTTTTATGTAATTAAAAAAAAATTATGTAATAAATTTTACGTATTCGCTTATTATTTCAAAAATACGAAAATAGTACAAATTTAATTGGTTTAATGTCGAGGTGAGAAATGTGTTGTGTGTTGAAGTGAAAGATGTGTGGTGTTTCTAATTTTTGTGTGGGCAAAAGTCAGTGAGGTGTCTATAAACTCGGTGTGCTAAATGACCTTATTACGAATCTTTCAAATCTCAATTGTACTAAAAAAAGCTCACAGTAACATTTGCACCTTCTCATTGCATTAACATTCTCTGGTTGAACAGCTTATGCGGATTATGAAGTCTAGAGTGTGCTATAAATAGTGGGAAAGAGGAAAAACTAAGATTTAACCCGCGGCCCCGCTCACGTAGGAGTAGTTTTGAGGGATTTAGGATATGTATATAAAAGAATTACAAACAATAACTTCATAGAAAATAATTTTTTATTAATACCATAATATTACAATACCCGGCATCCGTTGCTATGCCTCGTTGAATAAAATCAAAACAACCAATCAAAAAAATATCAAGCAAAATTATTTTTATTAATTTTCTATCTCAAACCGATTTTGAACTTTGTATGTGGGTCATAGTTGAACAGCTTATGCAGATTATGAAGTCTAGAGTGTGCTATAAATAGTGGGAAATAGGAAAAACTGAGATTTTTTAGATCAAATTTAAGGAAATATTCGATTATTAGTGACGAATGAGAGTGGTGGCGCGGCCTGGGGGCTGTGGGATGGGAGTTCCATCATAAAAACATGCCTATAACCTTCATTGGGTGAAAATATGAATGTATTATAGTATAGATTATACCGACTGATAGTCGCAACGGAACCGTTAACCCGTACGGTTGCACTTTTCCCGCTTGTGTTACTCTGTATTATTCGCACACTAACGTTTCGCTCAACCTAACAAAGCAACGTGTTTGATCGCTCGAAGTTTTCTATTTGTACCTGCCGCGTTCTTTTGTTCTTTTTTTATCGCATACGCTTCACACATTCAATATTCAATGTGTATATGTGTGCGAAGCTAAATCAATATTCACACAATGCCCCCCGGTGTCAACAAACTTGGAGGCAAAAGGTACGCCCTACTGTCTCCAGTCCAGAAAACGAAAAGGAGAAAACCAGAATATTCAACGCTGGATCTCTTCCCGGAGCTTCCGATAACAGGAAAGCATGACTCGAAGTATTTTATAGTCAAATCTCTTCAAACAATTATCAAAAATCTAACAAAACACTTGCATCCGCTTCCTGCTTTGATGTATACAAGCTATTAGCAAAGAGGTAAACAACATTACATACTCTTCGTAAGAAACCAAAAAGTCGCCGAAAAATTCTTGCCAACAAGACATCTTCCCGGCGCAGACGAGGTTGAAGTTACTGGTTTGAAACCCTCCTCCCAACCACCCCTCCCCTGCAGAATACTCTAGAGTATACTGTGCCAACTGCGCAGGTTAACATCCTTCATTTTCAAATACTTACCTCAAATTTATTTGAGTCAAAAAAAAAAAACTAAAAATTAGAACTATACATAAATGTACCATAAAAGAAGCCATCACTACTTAAAAAAAAAAACTTTCAAGTACATCTAATATACTTCCCCCTCTTTTGCCCGAGTGGCAAATACAGCTAACAACAACGACAAAAGAAGCCATCACTACTTAAAAAAAAAAACTTTCAAGTACATCTACTTCCCCCTCTTTTGCCCGAGTGGCAAATACAGCTAACAACAACGACAACACCTCAAATATAAAAGAAACCCAGTGGTACATCTGCCACCCCCTCTTTCGCCAGAATGACTAATACACCTTCCCACAACGATAATATATCAAATGTAAACAAAATTAAACCATAGAAAAAATCTCAAACACAAAAAATTCAAACCCCAACTACAAAATCCTAGCGTATCATGTCATCCTCCAAGAATAATTCATTATCCCATGAAGAACTTCTTTAAAACTCAAAGCAGACTAGTCTTCCCACTTCTCACCCCTTGCATCTCTCCTTTTCTCCCCCTTTCTCACCCATTTCTCCCAATCCATCACAACCCTTCCACAACTCCTCTTCCAATAAACTATTCTACTTTACCATCTCTTCTCTTGCTCATAACTCTAACTCGCTCTCTCATCCCCCTACTTCACCATCGCCATCAAATATTTACAACTTTCTTTTCTTTTAAATAATCAATATGTTATCCATACTTCAATGTAATATTAATGATAACTTAAGTAATTATATCGAGCTCGAATTATTAATTAAAACAGTTAAACCCTCAGTAATACTATCAAAGGAAGCATATCTCACCTGCAATATTTCAGCTCATACCCCCAAAGCTTATATCGGTCACTTCTATAACATCCCTTGCAATACTTCCTACAAACAAGGAATTGTCATCTTCTTCTTCTTCTTAATTGGCGCGATAACCGCTTACGCGATTCTGGCCGAGTTTAACAAAGCGCGCCAGTCGTTTATTTCTTGTGTTAACCGGCGCCAATTGGACACACCAAGTGAAGCCAAGTCCTTCTCCACCTGATCTTTCCAACGCAGAGGAGGCCTTCCTCTTCCTCCGCTACCACCAGCTGGCACCGCATCGAATACCTTCAAAGCCGGAGCGTTTGTATCCATTCGGACGACATGATCCAGCCAACGTAGCTGCTGCATCTTTATTCGCTGCGCTATGTCTATGTCGTCGTAAAGCTCATACAGCTCATCAATTGCAATTAAAAGAAATATACCGCATAACACCCTCCCCGTAATTCCTTCAAATATGTTCTCCCGTTCTATAGAAATTCCTTCCCCAATAAAATCATAGTCACTTGCGGTTATATTCTTACCAATCAAACTTTCACTTCAACCGACGCACATACAGGTATTTGAAAGATCTACGGGGTCAAAAGTCCATTTAACAAAACAATAAATACATTTACAAAAATGGCTTCCTGAGGTACCTGACCCTTCCGAGAACAAAAGCCAGCCCCTCCCGCGCACCCTACAAGCATTTGACATACGATAACGGCAGTCGGAATTCGATCGTATCACCTCGTGTACGTTATCTGTTCTCGGCACTCTTGCAAAACCCAAACTTTAAAAGTGAAATTTTATGTTTTTGTGTTCAACAGCGGAGTAAAGAGTTATGGATTCTGAAGCATCAGGTTAGTAATGAATGAAATCAATTAGAATCTTTATAATTTTCAAGTATTAAAGTTAACTTTTCAACCCTATAAGTACACACCTTCTCAAACTATTTTTTTTTTTCTTTAAATAATATTTGTTAGTCAATAAGTAATACTATCGAGATAGATCCGGTTAAGATTCGATTGTAATTGTTTAGTATGTACCTTGTTTTGACAATTCATCAAAGAATTTGATCCGGATAAGTCCGGATAAACGGTATTTTAGTACTTTGAATGTTGTTGGTAAAATTTTATGAAAAAGGTATTTTCCATTACAAGGGATTAAGCGAAATATTTATTTGTGTTAGGTTCAATGGGAACATCGCGAATGAGGATTGTGACTAGAAAGTACTTGTTTGACCTCATGAACAATGAAAATTTACCCAACATAGAGGCAAGGCTAAATTTCTTGAAAGATCAGTTTATGTCTATTAAAGGATTCTCTGACAATCAAATTGAGACGTTGAAAAGCAATTTTGCACATTTCAAATCAGAATTTAAAAATCGATGGACTAAAGCTTATTATAAAGAAGCGGTATTCCTAAAAAGTAATGAATCTTCGCTGAACGGAACCTTCGCCATTCCCGTTGTTGCTGACAGTCCTTCAAATCGAACAGGACGACCGAGTAAATCTTTTGGAGATCTGAGCGAAAGAAGTAAAAGAAGAAAAACTGAGGAAATGCGCTCTAATTTTGATCAAAACCTTATCGTGCATGCTGCGCAAGTAGAATTAAGAAAGTCAGGAAAACGAGATGCTTCGAATGTGCTAAAAGAAATCATTACTTCGCCAACTCGCGAAACCAAATATAAAAAGGCCTATTATCGAACAAAGTCATCAAAAGATAAAATTTGCCCCTTATCTGTCCAGGAAGCAATGCAAATGTTCATCGATGCAGATCTAACACGAGACCAATACGAGACAATAAGAAGAACAAATAAGAAATTCTTTCCTTGTTATAGTCTTTTACAAAAAGAAAAAAAGAAGTGTTATCCGCCACCAGAATCTTGCACTGTAAATAGTACGGGTGCGGAAGCCGAATTGCAACCTTTGGTCGACCTTACCGTTAGACGATTATCAGACTACCTGGAAGAGGTACTAACAACAGTGAAGGTCCAAGAATGTGAGACCCTTAAATTAATTTGTAAATGGGGTTGCGACGGGTCCCAACAGACCCAGTTCAAACAAAAGATTGAAAATGATACGGATTCAGATACGAACATTTTTCAAAGCTACTTTGTTCCTGTAAAATTAGTATGCGGCCAAAACATGGAAAAGACTATATGGGAAAATCAAACACCATCTTCTCCTCGATTTTGTCGGAATTTATAATGACAATGCTTGACGGAAAGGTCTGTAATGCTGCCACAGGAACCACATCAACCAGTCGTTGCTACATTTGCGGCACAACCTCAAAGGATTTCAACAATTTGGATAAAACAATAGATGTTAATTTCGAGGCTATTCAATTCGGCCTTTCGGTATTACATGCCAGGATAAGAATATTTGTGAGCATTCTCCCTTTGGCTTATAAGTTGCCAGTAAAAAATATAGAGCAAGAAAAAGAGAAACTGAAAAAAGCCTCGAGAAAGAGAGAAAACAAGAGATCCAGGACAGGTTTCGCCAAGAAACGGCAATTAGCATCCGATATAACAGGCATCAGCTACGAATTAATATATAGACTGAAAGTTATTCTAGAAACAATTTCTAGTGGTCATAAAATTAATCCTGAAAAATATGATATTTATGCAACAGAAACTGCTCGATTATATGTGGATCTTTATCCGTGGCATCCCATGACACACACAATGCACAAGATACTTATTCATGGAGCTGTTATAATAAAAAGTGCTTTGTTACCAATTGGCCAGCTCTCTGAAGAGGCTGCAGAAGCCCGAAATAAGCATTTCCGCTCTTACCGGCTAGATTTTGCCCGAAAATTTACTAGAGAAAATTGCAACAGGGATATTTTTAACCGCCTCCTTTTAAGCTCGGACCCCTTAATGAGCTCTAGGAGGCAAATAAAAAGAAGAAAGTCCCAATCATTTCTGCCAGAAACATTGGAAATGCTCATGCCTGCCGATCCAAACCTAGAATTTTCTTCACGTTGCGATGAAGAAAATCTAGATAATACCATTTGATTGGATGCTTTTTTTAATTGTTTATATTTTTTTATGTTTGATCTTGTAAATCTTTCTTCATTCTCATATTATATTTCATTCAATAAATGTTTTAAGTTCATTATTTTAGTTGGTTTTATTCAGAAACATCCATTAGCACACGTTAAACCCAAAAAATACTTTTGGCCCCTTAGATTGTTCAAATACCCCTATGTGCGACGCCTGTAATCTCCTTACTATCCTATACTCATCAGTTCTTTTCTTCGGCCAAACGGCTTGACTCTGAACTTTCCTTACTCGAAATAAAATTGGCTCTATCCTCAGTCATAGGTAAAACTCCTGGTATAGACCAAATATCCTACCCTATTATTAGACACCTCCCTTCTCCCGTCCTCTCCCGCATCATCGTCCATTACAACAATATCTTCCGTACTGGCATCTTCCCCCAACTTTGGAAAACAAGCGCTATAATCCCCATATTGAAACCTGAGAAGCCTGCTTGCGAAATCGCTAGCTACCGCCCCATCTCTCTAATCCTTTGCCTGGGAAAACTTATAGAAAAAGTCGTTGCTACTAGGCTTTCCTGGTATCGTCATTCCAACAATCTAATACATCCAAATCAGGTAGCCTTCAAAAAAGGCCAAATCACAAAAAGCCTCTCACATTTAGATCAATTCATATCTGACGCCTTATCCAACAAAAATCATGTTTCGTTACTTTCACTCAACTTTGAAAAGGCTTTGGGTCGTATTGGTATACAAGTCATCCTAAGGCAACTAATCAAATGGGAAGTTGGGCCTCGCATTTACAACTTTGTTAAATCTTTTCTTCCCAAACGCAAAATCAAAGTTCTTATTTCTAATATTCCCTCCCCACTCTACCTCTTGAAAACTGTACTCCTCAGGGCTCACCCCTATCGGTTATTCTCTTCGCCATAGCATTTGATGAAATAAGCTCTATCCTCTCTAACTTCCCAAATATCCGTCATCAAACATGTGCCGATGACATTCTCCTATTTTCAAAATCTTCTTACCTTAACTCGACAGTTTCTAATTTCGAGGAAATCCTGTCCAGTTTATCCTCATGGTCCTCTTCCTCCGGCGCTTCGATTTCCTATACTAAATCCAAGTTACTACACATTTGTAAAAAACATAATTGTAGTCCCAAAATACTCACATTCAACAATACAGCAAGTAGTCATTTAAAAACTATTGTCAGTATCTCAAAGATAGACTGATAACGAACTCAAACATTGTAAAATACCTGTCATCCAAGCGTTCGTTCATTGGCCCTGCTTTACTGGTCAACGTTGTGAGAGCTCTTATCCTTTGTCATCAACTACGCTTTTGAAATCTACGGTCATCATGGAAAAAATAATATAAAAATTCTTGCGGCGCCATATCACACTGCTATTCGAAGAGCGCTTCGGACATTTCCTACATCACCCATAAGAAGCATATTAGCGGAATCCGCGCTACCGTTCTTGAAAGATAACATGAAGGACAGTATCTGCAAACTCGTAACCGTCTTCCAAAATTACATGCAATCGTCTATCTACAAATGCGCCATATTTGCTAAAGAAAATAAGTTAGCACAAAAAAGTCCTCACAATTATTGCATTAACATCATCAACTGCATTAGAGACAATCTCATCTCCTACCCAAATAAGATAAAGACAATGTGGGTACCAAGCCATACCGGCATCGATGTCAATACCAATGCAGACAAAATGGCCAAAGGCACCACTTTCATCCCGACAGTCACATCTAGCCTCTTCATCAATTGCGACATATATCGCATAGTTAACCAAACAGACACACCAAACTGGCCCTTTATTGGATAGATTACAACCATTATTACTCCAAAATCACTCCAACTCGTACCAAACCTTACTGCCCTCCATCCATACCAACAAAATATATATTATACATAATTGGCGCGTACACCCTTTTTGGGTATTTGGTCCAACTCCTCCTCCTATTTGTGCCGTGTGTCTTGATGTGGTTCCACAAATGGAGGGACCTACAGTTTCAAACCAACTCCGAACGCCAGATATTGTTTTTATGAGGACCTTTTTCATGGCAGAAATACATTCGGAGGTTTGCGATTGTCTGCCGAGAGGCGACCGCTATTAGGAAAATCTTTTTCTTTATTTTGATCTCTCACCGAGATTCGAACCTACGTTCTCTCTTAATTCCCAAAGATAGTCACACACCAACCCATTCGGCTACGGCGGCCGAAACATGCTCACACCTTTTATACGGCTCCGAATCCAACACACCATACTCACACACGCTCATCTCCTAGAAAAGGGCCGGACCAATCTATGTCCCTTCTGTAACGCTTCAACAAGCGTTCTCCATCCAATTGCTTTCTCCCCAGGACTCGATGCCAAAAGACAACAGAATTTCGTTGGAACTGACCCCACCTCACTTCTTATGAACCCATCTGAAAAAAACATAAGAATAATGTATAAATTCCTAAAAGACGCCGACCTACTCAGAAGGATTTAAACCCGTTGACACTTCCCGGCCAGCTGATAGCCTCTGATGCTAGCGCTGCATGACAACTCTAGTTTATATAATATTTCTATAATCAATAATATCATTATAATATTGCTATAAAGTTCATATTTTATTTTCTTCATTTTATTATTATTCATCCTCAATGTTTTCAATTTCAACAAATGATACGAGTGGCTTATGATAGCTAAAATATGGTACAAATGCTTTGGTTTCGATGTTGTCAACATATCTTTGAAATACCGCGTCAATTGTTGTTTTTGATCGTGTTGTCGATTCAGTGCGATTGTTACACATTTTTAAATTGAATGTTGTATTGAGAAAGTCAATTAAAGGAACCGCTGTGTCCAATGCAAAATTTACGTTAAAATCGCCACTTAAAATCATTGGAACTTTATCGTAATCTTTTCTAAGTATCCGCGATACTTCTGGTGTATACTTTATTAAATTTTCGTTAATGAATTCCCTGATGCTATTTATTTGTTGATTCGGTGAAGTAAAAATTGCCACAATTAAAACTGTTTTTCCATTGCTCAATCTGGTTTCGCATGCACATATTTCTCCCACTTTAGAGAGCTGAACAGACAGTGATTCTAGTTGCTGTGCATTCAGATCTATCTGTGGAGTTACAATACGAGCACCGTCATTTTGATTGTGGTATATTGCAACACCGCCTGCAATTGCGGTAAATATTTAAAAATGAAAATATTTACGAATATAAAAATACGGACGCAATACAGCACACGCGGTTGCTACTATGAGCATCGTAACGCGTATATTACACAGACGTACTAACATACACACAAACATTCGTAGGACGCTTGGTCTAAGCAAGTATTAGGTAGTGTAGTATAGGTATACATAATGCCTTCTCGCTCACCGTGGCTCCGTAAAACGCAGGCGCGCCCACATACGTACTAGCATACATACAAACATATGTACATACGTATGACGCTTGAACTAAACACCAAAGTAAGTAATAGGCAGTGTAGTATACATACTACAGTACACACTATATTGAATTCCTTCAACCATGCCAAATTCCTTTATACAGATATGCTTCATTACCAGGCACACAGGAAAGTGGCTAAAGCAAATTTAATTATGTGAATTTATATACATATATATGCTGTGTGTATGTTTGTGCACTTCCCACAGCAAAAAATTTTACGGTAAAACTTCTCAAGAAATCCAGCGCACATTCATAGGCACATCATTGTATATACAGTAACCTTCAAATACTCTGATTTCAGAGTAAGTTTCTAACCTTGCAGATACACATATGCACATGTTTTCGTACACTTTTTATCAATTGAAGAACTACATACGTAAAGTAATATACTAATTATACCAAATATTGGCAAATATAGGGTTTTTCAATAGGTGCGCTTCAACTTTTTTCCGATAGGGACGGCGAACGACGCAATATTTTTTATTTTTCGCTTGTCATTTGTAAACTTCATTAGTATATATTTCATCATGGAACGCTACACACTTGAGCAACGACTGCAAATCGTGCAAATTTTTTATGAAAATAATCGTTCCGTTGCTACTACTTTAAGAGCATTACGGCCATTTTACGGTCCATTTAACAAGCCGTCCCGTTTTGGGGTTATGTGAAGTCATTGGTCTACAGTATAATTCTACGCGAAATATTCCAATATTTACTATTTTCGAATGATCGAAAAAATTGGCGTATGGGCGGCCCGTTTTATGAATGGAAGTAATTTGCTCTTAGAAGTGGAAGTACTTTGAATGGAAGTACTTTGCTCTTATGAGCTCGAATTTATCAATGAATTTTTTGATGATGAGTTTTTATTGTACTGCACAACAGTTGAAACTGTTCAGCGCGTGTGTACGATTGTATGCATGTACATGTATATGAGTATACTAATAAGCATTGTTTTGAGGGAAGTTCAAAATACAAATATGTACGTACATATATATGTACATAGGCTAGGGCAGTGGCAATTCTGGTAGCTCGCGCTGCTCACGTTGCAAAAAATCCAAAAGTCTGAAAATCATACCAGTATTAGCAAATTTCAGAAATTTTCATAATAAATAGATAAACAGCGGCAACACTGCGGTAAGCGCTTTCGCGCCGACAAACACGACGCGAAGTCGCGTCTCCGTTCTAGGATCGGCTGGAACCGATTAGCGTGTTCGAGAATTTTTTGGCTTTATATATACGCAATGCATGTCGACATTGCGCTCAGTTTAATACTGAACGGCATTATCAACGTTCTGCGTGCAGCGGTTGGGTTAGAGTTCGAAACATTATGGCAAGCAGTAGTAAGAGGGCGAATACACACCATTTCCATTCGGAATGGGAAGAACAATACTTCTTCACAGAAGTTAAAGGCAAAAGTGTTTGTTTGTTATGTAATACATCTCTGTCAGTTCCTAAAAAAGGAAATATTGAGAGGCATCATAAAACTGTACATTCGAATTTTGAGAAGGCATTCCCGTTAAATTCTGCCACGAGAAAAGAAAAACTGAAACATTTAAAAATCCAGTTAATTGGACAACAGTCAATATTTTTTTTTTTTAGAGTCGAAGGCCTTGGCTGCTAGCACTCCTGTTAGTTATTAAGTATAATAATTGTATTATTGTAATAATCATAATAAAAATTATGCTGCAACTGAAGCATCTTATCGTGTTTCCCAAATAATTTCACAAAAGAAAAAACCTTATGAAGGCGGGGAAATCATAAAACAAGCATTTTTGGAAGCTGCAGATTCTTTATTCGCCAACTTTAGAAATAAAGACGAAATAGTGTCTGCTATAAAATCTATGCAACTTTCTGCTAATACAGTGATGAGGAGAGTAGAAGTAATGAGCAATGATATTTTATGATATTTTTTTACAGTTAAGAAGTGACTTAGATAACTGTATTTATTTTTCACTGCAACTGGATGAATCAACAGATGTAGTTGACACCTCACAGATGGCCATATTTGTCAGGATGGCTTTTAGTGATTTTACAATTAAAGGAGATCTTTTGAAGTTTATTCCACTCAAAGGACATACTACTGGGCTAGAGCTGTTTTCTCATTTAAAAAATCTCATCTCTTCTGAGAAAATTCCAATATCAAAAATTGTAGGCCTGACAACTGACGGTGCTCCAGCTATGGTGGGTTGTGATAAGGGGCTCGTGGCGCTATGTCATAAGGATGAAAGTTTTCCACAATTTCTTAGTTATCACTGTATTATACATCAGCAAGCATTATGTGGAAATTTTCTAAACCTGAACAACGTTATGAAACTGGTGGTGAAAATTGTGAACAAGATTAGAGCTCAAGCGTTACAAAGAAGATTATTTAAAACCTTGGCTGATGAAATTGACTGTCAATACAGAGAGCTACTTCTTCACTCTGAAGTGCGATGGTTAAGCAGAGGACGAGTGCTCAAACGTTTCAATGATGTCCTGCCTGCTATACTCCAATTTTTCAAAGAACGCGATGAACCGATTCCTGAACTGGAAAATTCGACTTGGCTCCGAGATTTTGGTTTTCTTGTGGACATTACAGAGAAATTAAATGAGCTTAACTTGCAGCTTCAAGGCAGGGATAAAGAATTAGCGGTAATGATTTCTGATATAAATGCATTTATTACAAAACTTGAATTTTGGGAACAAAACCTAAAAAACCGCGATACTAAGCATTTGCCCATTCTTTCCGAAAAGATATCCAAAAATCTGTTAGAGCCCTATGACA
Source organism: Anastrepha obliqua (assembly GCF_027943255.1). NCBI lineage: Eukaryota > Metazoa > Arthropoda > Insecta > Diptera > Tephritidae > Anastrepha > Anastrepha obliqua. The sequence goes on along the minus strand of NC_072897.1, from coordinate 50,388,834 downwards.
GTAAATATCATATGAAAATAGTTTCTAACTTGAAGGAAAACTTCAAAACTCGTTTCAAGGATTTCAGCAAAATTGCTTTAGTGACGCAATTTGTTGTTTCACCCTTCATGGGCATTGATATACAACAGTTTGCAACTTGTGTTATGACCAACTTTGGCGAAGACATTGCTGTGACAGAAATGGAACTGATTGCTTTTCAAAGTGACTTGACTTTAAAATCTTTAGGTTCAAATACAAAATGTATATGGACTTTAGTAAGTAAAGATAAGTATTCAGTTTTATGTCGTGTTGCGTTGAAAGTGAAAGCGTTATTCAGTTCAACTTATTTGTGTGAATCTTCTTTTTCCAATACGAAATTTATTAAAAATAAATACCGCAATCGGCTTACAGATATACATTTGGATAACTGTATTCGAATGACTGTATCAAATTATACTGCAAATATTAAAAAAATTATTATACATAAAAATTATAATAACATGGATGTAGTTATGCATAAGTATAAGCACTATAAGTCATAAGTTTATTATATATAGAACGTATATTAGTAAAATAAATACATGTATTGTATGTCGAATATAGCTGTGTATTATTTAATTTATGTTGGCTTGAAAGTAGCTCAACACATTGAAAAGGTTGGCGACCACTGGGCTAGGGCATCAAGTGCGCATACGAACATACAAATATGTACATGCATATGCCAAAGGGAATTGTTTTAGCATTTGTTAGGCTGGAATTCGATCATTCGGATATTGACTTCCTAATCATTGCACGAAATATGATAAGGCGATCCTCGTGAGGTAGGTCATGGTTGCTTCAGTGCATATGCACATACATATGTATGTAACACTATAAGAATTGAAGATGCAATTGAACTTTCACAATCATAACTAACATAATATATTTATATGTATATTGATATCCATATATATCATAAATACATACATATATTTCATATCATATCATAGGTATATTTTTATAAACAAATATATCAATATACCAAAACACTTGTATGCTCTATGAATTCTCGTCTAAAATTAATTTCGACTCGAAAAATTACTAAAAATGTTCACCAAATTTGTATAGTTTTAAATTCTTCTTTTTAAATTAAATCAACAAACATTAAAGTTCTTCCTCTTCTTAACTGGCGATATAACCGCTTACGCAATTTTGGTCGCTAGAACCTTATAGGCGATATTTAGAAGACTAATCCCGCGGTAATTAGCACAGATTGCAGTCTCACCTTTGTTATGGATTGGGCAGAGCACACTTAAATTCCAATCGGCAGGCATGCTTTAATCCGACCATATTTTGCATAGGAGCTGATGCATACACCTTACTGGCTCCTCACCGCCATATTTGAATAGCTCAACCGGCAGGTCGTCGGCGCCCGCGGCTTTGTTGTTATCGCTATTCTCACCTCGACATAGTCGGGTAGCGGAACGACAATTCCGTTGATAACGATTGGAGTATCGAGATCTTCACATTCTCTGTGACATGCGCTGCTATCACTATTTAACAGGTTCGAGAAGTGTTCCTTCCATTATTTAAGTATGATCTGGATGTCAATCACCAGATCGCCGTCTTTGTTCTTACGGGAAAGCACCCCGATCTTAAAACCTTCTCTCAGCTGGCGAACATTCGGTAGAATTTTCGGGCGTAGTTCTTATTGGTCAGCATCTCAAAATCCTCGCACTCACGTGTTTCGGCCTCCCGTTCCTTCTTTCGAATAATACGTCTCTCTTTCTTTTTTAGCTCTCGGTAGCAATCCCACATAGGTCGCGTTGCGCCCGATCGCAGCGTGGCTCTATAGGCGGCATCCTTTCTTTCTGCGGCAGCATTAGATTCCTCGTCGTACTAACTATTTTTTCGGGCTCGCCCGAATCCGATTTCTTCTTCGGCGTCGGTACGTAGAGAACGAGAAATGTTGCTCCATTGTTCGTGTATGCCGGTTTGTTGGGCAGTACTCTCTAAGAGCAGGAGTTAGAGTCAAGTGACGAATCTTCTGGCTGTCTGTTGTGATTGTGTAGATAGATGTACGTTTCTTGCTGCATAGAGGCAAGTGCGCAGTTTGGCTGCAACAAGGTAGGAGTTGGGTTCACGGATCGTACGTACATCTGATACACTAGAAGTGTGTCTTCCATCTATCACAACATGATCGATTTGGTTTCGTGTTTTTCGATCAGGAGATAGCCAGATAGCTTGGTGAATCTTCTTATGCTGGAATCTGGTGCTGCAGACTACCATGTTTCAGGCCCCGGCGAAGTGGATCAGTCTCTGTCAACAAAACATTAAAGTTACTTTGGTTTTAAATGTTGGCGCATATAATTCAAATCTTTTCTTGTAATTTAGTTATTTTATTCGTACAGTTTGTTTGAAAATATATGTAAATTGAATAAAATTGCGTTTATCAGGGGAACATAGAAATGCACAAGCAAATTCCTTGCAAAATGCCGTCGGCTATTCGTGAATTTGATTTGATACAGAAGCCAAAAACTGAGCAAAGCCAATGTACTTGTACATAATTCACTGTAATCAGCTCTGTTAAGAAGTTCCCCGCTGTCGAGTTGAACGAGATGAAAAAGTCTTCGCGGTTTCACTTCATTTTGGACAATTCACACTATTCGTAGCCCGTGAGACTTCTCTAAGCATTAACGTTTTCTGCGAGTTGTTACATTGAAACGGGGAATAATGAACAAAGATGAATGATGAAAATTGAATAACATTATTTTATGTTGGCAGTAAGTTCAGCCTCATTACTGTGAACAAGCCTCATCTAACAGAGTGCACTATTTCAATATACGGTTTATGTGAGTGTGACACAAAAAAGGCAGGCGAAATACATATATGAAATTGATTTTTTTGCTGTACCATCAAAATTGGCGGCCGCCGTAGCCGAATGGGTTAGTGCGTGACTATCATTCGGAATTCACAGAGAGAACGTCGGTTCGAATTTCGGTGAAACACCAAAATTAAGAAAAAGATTTTTCTAATAGCGGTCGCCCCGCGACAGGCAATGGCAAACCGCCGAGTGTATTTCAGCCATGAAAAAGCTCCTCATAAAAATATCTGGTGTTTGGAGTCAGCTTAAAACTGAAATGGAGGGACTATTTGTGGAGCAACATCAAGACGCACACTCCAAATAGGAGGAGGAGTTCGGCCAAACACCCAAAAGGGGTGTACGCGCCAATTGTATACATATATCAAAATTCCCAGATTGTGGTAATCGGAGAGAACTTTTGTGCTTACGCTGAGGTCAAGATAGACCGCGAAGGGCTGCATATCAAAAAAGTGGAAAATTACAGTGATGATAATTCGAAGTTTTTAATAATGAAAATTAACATACATAGCTGTGGACGAAAACGAAATTGATATCGGTGAAATAGTCTAAAAGAATCAAAAGAAAAGGTGCGCGACATGGTAAAAAATTATCAACCAAATAAACAAAAATTCACAAGTCTTAAAATGAAAATTATTTTAAAAGATCAGTCGCCAATATTTTCGAGGCCGCGACGTTTGTCTGTAGCTATTCGTAGACGTTCAGGTAGAACAGTGGTTAAGTGATGGTATAATAGAAGCTTCTGATTCTGAATTTTGTTGTCCGGTAGCGTTAGTAAAGAAGCGTGATGGTACGCCAAGACTGTGTATCGGCTTTCGAAAGACTAAATAAAGTGATGATAAAAGATCACTTTCCTTTACCTTTAATTGAAGATCACCCTGACCAATCACAAAATGCTACAATTTTATCTACAATCGATTTACGAAGTAACTTTTCATGAGCCTACAACTGAGTCCAGTCGTAAATACACAGCTTTCGTAACACACAGCGGTCTATATCAATTTTTTAAAGTGCCTTTCGGCCTGTTGAACTCGCCGAGTGTTTTTCAAAGACGTATTAACGCGATTTTTAGAGACTTGGCACGTAGAGATGCGTTATCTTATAAAGACGATGTGATTATACCTGCTCTAAACAAATTTAAAAGAGGTAATGCAAGTTTATGGTGTCAATTTTTAAACACAAAAGTAGAATTTTTAGGGAATGCTTTAAAAAATCAAAAGCAATCGCAATTGTCAGAAAAATTGAAACTGTAACATAATACCACAAAATTTGAAACAGTTACAAGGTTTTTGGGTCTTGCGGGATATTTCTTCGCTCAGTGACCTAGTGAAGCAAATTCGAAATGAGGGACAGAGAAATCGAATCGTTCAATGCACTAAAAAATGTTTAAGCGAAGAACCTGTACTAAGCATTTTTAATCAAAAATTTTAAACTTAAGTTCATACTGACGCCTCCATTAACAGTTATGAATTTCTCCTATTATAAAAATCGCCTGAACATGGACATTTGCATCCTACCTACTACATTAGTAAAAAGACAACCGAGGCCGAAAGAAAATATACGATCTATGAGTTGGAAGTTTTGACGATTATAGAGGCTATAAAAAATTTCCCCGTTTATCTAGTAGGTCTACATTTTAAGGTAGTGACCGACTGCAATATCTTCACTAAAACGTCACACCTATGCACCAGAGTCGCTCCATGGATTTTGTTTCTCCAAGAATACGACTATGAAGTAAAGCATCGAGCGGGCACCCAAAACAGGCACGTTGATGCCCTTAGCCGTTACGGAGTTTTTTTATGAACGATGATTCTTTGGTTAGATTGCATCACGCGAAACTTCAAAATGATGAACTCAAAGCTAGCTTAAACGTTCTTTGCGGAAAAACTACTTTCAACGACTTTTTAACAAAAAGCGGCATTTTGTACAAACTTGTAGGTGAGGACGAACTAATGGTTGTGTCCACCGACATGCATAGAGAATTTATCAAAAAAGCATATAATAATGGCCATTTTGCAGGGAGAAAAACTAAACTGGTAAACAAAGATTACTATGTACCAAAAGTTGAAGGAAAGATACAACGTCGCATTGCCAACTGCATACCATGCATTATTTCGAACTGAAAGCTGGGTAAACAGGAAGGTTAGCTGCATGTACTAGAAAAAGGTGAAATACCACTCCACATTCCACTCCATTGGAAACTAAAGGCAAGTTTTACAAACATATATTTGCCGGGATTAAGGGTTCACAAAATTTTGTTGGCTGTACCCAACTAAAACGATATCAGAAAAGGAGGTTATTAAAAGGCTACAAATCCAGACCGCGATATTTGTAATCCATTCCATATAATCTCTGTTCAGGGCGCAGCTTTTACATATGATGACTTATGAAACTCCTGCGAAGCTGAATTTATAAAACATCACACAATAACCAAGGGACTACCTCGTACGAATGGACAGATCGAACGGTTAAATGCGGTGATTACAAATGATACAAGCATGTCGAAAAAGTACAAGCTATAAACTCAGCATATGTTATGAGTATAAAAACAATGCCTTTTTAGTTGATGATAAACGTAAAAATGCGAAAGCTCGAAGACGAGAGAAATTAGCTAAGACAGAACGTGAAAACGGAAATCCTAAAACTGCAAGCAGAAAACAAAAAATCTTATAATCGCAAACGAAAACAAGCATCGCTATATAATCGCGTGGACCTGGTGGTCTTAAAAAGAACTCAATTCGGGGTAGGCTTTATGCTGAAGCCGAAATACGAAGTAAAAAGTAACAGATCAAATGGTACATATGGCGTAGTAAAAATCGGCATGGGTGACCACAATTACTTGTCCTGAATATATGAAGCCATGGTCAATATCTTCAAATGACGATAACATCGCATTCAGGCCGAACGCGCAGCAGGGTGCCCGTGTCTTGGCAACCTTGGCTGGCAGCATCGGACAGCGGGAGAAGGTCTTTTCGCGTTTGTTTCAAGAGAGGGAGTCGCATTTCAAATTGCAATGAAGACGGTCGATTTCGGGCAATAATAATTTTCAATTAATCTATTAATTCATAAAAAGTGATAAACCCACCGTCAATAAACATCAAGTCTCCTAATCCTTTACTAATGCATCCGCAAACCATAACGGAAATTTGTCCAAATTTAGCCGTGGGAATTATATTTCGATTTTGTAAAGCTGTAAAGGGCTGGCGCCATACTCTAGTCCGTCTATCGTTGTAAATGAGCATTATTTTTGTCTCGTCGCAAAATATAACGTCGTCCCAATAAACTTCGTGTTCGGAAATGTGGTTTAAATCAAAATACAGGTGTTTTTCTACATTTTGTGTAGACAGCAATAGTTTCTTGTCTGCTGATCTCAATGAATATTTGTGTTGCAATATGGCTTGACGCACTGCGAGTGTTCTCAAGGAAATTCTCGAGTTTTGATCCAATTTTCGGGTCGTCAAGTGCTCTGCGAATCCAGTAATTTTAGTTTTATATCCACCTGGACGCTTTTGCAATAGTCTATCCTCTTTTTCCGCTCGATTTATAACATTACTAGCGTACCCTCGCCCGCTTCGCTAGACGATAAATTCAATGATTTGCTGAAAGAGAATAAAATTAATACGAAACAAAGCAAATTCTTTGATACAATTTCATTCGAACTTTATTGTAACACTTTTTGGTAGACAACGTTTTTGGTTTTTTCATCTTTCGCGTGAATAATGACGATGGTTTGCCAACTCGTGAGCAAGCTACATACAATTGTCCATGAGAAAAAATTGGGTGTTCTAAATTAATACCGCACATTTGTAGAGACTGTCCTTGCGCCTTATTAATTCTCATAGCGAAGGCAAGGCGAATAGGGAACTTCAAACGTTTGAAATCGAATGGTAAGTCCGCCGGAATCAGTGGAATTCAGGGTATCAAAATGTCTTCTCCTTTGTACTTCCCTTTCAAAATTGTTGCTTCGATAACGTTACCCATTAGCTTCTTCACAGCGAGTCTGGTACCGTTGCAAAGTCGGGGCACATTACTATTGCGCAGCATAATAATCGGTGCTCCACTTTTTAATTGTAAATTATGAGGTGGTAAGCCTGGCAAATCGAGTGAGTTTAAGAATTCAGTTGGATAATTTACGACCTCATCTTGATCAGTAATAGTGTCCATTGACTTATACGCAACTATGTCACCAGGTATTTGATCTAAAATAGCTGAATTTATATCATTGACGTCCTTATTTTTCTCAGCTAAAATTGCTCTTTCGCTGAGTCAATCATGGTTTTTGTAATGTTGAACTATGTTTGGAAATACACTCTGTATCAATGCCTCTTTAGACTGTGCAAAAGTGCAGAAATTGTTAGGCAATGTTATCATTCCTGTTGTTTTTGAAAAAAGGTTTATTTTTTTTGGTTAAAAAGTGTTTTTTTAAGTTTTGAAAAACACTTCGCTCTAACAAATTTCTTCTCAGTTAATTGCTGAAAATTAAATATTTTGAAAAAACTATTTTTTTTTAATTTAACGTTTTTGAGAAAATTTTGTTCTGGAAAAAATTTCATACTTTTGTAAAAGTTTAAATTGATTTGTTAAAAAAGATTTTTTTCCGCTTTGAAAAACACCCCCTCGAAAAAATGTATTCTCTATTAATAGTGGAATATGAAATGCTTTGAAAACACCATTTTTTTTTTTTAATTTTGTTTGGTTTTCAGAAAATTTTGTTTTGAAAAAATTTCATACCCTTGAAAAAGTTTTATTTTATTTTATTTGTTTAAAATTTTTGAAATTTTTTTTTTTTTGTAATTTTAGAGAAACACCTCTTCGAAGAAATTTCTTTTATCTTTTTGAGGAAAATTTGGTTTTGAAAAAATTTCATGCTTTCGAAATTTTTTTATTTTACTTTATTTCTTCAAAATTTTTGAAAACAATTTTTTTTATAATTTTCGAAAAACACCCCTTTGAAAAAATGTTTTCTATGTGTCATAGTGGTATTCCATTAACTTTTAGGATTATAGTCAAATACTTACAAATATCTACGCTTTCACAAATAGCAACAATAAACAAATTTCCTCAAAACCAAAAAATTTACTTTTTTTCTAAAAAAATTCTAAACAAACAACGTAATAAATTTAGAATTTTGTGTTCACGAAAAAACAGTATTGTTTTTATTGTATTAACTGAACACCAAAATGTTGCAAAAAATCAAAACAAAACTAAATTATTTTTTTGTGTTCATTTGGTCCATATGTCCCATAAAAAGTTGATATGGTAAATAATATGCAGGGTCTGATACACGCAAATTTCCATTGGCCATTATAGTGACAAAATTATCGATCACCAATTCCAACAGGATTTCAAAATCAGAGTTGGAATGAGTTGTTGTGTGGTGTACTTCTGAAAAAATGAGAAATAAACAAAATAAATCTAAAAATTCGAATTCTAACTTTATCTTGTGTATGTTCTTATTACCTTTGAATTTTTCCAATGAAGCACCATTCATTTTAAATTTTCCAAGAATTTTTTTTATCATTTCGCGTTTCTTTCCTTTTTCATTCGATTCCAACATTTGTTCATAGCCGAAAACATCGTTTGCAAACGCATTCATTTCCATATAGAATTGGTCAAAGAAAGCATTGCTCAATTGAATTGAAACATTATTTTCATAAATACTTAGGACCTTAACTAATGCACCTTGGTACATACCTAACGCAGATATTCATCGCGACCTTGACATCGATACTATTGATGAAACAATACAAAGCGCTAGCAGAAGACACATAAATAGACTATTAACGCATACAAATCCTATGATGAGAAGACTACCAAATAAAGAAAAATCTACCCAAAGTCGGCTTAACCGTCAAACACCAACAGATCTTGCAAAATCCTTGTAATCAATTGTCAACTAATCGTATATGTCATTGTTTGTTAACCACTTGTTTTTAAATAATATGCATATATATTTCTTCTAAATGAGCTTGGGGGCATTGGCCCTTCAATATCACTCTCATTCCATCTTTTTGTAAATCAAATTACTTATTGTCTAACGACAGGTGTAATATTTTATGGAAGAAATAAAAAAAAAAAATTTTTCATTCGAATCATTTGAAATTTCTGTATACAATAACGAAAAATTCAAAAAAAGTTGTACACATAAAATGAATGTCGATTCGAAACTTACTTTAATCTAAGAATCGAGCAAGTTTTGTTTTGTACAATATTTTGATTTTTTCTTTTTTATATGAAGAAAATATTTAAAAGAAATTTTTTTTTGCTAAAAACTTTCCCCTAGTGGATCCCTATAATATGAAAAAAGAACGAATAAAATTGGCTTCGTATCGGCCCAAAAAAATTCGTACAAACGAACATCATTTCATTTTTATATATATAGATAAACTATCTGACGTGTTACATAAAACATTTCAGACAATTTCTGAACACTTTTAACAAACTGTTATTATATTATAAAATAATAATTGCGTAACATCAAAAGATAATATTTTGCCCGGCATATTAAAAACACAATATTTAAATTTGTAATCCCAAGGATGGAATATGGTTCCATATGTAAAAGTCCACACAAGTGGAGAAAGTTACTGATTGTCTTTCACTTAGCAGTAGCCAGCAAAATTTTTCTGCATATGGTTCAACCAGCTCACACCTTCCGGGATTAGCCCAAGTACCCTCTGGGTAGCTTTCGAAACCTGTTCCGTAATGAGCCAACGTGAGAAGGCGAAGCATACCAGGATAGCTGGTTGTGCGCTGGGTTTGGGACCCGCCACTTAAAAGTCCTCCTCAATTAAAAGATGTTCAAAGCCTCGGATGAGAACTTCCTATACTAATGACGACCCCTGCAAACGAACTAAGGACTACGATTTGAGGGCATGCACCTGGAATGTCTGTTCCCTTAATGGGGAAGTTGCCTCTGCCCGGCTGGTTGATGTCCTCGTGAGAGTAAACGCTGACATCCCTGCAGTGCAAGAGATGCGATGGACGCACTGTCGTTCACTACGGTGGACGAGCACTTCTCAATAATCCGCATCAAAGCCCGATCTTTCAACATCTCCCACACTTGCGCCCATGCCCCGACGGAAGGGAAGGACAATGTGACCAAAGATTCCTTTCATAAGCGCCTGGAGCGTTCCTATGAACGCTGCCCCCGCCACGACATAAAAGTCGTGCTTGGCGACTACAACGGCAGGGTGGACAAGGAGGGAATTTTTGGTCCCACAGTCGGAAAATTCGCCGGATCCCAAAACATGGGAGTCTACAGCACCAGAGTCCAGAACAAGAAGATACACCAAGCTACCTGGCTGTCTCCTGATGGAAAAACGCGAAACCAGATCGATAATGTTAGACGTATGTACGATCCGAGGAGACGTATGTACATCGACTCGGATCACTACCTTGTCGCAGCAAATTTCGCACACGCCTCTGTGCAGCAAAAAACGTACACCTAACTACACAAAGAATGTGCGACATCGAAAAGTAGCAATCACAACAGACAGCCAAATGTTTCGTCACTCGACTCTCTCTCCTGCTCTCAGAGAGTACTGCCCAACAATCCGCCATACACGAGCAATGGAGCAACATATCTCGTTCTCTACGTACCGCCGCCAACGAGGAATGTCATGCTGCCGTAGAAAAAAAATATTCTGCCTATAGAGCTACACTGCAATTGAGCGCAACGCGACCTATGTGTGATCGCTACCGAGAGCTAAGAAAGCAAGACGTATTATCTGAAAGAAGGAATGAGAGGCCGAAACACTTGAGTGCGACAAGCTTGGCTAGCATCAGTAAGAGCTACGCCACGAAAATTTTACCGAACGTTCGGAAGCTTACAGAACGTTTTAAGATCGGGGCGTTTTCCTGTAAGAACAAAGACGGCGATCTGGTGACTGACATCCAGATCATACTTAAATTATCGAGGGAACACTTCTCGAACCTGTTAAATAGTGATAGCTGCGCATGTCACAGAGAATGTGAAGATCCCGATACCCCTATCGTTATCGACGGAATTGTCGTTCCGTTACCCGACCATGACGAGGTGAGAATAGCGATAACGCGGCTAAAGAACAACAATTCTGACGGCGCTGCTCGTATTGAGCAACGTCATCTTGCATAGCCGTATTAGTTTTGCGGGGATACCAAATTCAGACATCGCGGTATACAGGCAACTCTTTTACGTACTGTCGAATGAAGCTTTGAAGTCGACGAAAAGGTGGTGTGTGTCGATTCTTGGGTCTTTTCCAAGATTTGGCGTATTGTGAATATTTGGTCGATGGTACACTTCCCAGGTCTAAAGCCACACTGATAAGGTCCAATCAGTTGGTTCAGCTTTTCACACAATACGCTCGCTAGAACTTTATAGGCGATACTAATCCCGCGGTAATTAGCACAGATTGCAGTCTCACCTTTTTTATGGATTATTCAAAGCACACTTAAATTCTAGGCATGCTTTTATCCGATCATATTTTGCATAGAAGCTGATGCATGCATCTTATCAGCTCCTCGCTGCTATGATTGAATAGCTCAGCCGGCAGTCCGTCGGCGCCCGCAGCTTTGTTGTTCTTTAGCCGCGTTATCGCTATTCTCACCTCCAAACTTGATGAAGAGGCAAAGTGAATGGGTCTGGTGGTGAACGAGGACAAAACGAAGTACCTCCTGTCAGCAAGCAAACAGTCGACGCACTCGCATATCGGCATCCAACTCACTGTTGACAGTTATAATTTCGAGGTTCTAAAATTCGTCGTATATTTAGGAACAGCATTAACACCGATAACAATGTCAGCCTCGAAATCCAACGTAGAATCTCTCTTACCAACAAGTGCTACTTTGGACTAAGTAGGCAACTGAGCAGTAAAGTCCTCTCTCGACGAACAAAACTAACACTCTACAAGGCTCTCTTCATACCCGTCCTAACGTATGGCGCAGAAGCTTGGACGATAACAACAACCGATGAGCCAAGCGTCCACGGATTGTTTGAGAGAAACTTTTTATGCGCCAGATTTTTGGACCTTTGCACGTTGGCAACGGCGAATATCGCAGGCGATTGAACGATGAGCTGTGTGGGCTTTACGACGACATAGACATAGCGCAGTGAATAAAGATCCAACGGCTACGTTGGCTGGGTCATGGATACAAACGCTTTGGCTCTGAAAGTAATCGATGCGGTACCAGCTGGTGGTTGCATAGGAAGAGGAAGACCTCCTCTGCGTTGGAAAGATCAGGTGGAGAAGGACTTGGCTTCACGTAGTCTGTTCAACTTGCGCCGGTTAGTACGGGTTGCACAACCATTCCTTTACCATGCCGTCAGCTTGGTTACATGTTTCTTCAGCTTGGCGGTAGATTGAGGCGCGAAACTTCTTCGTACATAACGTTCCATAACAAGGGACCCAGCCTTGCGGAACTTCGTCAGTTCTTTTGTATTCTTTTACACCAGCATCGATTTTATAGCGCAGGGTTCTATCAGAAAGGTAACTGGCGACAATCCTACGAATGTAAATTGGAATGTGGAAACTATCAATCGTGATTAGAATTGTGCTCCAATTCGGCGTATTGAAGGCGTTCTTAACGTCCGGTCGGTACGCCTTTGAATTGTCGGTACGACTTTGAATTGCTAATATACTTTTAAGTCCTCGTTGGGGATTCCATCCAGACCTGGAGTTTTATTATTTTTGATCCTTTTTATGATCATCAGAAGTTCTTCTTTGTTTGTTAACTGCACATTTTGGTCGCCTTCACAGAATCTCACCAATTCGTAGTCTCGTACAGTGTCTTGTACGGGGAACAGTGTTTCTACTAAATTACGCAGTGTAGCTGAGCATATTGTTGGAAGTAGCTCAAAGTCTTTAAGTTTTTTCATAACAAGCCTGTACGCAAGGCCCCAAGGATCCTTAGCGGCATCGTCGCATAGCTGGAAGAAACACCGGCGCTTACTGGTTTTAATTGCCTTTTTTCTTTGCTTATATTGGAGCTGGTTTCCTTGGAAACTGGCTCTACCCCTAGATCGTTGGTAGGCTCGCCTTGCTCTTTTACAATCGCTGCGAAATTCTGCAATGTCTGTTGTCCACCAGCAGACAGGTTTGCTGTAGTAGTTGTTGGGCCTCGTTTTGGACATGGCTGTGTCGCATACTTCCATTAGGTATTTCATGGTTTGCGTAGTCTTCTCAGATGCATCCCCTGTGAGAGTTACATCTGCCAGCATGATTTCAATAACCTCAGCCTCCACTGTTTTGACTTTGTTCCTCGTGTCGTAGTTATCACCCCTCCGAGTGTAATGCTGGCTGACGAACCGTTTCGTGTGGCGAGCACGACTAGAACTCACGAAGGTGAGGTCAATTATAGATCCCGTGCCCGCTTTTTGATACGTCTATATACTTCCTGTGTTCATCAAGGCTATATCTAACATGGCAAATGCTTCTAGAAGGGCTTGCCTTCTAGGGCTTATCCGTGAGCGTCCCTAGTTAACAGCCCAAGCGTTGAAATCACCAGCTACGATGACAGGTTTGTGCTCCTTCACTTCCTGGGCGAGGTTCTCTAGGATGCCTGTTGCTTTCAGCAGGGTTAAGCTGGGAGGTAGATAACAGCTGGAAATATATGTACCTTCAACGCGCGCAAGCACAAATCAGCGGGTTGCATTCACGCTCATCAGTTGGGACCTATTTTTTCCACAGTTCCAGATCGTTGACTTGCCTGTTGTATCAGAGGCCAAGCCGTTACCTTTTTTGTGTTTATAGGGTTCATTAAGTATAGCAACATCTAATTTGTGTTCCCGTATAGTCTGCTCTAGTAGCTCCTGAGCACTTTCTCAATGGTTAAGATGTAGTTGCAAGATCTTCATTTCTGCCGAATTTCTTTAAGAGCTCTCAGATATTAAGGGCACTTGCTGCTGGTCATCTTTCTTTTCTTCTTGCGCATTATACAGCTTGCTGTTTGTGTGCAGTTTTTGGCCTGGTGATCTTTGTTGCCTCAGTTGAAGCTGGTGCTACTATGTCCAGCTGAGCTTTTCCAGCTTACTGCCACATGCCCATATTATATGCATTTGAAGCGTCTTTTTGTCTCGATCTTCTCCCATATGCGACAAATTATGAGACTTATTCGGATTTTATTAGCTTCCGCCAGCTTGGTTGCGATTTCCGATGTTAATTTTAGTTTGTGTTCCTCCGTAAGCTTTTCGCAGACCTAAAATGGCTGAGATAGAAACCTCAAGCTCATGAAATTGCCTTACTACCGCCTCGTGAACTTCTTCCTTTGTCGTGATTTCATCAAGGTCACGAATTTCCACCTGCCCCAGCTCCGTAAGTGCCCTGACATCTAAAGTTTCTCCTAGGGCCGCATTAACAACTTCATGAGCCTTCGATGTATTTGGGTCGAATGATTTTTCCAGCAGCAGCAGTAACTCTCCTTTGGCAGTTTTTTTGACTCCTTGTATATTATAACTAATCTCCTTAAGGCTCGCTGTGTCTTAACGCGTCTCAAAATTTCGGCATATGAGATTCTACCAGCGCTTTTCACTACGATAGCGTCCTTATGTGGTGGTGTTCTCCGTCTTCGATTGCTTTTCGCGTCGCTATTTTCCGCTTTTTATCGTCTCATTTGAGAGTATTCTGCATAGAACACTTTTAGTTCTTCTTAGATTTAACTACCTTCCATTTTTCTGGTCTTGCTTGCTCGTTTGTTTTAACCGGCGTATTCCTCAAGGCTTCAACGCTGTACGCTTTGCTTCTTTTGGTTGAGCTTGCAGCGGCGTTAACAATTGCCCACTTTGACGTGCAATCCGTGCTACGTTTAATCAGAGGTGATGTTTGGGTATCTTTGCCTTGAGTAGCAGATATAGCTTCATTCGTCCCTCTTGGGGCCTGGTTCCTTATTGAGGTTCGTTATAATCGTGATCAAATCCCGCATTGGTTTATCAATGTTTCACTTCGGAAGCTCTATCATTTCCGATAACTCACTAACTTTATCGCCGATAGTTTGATAAATTTTTTCAGCCGTCATCGCCTTCTCCAAACCGCAGTGCCTCATGCATGGTGACGCCGATCTGGTTCTTCCCGTGTCTGGTGGCGAGTGCGCCAACCTTAAGCTCCTTTCAAATGGATTTTTCAGGAGTTCACCGCTGCCATTACTACCATCTGCAACAGCTGTTGGAAGTATTACTTCGTGCACTTGTGATGCCATTTTTGCTGTTACCTAAGCCTCTTCCGTAGTTTGTAGTTTGGTTTTGTTTTTAATAGTATTCACGTTGTATGGGCCTCAACTTCTAATTCGTTATCCATATTCCGCACCTAACATGGTGAACAGACGTTAACCAGGAAGCCGTCCATTATGGAGCCGTCGCGCCCGGTTTTTTGTGTTACTCATCATGCCTAC
Source organism: Anastrepha obliqua (assembly GCF_027943255.1). Classification (NCBI taxonomy): domain Eukaryota; kingdom Metazoa; phylum Arthropoda; class Insecta; order Diptera; family Tephritidae; genus Anastrepha; species Anastrepha obliqua. Next base: position 50,373,632 of record NC_072897.1, on the reverse strand, counting down.
ACATGATGAGGGGGACACCTATATCTAAGAGAGGGTGCCTTCTCGCCACTGTCACAAGAAGTTTATCAGATTTATGCTGGCTTTTATACCGCATCCTCCGCTCCTGATCGCTCAATTGTCGGGGCTTGCTTATTCGTATAAACTTATTTCGCAGCTGGCCTGCTACTACAGGCTTTCCGGATATCCGCAACCCGCCGACACCCACGGTAGCTTAGAGCCCAGCTTAGCAGTCCAATACCTAAGGAGCGTGGACCTCCATGATGTCATATACGACTATTTTCATATACTTACATGTATGCACATAAGTAATCTTTCCACTTTATTTTTGCAGAATGGTGCAGAGAACGTAAACGACAAAGAGAAGTCTCACAAACTACGAATAGTCTGAATTGTCAAAAATTAAGTGAAATCGCGAAGACTTTTTAATCTCGCCCAACTCGACAGCGGGGAAGTTCTTAACAGAGCTGGTAATAGTGAATTCTGTATAAGTACATTGGCTCTGCAAAGTTTTTGGCTTCTGTATGAAATCAAATTGCCGACGGCAATGAAATTTTATCCAATTAACATTTTATTACAGGGAATAATATATGTATGCATTATCTAGATAGTATAAAACTACTTTGAAATTTGAAATAAATATAAGAAAAACGGCGGCCGCCGTAGCCGAATGGGTTGGTGCGTGATCACCATTCGGAATTCACTGAGAGGTCGTTGGTTCGAATCTCGGTGAAAGCAAAATTAATAAAAACATTTTTCTAATAGCGGTCGCCCCTCGGCAGGCAATGGCAAACCTCCGAGTGTATTTCTGCCATGAAAAAGCTCCTCATAAAAATATCTGCCGTTCGGAGTCGGCTTGAAACTGTAGGTCCCTCCATTTGTGGAACAACATCAAGACGCACACCACAAATAGGAGGAGGAGCTCGGCCAAACACCTAACAGAAGTGTACGCGCCAATTATTTATTTTTTTTTATAAGAAAAATTAAAAGAAACTTTTTTGCACATACATATATATGGGACAACTAAGTTGAATTGCATCTTTAATAAATTTAGTGTTGCACACAAATGTATGTATGCACTGAAGAAACCATGACTTACCTCACTAACATCACTTTATCATATTTCTTCTTCTTCTTAATTGGCGCGATAACCGCTTACGCTGGACACACTAAGTGAAGCCACGTCCTTCTACACCTGATCTTTCACGCGCAGAGGAGGCCTTACCCTTCCTATGCTACCACCAGCTCGTACCCCATCGAACACTTTCAGGGCCGGAGCGTGTGTATCTATTCGGACGAAATGACCAAGCCAGCGTAGCCGCTGGATCTTTATTCCCTGCGCTATGTCTATGTCGTTGTAAAGTTTATACAGCTCATCGTTCCCTCGCCTGCGATATTCGTATACAGCTCATTGTCCCAAACACTCCAAGCGTCGCTCCATCGGATGTTGTCATCGTCCACGCTTCTGTGCCATACGTTAGGACGGACACGAGAGAGACTTGTAGAGTGTTAGTTTTGTTCGTCGAGAGACGAACTTGTTGGCAAGAGAGATTCTACGTTGGGTTTCTACGCTGACATTGTTATAGGTGTTAATGCTGGTTCCTAAATATATGTATGTATATATATAATTGGCGCGTACACCCTTTTTGTGTGTTTGGCCGAGCTCCGCCTCCTGTTTGTGGTGTGGGTCGTGATGCTGTTCCACAATCGGAGGGACCTACAGTTTCAAGCCGACTCCGAACGACAGATATTTTTATGACGAGCTTCTTCATGGCAGAAATATACTCAGAGGTTTGCCATTGCCTGTCGAGGGGCGACCGATTTAGAAAAATGTTTTTCTTAATTGTGGTGTTTCACCGAGATTCCAACCAACGTTCTCTCTGTGAACTCCGAATGGTAGTCACGCACCAACCCATACGCAACCAACCCGCGGCCGCCATAGCCGAATCGGCAGGCAATGGCAAACCTCCGAGTGTATTTCTGCCATAAAGCTCCTCATAAAAATATCAGCCGTTCGGAGTCGCCTTGAAACTGCAGGTCCCTCCATTTGCGGAACAACATCAAGACGCACAGCACAAATAGGAGGAGGAGCTCGCCCAAACACCCAAAAAGGGTGTACGCGTCAATCATATATATAATTATATATTACATATCACAACCTCAAACGAGGTGGGTGCCGATACGCGAGTGCGCCAACTGTAAATATGAAGGCAGGAGGTCTCATCCGAGCCTTTTTAATCTTTTCATCGGGGGATTTTTAAGTGGCGGGTCCAAACCCAGCTATCCTGAAATGCTGCGCCTTCTCACGTTAGATCCCTCCCGAACTGGTGTTCGGAGGCTACCCAGAGGATATTTTGGCTAACCGCCGAAGTTGTGAGCTGCTTGAACCTTATGCAGAAGAATTGTACTGGCCACTCCCAAGTGAATAAGTAACTTTCCCCACTTGCGCGGACTTCTGCATATGGAACCATCCAAATAATAAGCGAATATGTAAAATTTATTACATAATTTTTTTTTCAATTACATTAAAAAAAAAACGAATTAAAAAAAAAAAATTAATAAAAAAAGTTTGCGCCGGGAATTGAAATCGAGTCTAACATGTGGCGAGGAAAAATAGGCGGTGCGTTTATTTCTTCGACTGCTTATTTTTTTACCATTTTGTTACTTTTGAAATGATAAGCGGATAAATAAAATTTATTACAAATTTTTTTACGATTACATTAAACAAAAAAAATTTAAAAACGAAAAAAAAAAAAATTTGCGCCGAGAATTGATGGCGAGTCGCGTGGGGAGGATAAATACGCAGAGCGTTTATTTCTGCGCCTGCGTTGTGAACAAAAGGTTTGTGATGTCTACGTAGATATGTATGCGCGCGACGCGAATAAGTTTTAATAAATTCTGAAAGTAATTCATGAAGTTTTTCATTACATACATTCATACTCTATATGTACATAAATTATGGTATATGACAATATACATAATATGTATGTATGTACATGTCAATAGGAGGTATTTGCATTCAGAAAATAAAACGGTTTAAGATAAATCAACACTTATTTTATATTGTATGTCACTTTATAGTTAATGCATTCGACAGCATTTACATACATATGTATGTATGTATGTATGTACATTTGTATATGAAAAACAATAATGCACAAGCGCAAGAACATCATCTTCCTTTCATACCTACATATGTACATATGCATGTATGCCCAATAACCTTGACTTATGTACATATGTATATACACATGTCACAGCACATCACATTCTTACAAGGAATCAAATACACATACGCACTAGTCAACGAGTTTCTTTCTAACAAGTTCAAAAACAATTCTGCTCTATGTATGTATATATACCCACTTTATGTCCTAGCATATATACATACATACATATATACCTATTTGCCTTCTAAACTTCCTACAAAATAATTGTATTCATATGTTACTACATCCATGCACGTTCATACATTCAAGCATTCATACATATATGCGCGAGCACAGCGCTCCCTTCTTGATTCCGTGAACTTTTGTCTTTCACCAATCGATATTCCTAATATTGTACTTACAAAAACACAATACTTTGATAGACGCAAATGCAACAGCAAGCGCAACGCGATGGCCGCTTTGCCACCACACATTCTAAAATGTTCTAGAACACAACAAAAACACATACCTCACATGCGCATGTCGCCCGAAGCTAAAATCTAAGCCTAGCGACTACAAAAACAAAATACATTCGTAGACGCAGTCGCAGCGGGCATGATTCTATCAGCGACGGCGCTGAACAATTTAGAACAAAAACAAAAAGTTCATTCATAAGTTCGAGCTCATATTTCAATTTCATTCATAAAACGAGCTGCCCATATGCAAATTTTCGCGACCATTCGAAAATAGTCAATATTGGAATATTTCGCCTGGAATTATTTGCCAATATTTAATAAATCTTGAATTTTTGTCATGTCGAGTGGCCGCGGCTCCGTATGTATGTATGCACCCTTATATGTATGTAAATATGTCTTCTAACTGTTCGACAGTCGCGAGTTAATGCGACTTAGATTCCTTGAACAAATCCAGCGAATCACACATTTCTGTTCGCAAGCCGCATATATGTACCCCATGATCAAAAAGTACCGGGAATGTTTAAATAAAACATAACAGAGTTAAATTACAGGCAAATTTATATTATCTCTTTCAAAATATGACGCGTCTGAAGCAACACACATGTGCCAACGTTTAACCCAGTCCTCCAAACACCCCCGGCAGGCCGACATGGCCTTCAGCTCCTTCGTCGTATTCTCTTTGATCTTTTTGATCGGTGCGATGGCACGTTATCATCTCGCAAAATCCAATTATTGTTTGCTCACATTTCCGGACGTTTGCAACATACAGCATCTCTCAAAGGTTTCAAAACGGATGAATAATATTCTTTATTGACTGTCTGGCCCGATGGAAGGTACTCATGGTGCACTACGCCTTGGCAATCGAAGAAAACAGTCAACGTCACCGTCCCGGTTCTCTTTGCTCATAGGGTATACATATCCCATCTTTTCACTGACGGACAAGAAGACGGTCGCAGTTGTTGTTTTTTGTATGCATATATTTTGCGTTCGTTGAAGGTTTGTATATATTTATATATATTTATATACATATGCGTGTATGCGCGTTTGGCTTTCTGGATGCATCCATGGATATTAGAATATTTTCTCATCAATATGTGTATGTAAGTAGTTCAGATTTGACTAAAGAGATTAAATATAGGAATGCATATTCATATGATTGCCTTTATGGCTGTTTTACATAAAAAATTCAAAAAGAGTATGAATAATTTTATATAGAAAATAAATTTCTAAATAACAGGTATTAGAAAAACCTGAATACAATATTTTAAATCAATTCTAATTAAGCCAAATACAAAAAATTAAATAAAAATATCGAACAAAGAAAAGTGTGTACAGGACTTGAAACTGAGTCAAACATGAGACTATGTACCGCATACACAACACGTCTTTCACGATTGCGCTAAACTATAATTAATAATGAAATTTTCTAAATCACTCATTTAATCGATTCGCAGTTTTATATGCACATATTCTGTGTTAGTTGAAAGTTTGTATACGTAATTATATGCATATGTATGTGTGTATGCGCGTTTGGCTTTCTGGACGGATATTAGAATGATATTTTCTCATTGATGAAATAGAAAAAATACATATGTACATATTTTCTGTTTTGATTGATTTATATAAAAATCAGGTCATATCCAGTATGAACTATTTTATACCGAAAAGAAATTTCCATTTATGAAATACAAAAAAAAACAGTATTTTAAAGAAATTTTAATTAAAATAAACTCAAAAATTTTACCAACCTTTCCTGGTTTGAATTGTAAAAAACATGTGCATGAAAAAAAAAATATGACTTCAGGACTTGAACCTGAATTAAATACGTGCCAAAAAACAAAACGAATAATTCCGCCGACTTTAGCTTCTGCACCACATATTAACTACCGTGCGGCCTTCTTAATCGCAAATTTATTCGCTTCGCTGTGGGCATGAAATAAGTCGATTTCCTTAGTAGTGTGCCGAAAAATCTTATGAAATTCCTCAGTAGTTTGGTAAACGCAAAAAAAATTCTGAATTCCTGTCCCAGCGTAGTAAGTAAATATAGAAACCCTCCACTCGCGTCACTCGCGTGGTAAATATCTGCTATTCCCCACTAATGAGGAAAGTTGAATTTGAAATTACCTTAGTATGAATCTACAAATTAGTACCCGAAAAAAGCTCATTTAACATTTGCTCCTTCTCATTGCATTAACATTCTCTGATATCACCGCACTCACCGGGTATTCCTCTTTTTCTTTATTACTCTAAATGTATAGAGAAGTCTCACCACAGAATATGACCTATATATTTGCATTTTTCCAAATCATACAAAATTATATACATATGTTAAGTCTGTCTGTCTGGTGTCTGTAAAACTTTGTTGAATTCCCTTCAACCAAATCTAAATCCTCTATAGAAAACGCTTCATTACCAGGCACACAGAAAGATGGCATATGCAACTATAAATTTGTGAATTTATATACATATGCGCATATATATATGCTGTGTGTATGTACATACCTATGTACACTTGCTACAGCAAAACATATTACGGTAAAATTTCTCAAGAAATCCAGCGAACATTCATAGACACAGCGCACATTCATAGGGACAGCATTGTATGTACAGTAACCTTGAAATTTGTACAGGCACCTTCAAATACTCTGATTTCAGAGTAAGTTTCTAACTATGCAGATATGTATATGCATATGCTGTGCGCACTTTTTATCACATGAAGAACTACATACGTAAAGTAATATACCTACTAATTAACTATTTACCTCCGAGAGAACATAAAATAATTGTTTGGAAATTTACTTCTAGTATTGAAATGTCCAACACAGAACTTTTTTATAAGCTACTTATGTTGTTTTCTGCAAGTTACTGTATGCTCATGCGCGCACTTGACGCACAGCCGCTGCGGTTGTCGAGCATTTAGAAAGATGTATTTGCATAAATATATTGATGTATACATATGTACGGAGCCGCGGGCACTCGACTTGACAAAAATTCAAGATTTACCAAATATTGACAAATAATTCTACGCGAAATATTCCAATATTGACTATTTTCGAATGGTCGAGAAAATTGGCATATGGCGGCTCATTTTATAAATAAAAGTACTTTGCTCGTAGAAATATGAGCTCGAATGTATCAATCATCAATTGTTGGAACTGTTCAGCGCCGCCGCGACTATTTTAGGCTGTTAAGCACCATGGCAACTAGAATGATGGCCGCTACGCCTAAGCCTATGAACGCATTGTGTTCTTGTATTCGCTAGGCATAGAATTTTAGCTTTGAACGACATACGTATTTAGAGGAATAAAGTGAGTGCCCTGCGTGTGTGGTTGTACGTACATACATGCATATGTGTATATTAATAGGCATTGTTTTGGTTGAAGTTCAGATCACAAATACATATGTGTGTACATAGGCTAGGCCATGATTCTAGTTGCCAAAGTATAGCATATGTATAAAAAATTCACATATTTATATTTGCATATGCCGCCTTCCTGTGTGCCTGGTAATGAAGTCTTTTCTATAAAGAATTTATTGATTTGATCAATTATATATATATGTATATATCAAAACACATATATATGTATGTACATAAGCGCGGTTGTTTGTTCACTCCACGGGGTTGAACGACTAAGCTGGGCTCTAAGCTACCGTGGGGGTCGGCAGGTTGCGGATAGCGGGAAGGCCTGTGGTTGCAGGTTAGTTGCGAAATAAGTTTAAACGAATAAGCAATCCCCGACAATGAACGGCCAGAAGCGGGGGATGCGGTTAAATGACAGGCTATCCGATGAGGCTTCCGGTGACAGAGGCCCAAAGTCAATGCCTCTGAGAAATAGTTGTCTCCCTAATCATGCAAGGCCATGGGGAGCAAAAACAAAAATGGCGGCGGTTTCCATAATGGACGGCTTGCTGGTCAGCGTCTGTTCACCATGTTAGGTGCGGCTGCTAACTGACCGGTATATGCCGTGGCGCACTAGGAGTCTCTCATCACTTTAAGAACCATCTCTGTTGTTGAAGTTAAGGGAGTGATGTGAGCTTGCTCTGCCGAGGTGTTAGCCACGGGGTGTATCAGTGACCAGCCCCTTCGGGCCCTAGTCAGGGAGTGTGTAGTGGACGCTGAGGTAGTAGTACGCGTTGCCCCGGGTGAGCTCCGGTCCGTCCGTGTTTTCCGGGACCGGTAAAGCGAAGAACAGGCCTTTTTTTTTTTTTTTTTTTTTTTTTTTTTTTTTTGTGGAGGAGGGGAAGCATCAAAAGCCTGTGGCCGAAGCCGTAGTGTGGGACTTTAACCCAACTAAACCCCCCCTCATGTCCTACGGTATGTCCTCCTGGAACTTCACCGTTAAGTAGTACGTCAGGAGGCCGTTGTGAGTATATTATTACTCAATCGTCTGTTATTGTCATTCCGTTCTGTATATTGTGTTAAGGAGCTCTTTCTAGGGACCTACGTGAATATTCCGAGTATTGAAGGTTCTTCATGATATTTTGCGGCCACTACACATGTAATTTTCCAGTTTTCTTCGCTTTCGCACATATGTGGGATAAGATTTGTCTCACTTATGTTTTCGCCAAACGCTCCCTCAAGTATATTTCGCTCATTAATAAACCGCGGGCATTGGAACAAGATATGCCTCGCCGTTTCTTGTTCTTCGGGGCACTGCGGGCAGTACGGGTCGTTCTCAAGATGGAACCTATGTAGGTATGCTTTAAAGCAACCGTGTCCAGTCAGCAACTGTGTGATACAAAAATCAATTTCTCCGTGTTTTTGCTCAATCCACCTCGCAATGTTTGGAATCAGTTCAAAGGTCCACCTACCTTTCTCGGATTGTTCCCATCGTATCTGCCATTCTTCAATTGTTCGCAGCCTTTCTTCCTTTTTATCCACGTTCGACGGTTTCTGCCCAATGGTATTATGCAACCTATACATCTCAATCGCGAGAAGGTCGATAGGCACCATTCCCGTTATCACATGGATTGCGTCATCTGAGACAGTGCGATAGGCACTGGCTACTCGCAGGGCGCCAAGTCTGTATGTGGCTCGTATGTGTTGGAGGTACGATGGCTTTGTGTTTCCCCAGATTGGTGCTGCGTACAGAATCACTGAGCTTGTGACTGTTAACAGGAGTCTTCGTATACTTGCGCGAGGGCTGCCAGTATTACGCATTAGTCTAGTCAACGCGTTATTTATTCTTACGGCTTTTTCACTGACTGACTCTAAATGATGCTTAAAGGTCATTTTCGAGTCAATGAGTACTCCCAGATATTTGATATATGGCTGCGACCTTATGTCATGGTCAGCTACCGTAATCACTAGCTCTTCACGTACCCGTCGTGTTGTTAGTAATACGACTTCAGTTTTTTGAGCTGCAAGTTCTAACTTCACATTTTTAAGCCATCTTCGAATTCTTACAATTGCATCGTTGCATAACGCTTGCAACACGTCCAGATGCTTTCCCACTACCACCAACGCAATGTCGTCTGCGTATCCAATGAGGGTAGCATCTTCAGGAAGCTCAAGCTTGAGGATACCGTCATACATAGCATTCCAAAGAGTTGGGCCAAGCACCGAGCCCTGTGGGACACCGCCAGTTACTTTATATGTTCCTATTCCGTTGTCAGTATCATAAAGCAAGAGCCTGTTTTCAAAGTAGCTTGATATGATTTTTTGCAGGTATTTCGGCACCGCGAATCCTCTCAGTGCACTCATAACTTGGGGCCAGCTTGCGGAGTTGAACGCATTTTTTATATCTAAGGTAACAACAGCGCAGTATTTCTTCGAGCCGCCTTTCCATTTCCTGCCGCTAGTGGCTTGACGAGCAATACTCATTACAGCTTGTATTGCGTCCACGGTTGAGCGGCCTTTTCTAAAGCCGTATTGGTTTGGGGAAAGCCCTGTTGGTTTCTCTAGGAACTCTTGCATTCTGTTACATATGATGCGTTCTAGTATTTTGCCGAGTGTATCTAGCATACAGAGTGGACGGTATGACGATGGATGGTCCGGCGGCTTCCCTGGTTTGGGTAGCAGTACCAACCTCTGTTTCTTCCACACTTTTGGGAAAACGCCTTCGTTGAGACATGTGTTGTACAATTTAGCAAAAACCTCGGGTGTTGATTTAATTGCTGCTTTCACAGCTACATTTGGGAAGCCATCTAAGCCCGGAGCTTTGTTATCCGCAATGCGCTGTACGGTGGAAAGCACTTCTTGTGTGGTGACTTCTGGGATGTTAGCCGCCATCACCCATTGTGTCTGACATGGGTTAGACTCCACCTGATATGGAAATAATGTGGAAACCACTACTCGCAATAGGGCTGGGCACGTTGGCTGTGGTGCTCTTGGATTCTTGATAGTTCTCATTACAACCTTGTATCCCATTCCCCAGGGGTCGACGTTCACGCTATTGCAAAGCTCTTGAAAACAACAATTTTTACTAGCCTTTATAGCTTTTTTAAGCGTAGCTTTACAGGTTTTATGGTGTGCTAATAATGCGTCGATAGCTGGTGTACCACGAGCTCGCTTCAGCTTTCTGCGCACACTATTGCAGTCTCCTCTTATTTTTGCTATGCGACTATTCCACCAATATACTGCTTTTCTGTGTGGCCTTGCAGATACCCTAGGCATGGTCGCGTCGCAGGCCTTGCTGAGACAGTTGCTTATGACCGCCGTCATGCCTTCTGCTTTCATTTCTCCAGCGCTATCTAGAGTTAGGCAAGCGTTCCAGCTCATGTTGAAAACTTCGGGATCAAAAGATTGTCTCTTCCATCCTCTTTGCTGTGCTCTTTGAGGGCGAAAATCGCTATTTTCTACACCCATTAGTATATCGACGGTTATTGCCTTATGATCGCTGTACGTGTAGATAGAGCTTACATTCCATGTTGCGTTGCGTGCTATAGTATTATGGGCGAAGGCGAGATCCACTATCGAGCATCCTCTTTCGGTTTCAAAAGTGAATTTACCAGGCACATTAAGCAATTCCAGGTCAAATGGTGCCAGGCTTTCCAAAAGCACTCTGCCACGTCTGCTAGTACGCGTACTTCCCCAGGTAGTAGACCAGGCATTGAAATCGCCGGCTATAAGTACTGGATGCTTGCCACGTGCCTCAAATGCCAAGGCTGTCAGCATTCGTTCATATTCTTCTGCGGTGAGGCTCGGTGGAGCATAACAACTGAAGAAATAGATGCCTTTCGTCTTAACCCATGTAAAGCCGTGTTTGGCAGTCATCATTTTGCTCTGCGGCTTAATATGTCCCATTGTCCAAATCGCCGCCTTGTTTGAACCATCCGACGTCCAGGAATAACCATCGATGTTTTTGTATTGCTCGGATATAAGGGCAATATCTATTTTGTGCTCTTGCATGGTCTGCTCCAGGAGTTCTTGGGCAGTTTGACAGTGGTTGAGATTAAGCTGTAAAACCCTCATTGGATGGCTTCTCTTCGCGCCTTTTTAGCTAACGGACATTTGTAGCTGTCAGCTGCATGGTTCCCCTTGCACAGTGCACATTGTTCAGGATTTTTGCAAGTAAGTGCCTTATGGCCTTCCTGACCACATTTTCTACAGAGTCCCGATCTGTCTATTTGCTCCTTGCACTTTTGAGCGACATGATCGTAACCCCAGCACTTGAAGCAACGCTTAGGAGAATCGACCTTTCGTACCCGGCAGGACACCCATCCAATTCGCACACGTTGAGCCTCTAACACCTTTTTCGCATCTCCGGCTGGGAGGACAATGAAGGCCGTCTGTGTACCGTTGTACACCGTTCTTAGGCTTCTTACCGCCGCTGTATCTGGACGTTTAATATTGCATTGGGCATGAAGCGCGTCACACAATTCTTCTGCAGTGGTTACCTCATCCAGATCTCTGCACTGTATTGTTACAGTGTGAGTTTTAACCATCACTTTTGCTGCGGTTTTCAGAACATCTTCAATCGCTGTCTGATATTCTGATGTTTTTCCGTGCGGTGCCCCTTTAAGCTCTATGATCAATTCCTGTTTAGCTGTTCTGCGGATTGCTTTAACATCTTCTCCGAGAGTCTTGAGAGAGTCCGAAGTTTTTACCTTACGCAGAATGTCAGCATACGTAGCATTTTCAGACTTGGATATGATTATAGCATCAGGCCTTGTCCTCACCAATTTAGGCGGCTTCTTTTCTTTTCTTGGTTTGACAACCGTCCAGCCGGCATTTTGGCCTTTAATTGGTGCCTGTACTGGTTTTGTCTGATGAATCGCTGCCGTTGCACACCTTTTTTTTGCCGCAGGCGATAGTGCGTTCACGACCGGGTTGCCAGTTCCTTGCGTGCTAGGACTGACTCTTGTTCTCGTCCTTTTAACCGATTGTGTAATTATACCCGAACATTCTTTTCTAATATTGTTAACGTCTGAGGTTTTTGACGTATTCTTTTTTGGAGTTGTCTGCTGTTTCTCACACTCTTCCATCAACATAATAGCTTCGGTGTGCCTCTTTTTTATAAGTGAACCGATCTTTTTTTTTCGTGATGCACATTGTGACGGCCTTTGTAGTACGCCAGGAGAGAGTCAATAGCTTCTCCTAGACTCATCATTTTTACCTGTAGTGCCTTCTGCTTTTCAGTTGCACATTTTCCCTCTCCAGCGGGTTTTCCGATGCAGCACCCACCCACTGGTGTTTCCTTCTCTTTGTTTTTTGCTCCGTCTGAGCCTCTTATATGCCGTGTTGTTGGCGTTATCACGCTGCTTTTGGGCGTTACGTCTTCGGCCCTTATTAGTTCCCTGGCAGTGCATTTTACTAACGGCGTGCTGCATAGCTCCGGTTGCACTTGGGGCGTCCCTTTCTTTTCCTCAGCAGTAACTATTAGAGGATTGCTACGTACCGATTGTGCCTCCTCCGGGGATCTCCGAATAACCGAGCTCCTCCTAAAGGCTTCGATGCCACCTGCTGTTTTTACTTCTTCGTTTTTATTTGTAGGTTTGAAGTGTTTTTCCATGCTGTAAGGGTCCCAACTCACGGCCGCTATCTCCGCTAGTATACGTAGCTTCCGTAAGTCCCATGGTTATCTATGAGTTCAGGGAGGCCATGCGAGGGTTGACACTGCCCTTTATGGGGTACAGTGTTCAGAGCCAGACTTCAGACCGGAACTAATGGGGAGTCATCTCAACCCAACCTACGTGGCCACCAAAGGTGGCAACAGGCATTGAACGTATCGTGAGACTTGCCAAGTTTTAGTAGGACGGAGAGGCAGCGAACCCTTCTGTGAGCCGTTTCAGTTGGATTCCACTCCACTTACTAAGATCACAGAGATTCAATACCCCAGCCCAATCGCAATCTGCTTCAATTCCAGTATGCCATAATCAGGATCTTACTGGAGTCAATCCTGATGGCTCGCAAGCCACTCCACATCATTAAATCAGCCGCTCCTAACATGGAGAACAGACGCTGACCAGGTAGCCGCCCACTGTGGGTCAGTCGCTCCTGGATTTTTTTATTGTTCACCATGCGGTGATGGGGACACTTTTCTTGTTTTTTTGTTTTTTTTTTCTTTCCTCTTTTCTTTTTTTTTTTATTTTTATTGTTATTTAGGGCGGTGCCGAATCGCCTTTAACACACAGACCTCATCGAGATAGCATTTTTATACACGCGTTCTCTTATGTCGCGCTCTTCGTTTTTAACGCTTAGCTTAGGAGCAGACTCTGAGGGGTTCTGTTCCTCGTGGTACTGATATTAGGTCTTGGTCAGACCTTGCGCCCGCGGACACTACCAGTTGAGCTCCCCTACTCAGGGACTGGTCACCCTGGATTTTAGTCGCCTTTTACGACAGGCATACCTTACCTCGGGCAAATTCTAACCCCTGACCCGCTGGGGTCGAAGAACAGGCCTCAGGAAACTGGGGTAGGGGCACTGTCCCCAAGGTTATACCCGTTTCTGTTTATTTCGGCCCGTCCCCCTACATACGATGCGCTGGTAAACAACAACAAAAAATGGAAAACAAAATGAGAAATACAAATACAACAAACAACAGTAGTAACATTTAATGAGTCCTTATGGGTAGTGGAAATGAAAGCCTGGAAGAGGCTAACAGAAAGGTGCCAGGTGCAAGTGGATCGAGTGATCTACTAGTGGACCTAACTGAGGAGTACAAGACCTCGAAAGGCCGTATAATCACGGGGGCTTTTAAGCGCACACCAAAGCTGAGACGGAGTCCTATCAAGACGCTCAGTGCAGAAAAGCCTGAGAAAGCAAAATCGTCGCCACCTGCGTTGCAAGAAAGCAATGATAAAGCAGCACAATCGGGTAATGATACCTTAACGCTCCTTGGTGAGACGATTGGGAAGTTTACTGAAGCAATGCGTCTACCGCAACGCTCGATTAGCAACCACATAAGGGAACTCCTTGAAACGATCACTAAGCTACACTCGAGAGCTCAGGAAGAAGCGAAAAGCAAGGAAGCCAAGCGAAACGTTCTTGGAAGTGTATGGCTGAAGGAACACCGAAAAGACCAAGCGACGATAAACAGCCGGGCATCAAGTGTATAAATGAAGGCATGTTTCCGAGAGTATGGAAGAAGCAACACTAGTCCTTCTTCAAACCAAATAAGCCAGCGGATGACCCAAGTTCTTATCGGCCACTCTGCATGATAGATACTACGGGTAAAATCTTGGAGAAACTAATCTGCACGCGCCTGGAACAGCATCTGGAGAAAGTGCCGGCTGAACTATCCGAACATCACTTTGGTTTCCGCAAAGGTCGTTCAACCATCGACGCCGTCAGGAGGGTGACAAACATTGCAAGCAAGGCTATTGAGGGTGACAGGTGGATGCATGGAGATAAAAAATACTGTGCAGTTGTCACTCTGGATGTCAAGAACGCCTTCAACATAGGGCATACTGGCCCCATATTATAAAGGCTCTTGAAGAAAAAAAACCCAAGCATACTTAGTACGGGTTATAAACAGTTATCTGTCGGAAAGAGTACTCCTGTACAATACAGATGAAGGTCCTAAGAGATATGCAGTGACGGGCGGAGTACCGCAGGGATCTATACTGGGCCCGACCCTATTTAATGTACTATATGATGGGGTACTGCAACTCCCAATGCCGAGGGAAGTGCAAATAATAGGATACGCAGACGACATTGCGTTAACCATAGTCGCCAAAACCATCCCTCAGACTCAGAGTATCAGAGAGGCAACAACGAAGGTCAAACAATGGCTAACGGCGGTTAAACTCCCTCTAGCAGGACAAAAAACAGAAGAAGTTCTCATTTCGAGTAGAAAAAAGTTAGAAACGACCACACTAAACATTGATGGGTTTAACCTCACAACACAAGCGGCACTACGATATTTGGGTGTAATGATCGATGCTCGACTAAGCTTCAAGGAGCACATTAAAAATCATGCGGAAAGGCAGCCATTGTGACGGCGGCACTGTCAAGAATTATGGCCAACATCGGTGGTCCTACTCAAAGTAGAAGAGCTAAAGTTACCCAGTCCACAATCATGTATGCAGCACCCATATGGTGTAAAGCCTTGATACAGAAAACATACGCGAAGAAGGCGGAAATAGTTCTTAGACTTATTTTCCCTAGAGTTGCCTGTGCTTTCAGGACAGTGTCGTTAGAAGCAATATGTGTCATATCGGGTATAATGCCACCAGATATAATGGCCTCTGAACTGGGTAGAGTGTACGACAAAGCCAAAAGCCTTAACAGCCGACTAACGGCGGAAGAGCGTAAAGAAGAAAGACGGGGGAGCATAACTGAGTGGCAATATCGCTGGGACATAGCGACAAAAGGGAGATGGACGCATAAACTTATCAAAAGCGCATAAACTACCTCACTCAGTTCCCGACGGCACATGGATGCTATAGAGAGTATCTCCAAAGACTCGGCCACGAGGACGCGGCTGACTGCTCGTTCTGCGGCAACGGTAGTGAGAACGTGGAACATGTTTTCTTCTCCTGCCCGAGATACGCATCTGAAAGAATGTACATTGAAGAATTCATAAAAGAAAGAATAACCCCGGGCAACATTGTAGATCACACGCTGCAGGCGAACTTGGTGCAGACCAAGATGAGAGAATTTCCCGCAAATGCGTTACAGGAACTGCGGAAAAAGGAAAGGGAACGCAGTAGAGAAAGAAGACAAAGAAGTAATGAAGGGTAGACGAAGACAGAAATATAAATGAAGAGCCATAATGACTAGCTTGACCCTGCGATGCAATGCTTAAACGGCGGTACCGCAGGGCAAACTAAAGCTACAGAGGTCGGAGTTAGGGTTTAGTACGTAGGTGTACTGTTTCGCAAGTCCAGTTAAGTAGTAATACTGACTGTGCGTGGTCCCGAATGAGGTGCACCCTTAGCGATCAGTATGAATCGTGCATGCCATCTATATTGACGGTATCTATGTAACATTCCCCCTTCGGATAAAAAAAAAAAAAAAAAAAAAAACATAAGCTAGGGCATCAAGTGTGCATATACGCACATGCAAATATGTGGATGCAAATGCAGAAGAGAATTGTTTTAGCATTTGTTAGGCAGGAATTCGATCATTCGGATATTTACTCCCTTATTATTGCATGAAATATGATGCGATGCTCTCTAGGTAGGTCATGGTTGCTTCAGTGCATACATATGCGTGCAACACAGTATTTATTAAAGATGCAATAGAACTTAGTTGTCCCATATATGTAAATACGTTTCTTTGAAGTTTTCTTTTATTTATTTTCAATTTTAAAGTTTTATACTATCTATAAAATGCTTACATATATTATTCCCTGTAATAAATGTAAATTGAAAAAAAAAATTCGTTTGGCAAAGGAACAAATGAATGCATATTCAAAAGTGCATAAATATGATAAGGCGATGCGTCGTGAGATAGGTCATTGTTGCTACAGTGTGTGTGCACATATGTACATTTGTAACACTATAAGAATGGAAGATGCAATTGAACTTTTGCACAAATATAACTAACATAATATATGTGATATATATCTACATATATTGATATACATTTATATTCATCTATATATCGCACTTGTTACGTTAAAGCGTAACAACTCAAAATGAAAAGGAAAAGAGTAACAACTCAAAAATTTGTTATTTTAGCGCAACTACTAAACAAATAAGAATGAAACAACCGTTATATTGTTTTTAATGACATTTTCGTGCAATTACATATTTTTTTCCTTGTAATACCTATTCTATTAATATTTACGGAAACAGTTTTTCGTCTCTACTGAAAATGTTCAGATTTTGAGTTGTTACGCTTTAACGTAACAAGTGCGATATATAAAAATGAAATGATGTTCGTTTGTATGCATTTTTTTGGGCCGATACGAGGCCAATTTTATTCGTTCTTTTTTCATATTATAGGGATCCACTAGGGGAAGGTTTTTAGGAAAAAAAAAATTTCTTTTAAATATTTTCTTCATATAAAAAAGAAAAAATCAAAATATTGTACAAAACAAAACTTGCTCGATTCTTAGATTAAAGTAAGTTTCGAATCGACATTCATTTTATGTGTACAACTTTTTTTGAATTTTTCGTTATTGTATACAGAAATTTCAAATGATTCGAATGAAAAATTTTTTTTTTTTTTATTTCTTCCATAAAATATTACACCTGTCGTTAGACAATAAGTAATTTGATTTACAAAAAGGAAGCCTAACGCGCATACTCACATATGTGTATAAATATATGTATGTACAAACTACCACCATTCTAACAAACCCAGAACACAACCCAGCAAGAAGAGTGGTGGTCAGGTTACCCTGCACATGACCGCCACGCGTGGTCGTTAAACTGTCACTAGCCCCGCCCCTTTACAATCACTTTGTTAAAAGCGTTGGGAAAATTGTGCCAAATTTTTTGTGTACGTGTGATTTTTTATCCCTTTCATACATATGGATTCGTTTGCCAGTGCCAGTTTCATATAAACGTAGCGACGAACAAAATAACTTTTAGGCCAGCGGCGACAGCACAGCGCGATAGCCCAGCGGCTAGCAATGTGGGCTTCGAACCAGCGGCTAGCAATGTGTGGGAACCAAAATCCTTGGTTCGAATCACAAAAAAATTTTTTTTTTTATACATTTATTTCATTTTGTTTTATGATATGTTTATCAGCAGATTTTTTTCATGGTAGAAATACACTCGGTGTTTTGCCATTGCCTGCTGATGGGCGACCGCTATTAAAAAATGTTTTTATTAATTTTGCTTTCACCGAGATTCGAACTAACGTTTTCTCTGTGAATTCTGAATAGCAGTCACGCACCAACCCACTCGGCTACGGCGTTTGTTTACTTTGACTGATTTAAAAATGAGGAAAAATATATGAATGAAATTTGCTTACTGCTTACATATTTGCCAAAGGTTGACAATTTGATTCTCGGCCTACTTTGATATCAAAAAGAGAGAAAAGATATCTTTTTGACTTATTGCTTTGACAGCCACTTGCCGTTTTTTTTGTTTTTTTTTTTCTATTGATGCAAAAATGAGAAAAAATATATGAATGAAGTTTGCTTACTGCTTACACCTTTTCCAAAGGGGACGGAGCATCAAAAAAAAAAAGTCGATTTCCAAAGAAATACGAGTGCATATGTGTTTGTAACATATAAAAAAGTGTAATTGTGTTAGAGCTTCGGTCACGCAGGTTTTGCTGGGAAGCTTCTGCGCACACTTGACACAGGGCATGTAAAGAACAACAACCATTCGCTGTGGCCGCCTACTCCTTACCCTTCAGGAAAATACGGTATATCTACAATAAAGTGGTGCACAAATGACTTGCTTATTACAAAGCAACAAGTCACACATTGCATGTGACACTGTTTGTGAAGACAAAAACAATATAGGCACACAACTTGAACAGCAACGAAGAAAAACTGTCTTCAACAAGCAATACTACTTCGGCTCTATCGACAGTGCACGAATTGCACGACGCTGCTTATATGCTTGCATGGCAATGGTAGAAAAACATTCTCATACAAGCTTTGCCGAAAGACATCAAGTACAATGTGTGAATTGGTGTCATATGTATGTATGTACGTAGTGTGTATTAGCACACCTTCGAGATGTATGAAAATTGCAAACATACACATTTCTTCGCTCCCCGCGCACTTTTGCATATTAAGGGGTTAGGTGGGTTACAGAGGTTCAAAAAAAGGGTATTTTTACTATTTTTTTTTTAATATATACAATAATATATTTTATTTAAACAATTCAGCATATCAAAGATACATATTTAAACAGTATTTTGTGAAATTTTTATTTAAAAATTCCGAAAACTCAGCCGTTGGTACCTCATCTCCCTTAACGTCTCACAAAAAAATGCTCTTGCCGTGGACAGCATAACTCATTATTGGTTCATTTAAAATCAAAAAACCAAAAATATTTCGTTAGTACATGGATAAATCTCGTTACTGGACGAAGGAAAAAAAAATAAAATTTAATTTGAATTTTTGACAGACTTTGAACAAAAAAACACATTTTTTGGTCAAATTTTCGTCATGTGTTGGCTCGAAAAAATTAGTTGTAATAAAAATAAAAAAAAATCCTTCGTTCAATAACTTGATAATGTTATTCCAAAGATGGGTGCAAAATTTAAACAAAATCGCTTCATAACTTTTCGAGAAATCGTGTCCACCGACTTAAAAAATCGAGTTTTGAGATAAACGCGTATACCTGCGAAACGCTGCACTGACATGGCCTGATGGGCGGAACTTCTGAAGGGTCTATCTCGTAGAATTTTACTCGGATCAATTTGAAATTTTAGGAGAATATTTTAAACATATTATACTATTTAATAAGACAAAAAAAAAAAAGTCGATTTTTTGAAATTTTCAAACCCACCTAACCCCTTAAGGGGAGAATATTAATAAATAACGGTAAACTTTCGATGAATAATTTTTAAAGCTATTGAAGTTATGAAATAAGACAGCTTTTAGTAAATTTAAAATCCAATAAAGTGCGCAGAAGAATATTTGCAGGCAAAGTGTAAGTTACATTCAAATATTAATCAAAATTTAATTTTTATTCTACAAAACCATCATACCAAACATTAACTGCCTATTTGATTTTAAAATATCAGGAATTCATGTAAGTAAATAATCCACATTTGACACAATTCACTTGTTTGAATTGAATTGTTTTTCATTGCCTTTCAGTGTCATTGCTTTTCTTGCTATCTTGCCGAAATATGTGTGTTGTGATAATGCTTAGAGAGAAACAAGTCATACAAAAGCATGATTTGGTTTTCTCTCTAGCTGCTATTGCCTGTTACTGTTAGTTGAGAACAAAACACTGCATTGTTGTGTGATTTTAGCAAATGACTTGAAAGCACATATATGTCGACTTGTGCACCACTTTAATCTACAATACATATGCGGTTGTTCATACACGATTCGCTAAAAAGGAATCCGCGCGCATTCAAAGGCACAGCATTGTGCCGAAAATTATGAATTATGAAGCGAAAACAAAACTGCCCCATAATAAACTTAGATACCTATTTAGACCTTTTTTATGCAGTGTAAATTATTATTTGGTATATGAATACTTATATTAATGTCGAGTGTTAAGTGTTACAGCTTTGAAATAAAAAGTACATATTGATTGAAAAATTTTGGTTACAAATTTTGAGACATCGGTCTCTTTTGTTATGAACAATACTGCACATCAACACCACTCGCAGAAGCTTCAGTGATTTCTTCAATATTAAATGTTTGGGACTTTGTGGTTCATGGGAAGGCTGAATGTCTGCACAGTAGCCTACAAAAAACCGCACTCTTATTTTACAGTAAGTTTATTTCTTTGCTGCTAATATGCATATGCTTTTGTGCATTTTTTATCAATCGGAGAACCACATACGTAAAGGAATATGTTAACTTTATATTTATATACCACGCGAGAACTAAAAATAATGGTTTAGAAATTTTCCCTAGTATCGAAATGTCCTGGCCAGAACTTTTTCATATACTACTTGTCATATTTTTGTGCCTATTACTGTAGCTTTTGCGAACACTTGACTCACAGCAGCTGCGGCTGTCGAGCAGTTGGAACACATATTTACATACATAGAAGCGTGCATACATATATACGGAGCCACGGCCACTCGATATCACAAAAATTCAAGACTTACAAAATATTGGCAAATAATTTCAATTCGACGCGAAATATTCCAATATTGACTATTTTCGGATGGTCGCGAAAATTGGCATATGGGCGGCTCGTTTTATAAATGAAAGTAAATTGTTCAGCATCGTCGCGACTAAAAGAATCATGGCCGCTGCGACTGCGTCTACGAATGTATTTCGTTTTTGTATGAAGTGAGTGATATGTGTAAATACATATGTATGTAGGTCAAGGTTATTTCGGCATACATACATGTACATATGAAAGGAAGATGATGTTCTTGCACTTGTGCACTATTGTTTTTTATATACAAATGTATATACATATATTAGTGCATACATATGTACATATATATGAAGTCGCGACCATACGACCGTTCGCCCTATGTGTAATAAATACACTTTTCCGCGTAGAGTAGAATGGGGTAAGATAGGTCATTTTTTTTGGAGAGCTCTTGCTACGGTGCGCGATAGGTCACTATATGTGAGGGGAAAAGAACAATGTACATGGCTTGGAAATTAACGTTTTAACTTTTATTTATAGAGTATGAACACTGCACATGTTATAAAAGTTAGGAATTTTTCTTTAATTCATTTTTCTTCTCTTCTTTGGTAAATTTTTGGCGTTTTTGTATGAGCTTCTGCCTTTTTGCAGCCTCTCTTTCTTTTTTTCTTTCGGCGGCAAATTGTTTTTTGCTTCCGTGTCCGATTTCTTCTGAGCTGCAGCTGCTTGCTCAGCGCGTTATGACTCTAACATCACTGCATCTGTGAGAAGTGCAGCTTTACGTCGCTTCCGGCCTCGATTTGATGGTTTGCGCAGTGGAGCTTTAGGAAACGGCCGAAAATCCTCAATTGGAATTAATAGGTCGAGATTCGATCGATCTGGCTCTTCATCGGCATTCGATAAAACAGACTCTTCATGGGCATTCGATGGATCAGTCTCTTGATGAGCAATCGAGGGACCAGCCTCTTGATCTGGTTCGTCCTCCTACGGACGATCAGTTACGAATGCTGGCGTGAAATCATCTTCCGAAAAAATGTCGCGATTAAATGGCCAAATGCCAGTTGATCTGAATCCAGCGATGATATTCGTGCAGGAAGCACCTTTCAACAAGGGTTCAGCTACCAGTTCAGCTATTCGGTCGATGGTAATAGGAATGCCGGAATGATTTAACATCCACGCCTTGCAGGAATGGTCAAAATAAGTTTTGAGCGGCCCAAATACTCCTCTATCGAGAGGCTGCAAACGGTGGCGGAGGTATGCGGAAGTATAGTTAATACTTGCGGTGTGCGGAGGTAGAGTTAATACTTCAATATTAATATTCTTACAAAAGTCTAATCCAGCAATTGTCATGTGAGATTCGTGGTGATCCATGATGAGCAAAGTTTTTTCAGTACTGGATCGAATCGCACGTAATGTTTCGAACGGAATTTTAAATTGTTTAGAGGCTGATCGAACACTAGCGCCATCTCGGACTGCCGCGATTGCGTTTTTTATGTCCTCTTCACTTCGTTTCGGCGTTTTTCGCACATAATTACGCACCATTTTGCTGCAAAAACAATTAAAATTTATTTTATTCAATTAAAAGTAGTGACCTATAATGCCCCCAGAATGCTGACCTATAGTGCCCCCAAGCACATGTTTTACGTTAGTGTCGATATTTTTTTTAAAAACAAAAATATCAAAAAACTAACACATTATTCGTGTTCAGCATTATTTTCTACGTAAAATAAAACTCACCTGACAAATATTTACATACATTAAATGCACTGCACCGTAGAATAAAAAAAATGCTATGTCGGAGAAAAGCTCACAAAAAACTAAACGACGCCAGAACTAGGATAACTAATCAATGGTGACGGCCGAAATGACAGTCGCCAACGTTGTTCCCCACCACGTATTCAATTCACATAAGACGAGTGACCTCTGCAAAAACAGTGCGACGAAAACCCCCCTACCTATTGTGCCCCATTCTACTCTACTTACCATAGAAATAGTTCACATGCACATACAAAATGCGAAATGCCGTCGGCAAAATGAAAAAATTTACAAATAAAAAATTGTTTGTTGGCGTACATTTTTAATTTATTTAAAATAAAATATGTATAAAGCAATATGAAAAATCCTGAAATAGACTGAAACAAGAGAAAATTCTGCAATGAAATGAAATGAGAAAAATTAGAAATTAGAAACAAAAATTCGATAAAAAGAAAAATTTAAAAAATGTGTACACGATTTGCGAATTTACCTTCCATCTAAAGGAAAATTCTCGCACGATCAATCTGTTTGGATTAATCATTAAGTATTCACCTGTTCTGTAAAACATGACTTAACTTTAATCAAATCATATATCCACGGTTTTCAAGAACTAGGCTCATGTGTACAAATTAATAACATGCATAAATATAAACTATCAATATATTATTATTATTTTTTTTTATACAAAAGGAATTAAAGTAAGTCCATGCATAACATATCTAAATATAAACTACCAAAATATTTATTTTTTTTTTAATTTTTTTTTTTATACTAAACGAATTGAAGTAAGTCCATGCATAACATATCTAAATATAAACTATCAATACATTAATTTTTATTTATTTATTTACTTATTTATTTATTTTTTTTTTTTAACTGAAAATAAAAGAGAAAGCAAAAATCTGTAAATAGAAAAAGAAAATCTGAAAAAAATAATAATTCATAATAACGATTATTAGCATAGGTATACATAAATAACATTTTTTCATTGTCTACTTACACGAAAAAGAAACTTCCTGAACCTTGTTACCTTTTAAATGTACCCTAACATGCAATTTAACAAGCCATTTTAAATTCATTAAATTAAATTTAAATGTAAATCAAATTTGAATTCGACAAAACTGAATTTAATTGGTTAACTTTTTAAGCTTATTTCCTTTTACACGGGCCTGATTTTTTTCATAAACCTCCTGGGCTAACCATTTTGCGTTCTTAAACAGCAAAACAGTAATTAATGACTTCATTAATTCTTTTCGGTGCTCCAGACATTCTCCAGCTTCTGAAAACCATTCCGGAAAAACCTCCTCTGTCTTTTTGGCTATTGTTTTCGTCATTAAATTCTCGCAGCTGGACTTACACAACAATTTTTGGTAAATTGAATACCCTGTGTAGTACCTTTGTACCTGGATTTCTGCAGCCTTACCTTCTATTTCAGCAAATTGCTCATCTGGAATGTATATTTCATCCACGGCAAGTTGCTCCAAAGGCTCCAAGTTTTCAGTGGTTGGTTCTTCTTCAGTAAGATTCCAATCCAAGTTGATGTCATCGTCATTTTCACAGTTAGATCCTTTATTTTCAAATTGCTGACGTAGGATCTTCATATACATCAAGCGAGCAACTATGAATTGGACTTCGTATGCTGTGGGGTGTGTGTTTATGCCTTGATTTGCCCGAATTTTATAAAAAAAATTGTCCAGTGCATCTTGGTTCAACTTTCCAAGTAATATAAATTTTAAATCTTTGTGGTTTTGAAAGAGTTCTATGCTAAGTTCTATCATTGAGTTAATTGTGATTGTAAAAGCACGAAAACAAAATGAATGTATATTATTTGGAAGTTGAATTGATGCTAAAAATGCGATATGTTCCCTAAGCCTGTTCAACTTTCCCTCAGACCCTCGCCATATTGGATACTTGAAAGGGTTATTACTCTTCAGGCCCTTACAGTCTAACTCATCGAATAAATCATTCATTCGTTTTACAAAAAGCTGGGTTGGTTTAGCGCAATTCAATATATACGTATCTGATCCTAATAACCCTTGCTTAAAAAGCATGTCTATACCAGCAGCCACTGAATTGTTGAGTACCTGTGTAGCCCGGGAAACAGTCATTTTTTTCAAAACTATTGGAATATATATGAGCCGAAGTGAGTTTCGGGCATATTTTAAAATTGATATTATCCTCATCAATGGAAAAAAGTTTCCGAATAACTTTGAAGCTAGCGGTGAGCTGAGTGAGACGGACATGAATAAACGTGCACCACGATTACGATAAAAGAAGTCTTTCATTCTGGGAACTGGGAGGGTGTTACACTGGCGACGAGGATGGGATCGTAAACTCACAGTGCTTGGAAAAATTTAATATCGTATATTCTGTTGGTAATTTATTAAAATATTATTTTCCTTGTAGATATTGCATCAGCAAATTCGTGAATTTTCTGTATACGCTAGCGAGAGAACATATGCACACACGTACCTACATACAGAGTATGTGTATAAGCTGAGGTCGTGTAAAACACACACATACACTAGTACATCGTGAAGGCAAGCACACTAGAGAGACAGCTGAAGAAATGTCAAAGAATAAAAATGTAATACTAAAAACGAGGGAATAATCGTTCGTGTGCAATACTTTGGGAACTAATAATTGTTCGTTCGATTCGTTGCCAAAAGAAATGTCAAATAGACTTTTGGACATATGCGATTTTCACCACAATTTTCAGCTGTGCGAATTGCCCAGAAGGCTAGACAGGGAATTCTGACTTTAAAAAGAACAACAAATATCGACCACATGATTTGCTTCGAACGAACGAACGATTATTTGATCGTTCACAATAAATAACACATGGTGTCAACATGCTTTGACAAGTATACATTTCAAGATTGGAAAGTCATTCAATTGACAGCTATCGAACATTCTAGAGTGAATAAATTGCAAAAGAAAAAAAAGTAAAGAAAAAGAAATCGAATTAAATTCAGTAGCACATTAAATTGCGGCTTAACGAAAGGATTACGGCCATTTAATTGGTGTAGAAGTACTTTGAATAGATTCTTTAGGCAGCACATTAAATTGGGCTTGTTAAGCCATTGAATTGGACTTGTTTAGCCAGTGAGTTGGGCTTGTCAAACCATTAAATTGGTAAATATAAAAGTTATGATTTATGAACTGCGTCCTGATAAACTATATTTGTTTCAGGCCATTCAATTGGAACAAAAGGTGTACTTACCACAGCGTGTACATCGACGTTCCTGAGGCGGCGCATTAAATTGGTTCTGTTAAACCATTAAATTGGTAAATGTAAATAAATGTTAGGATTTCTGAATTTCGTCCTGACAAATTACATTTGTTACAGACCATTAAATTAGGCAAAAAGGTGGACGACAGAGCGTACATCGAGGTGACAAGGTTGCGTACGATTTAGTTCGTAATTAATAAATCCAAAATAAAATGAGTGAGTTCAAACCATTCCTGTGCAACAATATAGACAAGTCTCTATTGCGCAGCGAGTGGGAAAAATGGTTCCGTTCTTTGTCCTTTACCTTCAGTGCGAAGATATAAACGACGCTGTTAACCCTAGAAGGGTACGGTTAAATTGTAGGCGCTTATAGGTACCG
The DNA here is from genome assembly GCF_027943255.1 of Anastrepha obliqua. Lineage (NCBI taxonomy): Eukaryota > Metazoa > Arthropoda > Insecta > Diptera > Tephritidae > Anastrepha > Anastrepha obliqua. The sequence continues at coordinate 50,347,556 of NC_072897.1, read as the reverse complement.
ATGAGTAAATTTTACTCACTTCAGAATTTTTTCGTTATTATCTAATTTATTTTGTAAAATAGTAGTTTTAAATGAAAAAAATTTAAAGCCAGCATATAATATAAATGTAATTTTTTATTATAATATGTAAAATAAGCAAAAATAATACTTTATTATTGAGTCAGGACACTTTTTTTGTGCATGTTCACCGCAAATAGCTAAGCCTCTTGGCTTGCGCCTACAATATTCTGAATGGATTTTTTCAACGCGAGGTTCATGTTTGTATTAGTTGCTAATCTTTTATTTTGAAATCCTTCCGTTAACTCCTTGTGTAGAGATAACATAAAATTATAGTCGAGATTCTGGGGTTTTCCCACGGCTACACATGTTGTGCGCGTAAATGATGTATGCGTTTATTGCAGCTATGTTCATCATATTTTGGAAAAATGCTAGAGGCCACCTTCTGGTTTTCCTGACATGGTTAATGTTTTGGCACATCTGGTCAAAACTGTCAACTCCTCCTTTTGTTGAGTTGTACACATGCACTATTTCTGGTTTTCCAGTGGTCTCATGAATACTACCCGTACTGTGCATACTAGACGCCAATAATACAAGTTTATTATTATTGGGCTTGTATGATACAACTGTCAAATCCTCATGAAATATAAACAATGAAGTGGATGCGGCTCGTTTTTTGAAACTTTATATCTGTAGCTTCAATAGGCAATTGTGGTATATTTTTTTTTATTGTGCCAACAGTTGTTGTTTTGTATTCATGGCGGAGACGTTGAATGAAAAGTACACTCGTAAACCAATTGTCTATCGTGACATTTCGATTGGTGCCCTTTACATTTTTCAGCAGTTCAAGAACTTAATATTCACCAGCAGCCATTGCAGGTGGAACACTTCCTTTTCCAAGGTAAACAATGGCATCCAACATATACTTTGTTCCGCTATCACAAGACATGACAATTTTGATGACATACTTGTTGGGTTTAGAGGGAATATACATCCTAAATGGGCATTTGCCTCTAAATCCAACTAGTTGCTCATCAATGGTTATATAGCTTCCAGCCTTATAGTTCGCTCTGCAAACTGGAGCTAGTTTGGTCATTTCTCTTCTAGCTGTTCTTGTTTCTTTGTCATCGAACCTTAGACAATTTAGGATAAATTTGAACCTTCTCTCAGGCATGGTTGCCTTGTACCTTTCCCCACAGTAGGTAGTGTCAAACATCATATGTGTTGCCAAGTGATTATCTTTGAGAGCAGCGGACAAGACTAACAAACCAAGAAATGCTTCAAGTTCGTCCATTTCCAAATTTGACAAAACCGCGTGAGATTTATCGTATAGTTCTCCCTTTGAATGTTTATTTCTTTATTTGTATAAACCAAAATCTCTTCCAATATGTCTGCGGTAAAAAACAGTTTGAAGCAGCTGGCAGGACACAACGAATTTTTAGCATTTGCTGTTGGGCCAGGGCGAATGTGAACAATATTTTTTGAGGGAGTTTTTTGACCTAGCGCAGCAACAGGTTCCTTACTCCAACTAAAATTTCCATCTTTTCCGATCAGATTGTTGTTACTAGGTGTAATAATTGTAATTACCTCTTCTGTTACACGAAATTCTTGGGCAGCTGATCTTTCATTTCTTCTCCCCTCAATAAGTTTCTGTTTTTTACGTTTGCTGCTTCCAGGTGTTTCCTCCCTTTCTTCCTTTTCAGCTTCTTCTGCATTTATGATTTCGTGTATCAAATTTTCTTCGACATCATTTAATTCTTCCGGTTCTGGTTGATATTCCGGATCTGCAACACTGTCCCAAGAATCCTCATCAAAGTTACAAAGCTCCAACTCCAAATTGTCTTCTTCCTCAGATTCTAGTTCAAGTATTGCATCCAAAATATGTTGTTCTGATAGCCCGCGACCTGCCATTTGTATGCTCTGTAGTTTTCTTTACGGTAACATAAACATAATTGTCATAATTCAGCACAAAATATATTTTTTAGACACGTACTAAGTTACTGATAAATAAATTAGACTCACACAATTTAGTACGTAAAGGGTACCGATGAGTAAATTTTACTCACTAACTTTTTTTAAATTGTCCACAAGCGCGATAAATCAAACAACACCATTCAATACTTGCGGCAGCCGATTAATGACAGAGTGGGCCAAGCACTGCTAGTGGCTTGACTTTCAGTGTGGCCAACCTGCAGATTTACGAACAAATCTATTCCTTATGTGAGTAAATTTTACTCACAGTACCCTTCTAGGGTTAAACGAAGAAACAAATTCTTGCATTTAGGTGGGCCCCAATTACAAGAGGTCATATTTAACATTCCCGGCGCTGTTGTGGATGTTGATGAAATAAATAAAAACGACGTCTACAATATTTTAGTGGGAAAATTAAACGAATTCTTTTCACCTAAACGTAACTCTACGTTCGAGAGACATTTATTTAGGAATCTCTCGCCTTTGGAAGGAGAAGATTTTAATACATTTTTGCTTCGTCTTCGGCATCAGGCTTCCAAATGCGAGTATGGGTCAACAAAGGCAGAAATCGAAAGCAACTGTTTGAAAGATAAGCTAATTGATTCTTGGGCGTCCATCGATCTTAAGAAAAAGCTTCTTAAAAAAGAGCAAAGTCTTGATGAAGTTATATCAGCTTGTCAGATACACGAACAAATTAATAAACAATCGCAAAGTATGACTGCGAAGACTAACAGTGAAATTGTGAATAAAATCACCGCGAAACATCAGCCAGTCAAGGGAAATGTTAATGAATGTGGAAGATGTGGTAAATACGGGCACATTCAATCTGATGTAAATTGTCCGGCGCGAAAGTCTAAATGCAATAAGTGTGGCCTTATTGGTATTTTCGCCAGAAAGTGCAAAACAAAGGCTCAAAAACGAAAAGCGGTTGAACGCGACCGGGGCAGTCCTAAAAAGCGACGTTTTCAATCTTCCAACATTAGGCACATCGAAGAAGAAAATCAAATCGAAGATAAGTATTGCAATCATAATTGTTTCAAAGTAAATTGTAACGGGTTGGGAGATGAGATAATAGATTGTCGGCTAGGTGGGTATAACATCTCGATGGTTATCGATTCGGGGTCTCGTTTTAACCTCCTTGGCTAAAGCAAATATGTTGAATTACAAAACAATAAGGCAGTTTTATTTAATATCCGCGCACAGTCAGAAAAGCAGTTCAAGGCTTACGCAGTAACGCAATGTTTAAAAGTTATTTCAGTCCTAGTTTTGATGCTCCAATAGCCGTGGGTAATAATAAAGAAATAATAGCCACATTTTACGTAATTGAAAACGCAGACCAATCTCTCTTGGGCCGTGAGAAGGCAACCCAGCTTCAAGTTTTGAAACTAGGCGTAGATATAAATAGCGTTGAAATTGAAAAGCCATTTCCAAAAATTAAAAACATAATGGTTACACTATCGTTAGATTTTTCTATAAAACCGATTCAGCAGCCTCTACGACGGATACCTATTGCACTTGAGGAAAAAGTTGAGCGTAAGATAAACGAGGCGCTTGTACAAGATGTTATCGAACCGGTAGTTGGACCAAGTTCATGGATCTCGCCTATAGTACCCATCTTTAAGGGGAATGGCGAAATGAAATTGTGTGTTGATATGCGCAGAGCGAACCGTGCAGTGCTAAGGGAAAATTATCCGCTCCCCACTTTTGAGAGCTTCATGACAAAATTGAGAGAAGCCAAAATATTTTCAAGGCTTGATTTGAAGTGGGCTTACCATCAGCTTGAACTGGACGAAGCAAGTAGAGTGATTACCACATTTATTACACATAAGGGACTTTTCCGTTACAAGAGGCTAATGTTTGGCATAAATTCAGCACCGGAAATTTTCCAACGGGTACTGGAAAAAATGTTAGCACCATGTAAAAACTGTTTAAACTACATCGATGATGTTATAATCTTTGGTAGCACAGAAAAAGAACATGATGAGGCCATGAGTAAAGTGCTTGAAGTTTTCAACAGTAATAATGTCTTATTAAACTACGACAAGTGTATCTGGCGGGCCAAAAGTTTAACGTTTCTTGGACATACCTTGTCCGAAGAGGGAATATATCCAGACCGCAATAAGATTGAAACGATTAAAAATTTCCGGGCACCGGAAAACAAAGAAGAAATAAGAAGTTTTCTTGGCCTTGTAACTTATGTCGGTAAATTTATTCCAGACTTGGCGGATGTGACTGAATCCTTGAGAGGAATGTTGAAACTTAACGCGAAGTTTACATGGGGTCCAGAACAACGTAACTCTTTCCAAAAACTAAAAGAACTTCTGTCGAATATACCAAAACTGTCATATTTCAACCCCAAGCACAAAACCCAACTAATAGCAGACGCGAGTCCTGTAGCATTGGGCGCAGTTTTAGTTCAATTTGATCCGGTCGGTGAACCAAAAATAATTTCTTTCGCTAGCAAGAGTCTCTCAGATGTGGAAAAGAGGTATTCCCAAACAGAAAAAGAAAGCTTAGCCCTAGTGTGGGCAGTAGAGAGATTCTTTTATTATTTGGCGGGTTTAGAATTTGAATTGGTGACCGACCATAAGCCCTTGGAGGCAATTTTTAAGCCCACATCTAAGCCACCTGCAAGGATAGAAATATTAAGATTGCAGTCCTATAAGTTTAAGGTACTATATCGTCCGGGAAAAGAAAACATCGCCGACTTCGTTTCAAGACTTTGCCAAATTAAAGCTTTGATGAAAATGTGGAACAAAATATCTTCCAAATAATGTCGCATTCAACGCCATCTTCCCTTACAATCTCCGAAATCGCGGAAAAATGTGCCCAAGATGAAGAGATATCACTAGCTCTTGAATACATCAAAACTGATTCTTGGCCAAGTAATTCGTCAAGTATTTTCTATCCGTTCCGACATGAACTATTAGCCGTAGGTGACATGATTCTTCGAGGATCTCGCATTGTCATGCCAAAAGCTCTCCGACCCAAGTTGTTGCAGCTAGCACACGAGGACATCCCGGCGAATCAGCAATGAAAAGGAGAATAAGGGACAAAGTTTGGTGGCCACGGGTCGAAAGAGAAGTAGAGGCCTACGTAAAGACTTGCTGGGACTGTTTGTTAGTCTCACAACCGAACAACCCTGAGCCCATGAAAAGACATGCCTTCCCAGATGGCCCTTGGCAGTGTGTGGCCGCGGATCTACTAGGCCCGCTGCCAAATAGTGACTATGTATTCGTACTTATTGATTACTATTCTCGTTATCAGGAAGTCAAATTCTTGAGGAGAATTACTTCGGAAACAATTATAACTGTTTTGAACGAAATATTTTGTCGATTGGGCATACCCAAATCCATTAGAGCGGACAATGGCAGGCAGTTTGTCAGTGGCGAGTTTAGGAAATTCTGTGACGACCATAATATCACATTGATAACAACTCCACCATATTGGCCACAAGCCAATGGAGAGGTGGAAAACATGAACCGGTCATTGGTAAAGCGCTTAAAAATTGCCCATAACAACCGGCGAGACTACGTAAAAGAGATCCAAAACTTCCTTCTAATGTACAATATGACCCCTTATGGTACCACCGGTACACCACCGACTGAGCTAATGTTCAACCGCGTCATTCGCGATAAAATAGCTGGAATCCAAGACATTACAGAAGACAAGCTAGATTCCGCGGCTAGAGATCTAGATATCATTAACAAAGCAAAAGCCAAAGAGGCAGCGGATAAGAAAATAAGAGCAAAAATATGCGATATAGCACCAGGAGATAAGGTTGTTCTACGTAATGTCGTTTTTCCCCACAAGCTTACACCGACTTTTGACACGCTCGAATATGAAATTATTGAAAAAAAGGGAATGAGGTCGTCATAGCTGGCGGAGGAAAAACTTTCCGCCGTAACATAAGTCACGTGACGAAAGTTCCACCTCCGCTCCTTGACAGAGAAACAATTAGCTTATCGATGCCAACGCCTACAACACCCAACTCCACTAATACCCCGACATACGCCCATACCAACGCCACGCCGTCACCTTTATCAAATCGTCGAACGGATCCAGTCCTGACGCGAACTCCTGAGTCGGGACCAAACATCAGCAGTAATGAAACACCTGGTCAACCAAAACTGCGTTTAAAACTCCAGAAGAAGGAAGGGATGTGGAGAACTGAGTCTGATGTGGAGAGCTGAGCCTGATGTGGAGAGCTGAGCCGGAGAGTACGCAGTAGAGTACGGTGAGCTGAGTGAGACGGACATGAATAAACGCGCACCACGATTACGATAAAAGAAGTCTTTCATTCTGGGAACTGGGAGGGTGTTACAGTCTTCAAATCATGTTTTAATAAATTATTCCTCACAGATTTTATTAAATGACAATAGTCGAACATACAAAAAATCTTTTTCCCATTGAAAAAAATGTACGGATTAGTCTCTGTGATATTCATCACTTTAAAAACTTGAACATTAATCGGGCCTTGATCACAAATGATCGCTTTAACATTTAAACCTATTTTTTCTACGGCTTCTATATTACTAAATAAAATATTTTTTAATTGTGCTTGAGGTACGCCTCCTTTTGCGAGATAATATGACAAAACATACTTCCAATCTCCTGCAATGGCTTTTACCATGAAAAAACAACACTGTCTACGAAGCCATCTATAACATCCCTACTTTCGTTGTAAACAAGATCACTTTTGACGGAAATTTCGTCGAAAATTATTTCGCAGATTTTCTACCTTTCAGACATTTCGTTTACTATCTTTTTTAAGTTTTCTAAAACCTTCGCATCAATTACTGGCCTAACATACCTAATTGGCCGCCAGCGCATCAACGATTTTTTATGGGGCAGTGCAAATTTGAGGTCGTCACGCATAAAACTATACGCTTTGGTCGACATATAATTAAAATTTTGGGCAAAGTTTTTCTCCTCTTCTGTATATGTGTTAATTTTGCTAACTATCGTCCTAGCAAAATTTATTGCATCTTCGCTTGCATTTTTCGAAGCTACAATTGCCCTTTTTTCTAAATCTAAATATTGCTTTTTCAAAATTTCCACTTCCTGTTTCAGCTGCATAATTTCTTTGTCCTGTTTGTTGGCATTACTTTGAAAAGAACGTGCCACCTGAGCGAAATGTTCTTGGTCGTAGACCAAATCATCGCTACCTCGTATGTCAAAACGCTGCCTATTTTCTTCCAAAATTGAAAATCTTTCAAACTCTTCTAATGTCAAGTCCTCGTCCAGATTAGGCCTGATATAAGTCCGCTGAACAGGCTGAAGGATCCACTCCGAAGAGCCACTATTACTAGAACTACTAAAACTGTTTACATTTAATTTTAATTTTGGAAAAGCCCCATCCAAAAGTCTTTTTGTTGAAATGTACTTTTTTTCAAAGTGACGTTCACAAATGAAAAGCTTCTTGTGGACGGGAAATTGCATCTTTAAATTGCACGCTAAAGCCCACGTGTTGAAGGCAACTTCCGTTTTAGGAAATGCGAATAATATTGAATTGCCATCGGGTTGGCAATCTTCGATGCAGCAACACCGATTTATTTTTTTTTCCATGGCATTAGGAACATCATCAAATCCTAACAATCAAATCCAAATATTTTTTTTATTAATAAAATATTTTGCTATAAAAAATAAGAAACAAACATTTCCTTAAGTAATACATATTACCATACAGCATGCACTTTCGTTTTCAGTATGCACACTTGACAGAGAAACTTTTATTTTTGCAATGTATATAGTGAACCAAGTAGCCATAGCAAAATTTTTATATACATATGTATGCTTATTTCATATTTCGTTTCAATGGATTGATTGAAAATGTTCATTAGTGTAATTCCAAAATTTTAATTACTGAAAGCAAACAACTAGTGCATATCAAATCACTTCCCATACAAATTATCTCATAAGCATGTTGTTAATGGCTGGTCCACTGTTCACACTGTGTATTTTTCATTTTGTCTTGATTCTGATTAAAAAAATATTTTCAAAAACGAAAATAAAGAAAATTCTTTTGGTATTAAAATTCTTTTGTCATTACTATACACTTTTGTGTTATTAGACCTACGTATGTGTACGTTATGAGGATTGTTCCATGTGTAGAAGTCCACGCAAGTGGGGAAAGTTACTGATCGCCATTCACTTGGGAATGGCCAGGACGATTCTTCTGCACATGGTTCAAGCAGCTCACAACGACCGGGATTAGCCCACGTATCCTCTGGGTAGCTTCCGAACACCCGTTCGGGAGTGAGCTAAAGTGAGAAGGCGAAACATTCCAGGATAGCTGGTTGTGCGTTGGGTTTGGGACCCGCCACTTAAAAATCCCCCCCCCCCCCCCCCCCCAATGAAAAATTTAAAAAAGCTTCGGATGAGACCTCCCTATACTGATGACGATCCCTGCAAACGAACTAAGGACTATGATTTGAGGGCATGCACCTGGAATGTCTGGTCCCTTAATGGGGAAGGTGCCTCTGCCCGGCTGGTTGATGTCCTCGTGAGAGTAAAAGCTGACATCACTGCCATCCAAGAGATGCGATGGACGGGGCAAGGAAAGAAAACCATAGGATCTTGCGACGTCTACTACAGCTGCCATGTAAAGGAGCGCAAATTCGGTGTCGGATTTGTTGTGGGAGAGAGACTTCGTCGCCAAGTACTGTCGTTCACTCCGGTGGACGAGCGTCTCGCAACAATCCGCATCAAAGCCCGTTTTTTTAACATATCGCTAATTTGCGCCCACGCCCCGACGGAAGAGAAGGACGATGCGACCAAAGATTCTTTCTATGAGCGCCTGGAACGTTCCTATGAGCGCTGCCCCAGCCACGACATAAAAATCGTGCTTGGCGACTTCAACGCCAGGGTGGGCAAGGAGGGAATTTTTGGACCCACAGTAGGAAAATTCAGCCTGCACAACGAAACATCCGGTAACAGACAGAGGCTGATCGACTTCGCCGGGGCCCGAAACATGGTAGTCTGCAGCACCAGATTCCAGCATAAGAAGATTCACCAAGCCACCTGGCTGTCTCCTGATTGAAAAACACGGAACCATTGACTCGGATCACTACCTTGTTGCAGCCAAACTGCGCACACGCCTCTGTTCAGCAAAAAACGAGCATCTACCTACGCAAAGAATGTTCGACATCGAAAAGCTGCAATCACAACAGACAGCCAGAAGATTCGCCACTCGACTCTCACTCCTGCTCTCAGAGAGTACTGCCCAACAAACTGGCATCCACGAACAATGGAGCAACATTTCTCGTTCTCTACGTACCGCCGCCGAAGAAGAAATCGGATTCCGGCGAGCCCGAAAAAACAATTGGTACGACGAGGAATGTCATGCTGCCGCAGAAAGAAAGGATGCCGCCTATAGAGCCACGCTGCGATCGGGCGCAACGCGACCCATGTGGGATCGCTACAGAGAGCTGAAAAAGAAAGAGAGACGTATTATCCGAAAGAAGAAACGAGAGGCCGAAATACGTGAGTGCGAAGAGCTTGAGATGCTGGCCAACAGGAACAACGCCCGAAAATTCTACCAGAAAGTTCGGCGGCTTACAGAAGGTTTTAAGACCGGGGCGTTTTCCTGTAAGAACAAAGACGGCGAACTGGTGACTGACGTACAGAGCAATCTTCAATTATGGAGGGAACACTTCTCGAACCTATTAAACGGTGACAGCTGCGCATGTCACCGAGAAAGTGAAAATCCCGATACCCCAATCGTTGACGACGGAATTGTCGTTCCGCTACCCGATCATGACGAGGTGATAACGAGAATAGCGATAACGCGGCTAAAAAACAACAAAGCCGTGGGCGCCGACGGACTGCCGGGTGAGCTATTCAAACATGGCGGCGAGGAGCTGGTAAGGTGCATGCATCAGCTTCTATGCAAAATATGGTCGGATGAAAGCATGCCTGCCGATTGGAATTTAAGTGTGCTGTGCCCAATCCATAGGAAGGGCGATCCTGCAATTTGTGCCAATTACCGCGGGATAAGTCTTCTAAATATCGCCTATAAGGTTCTAGCGAGCGTATTGTGTGAAAGGCTGAAGCCCACCGTCAACCAACTGATTGGACCTTATCAGTGTGGCTTCAGACCTGGAAAGTCCACCATCGACCAAATATTCTCAATACGCCAAATCTTGGAAAAGACCCATGAAAGGAGAATCGACACACACCATCTTTTCGTCGACTTCAAAGCTGCATTCGACAGTACGGAAAGGAGTTACCTGTATGCCGCGATGTCTGAATTTGGTATCCCCGCAAAACTAATACGGCTATGTAAGATGACGTTGCTCAACACCAGCAGCGCCGTCAGAACTGGGAAGGACCTCTCCAAGCCGTTTGATACCAAACGAGGTTTCAGACAGGGTGACTCGCTGTCGTGTGACTTCTTTAACCTGATGTTGGAGAGCATCGTACGAGCCGCAGAACTTAATCGCTCAGGCACAATTTTTTATAAGAGCGTACAATTGCTGGCGTATGCTGATGATATTGACATCATCGGCCTTAACAACCGCGCTGTTAGTTCTGCCTTCTCCAAACTGGATAAAGAGGCAAAGCGAATGGGTCTGGTGGTGAACGAGGACAAAACGAAGTACCTCCTGTCTTCAAACAAACAGTCGGCGCACTCGCGTATCGGCACCCACGTCACTGTAGACAGTTATAATTTCGAGGTTGTAAAAGACTTCGTCTATTTGGGAACTAGCATTAACACCGATAACAATGTCAGCCTTGAAATCCAACGTAGAATCTCTCTTGCCAACAAGTGCTATTTTGGACTAAGTAGGCAATTGAGTAGTAAAGTCCTCTCTCGACGAACAAAACTAACACTCTACAAGACTCTTATCATGCCCGTCCTAACGTATGGCGCAGAAGCTTGGACGATGACAACATCCGATGAAGCGACGCTTGGAGTGTTCGAGAGAAAGATTCTGCGTAAGATTTTTGGACCTTTGCACGTTGGCAACGGCGAATATCGCAGGCGATGGAACGATGAGCTGTATGAGCTTTACGACGACATAGACATAGCGCAGCGAATAAAGATCCAGCGGCTACGTTGGCTGGGTCATGTCGTCCGAATGGATACAAACGCTCCGGCTTTGAAAGTATTCGATGCGGTACCAGCTGGTGGTAGCAGAGGAAGATGGCGGCCTCCTCTGCGTTGGAAAGATCAGGTGAAGAAGGACTTGGCTTCACTTGGTGTGTCCAACTGGCGCCGGTTAGCACGAGAAAGAAACGACTGGCGCGCTTTGTTAAACTCGGCCAAAATCGCGTAAGCGGTTACAGCGCCAATTAAGAAGAAGAAGATGTGTACGTTATACATATTTATATGCATACATATACGTAAATACAAAAATGTATGGGGCAATATATATTCGCACATATTCGAATGTGCACATAAACGCATAAATGCTGAACTTACCGAGATTTATGGTTGGAACTGCATTTCGTTTTAAAAGTTTTTTCCCAACAGCGTAGTCCTCAAAATGATTCCTGCATACGAATGTGTTATAAGGCGTGCAAAGAGCAGTTGGCTCCAAACGTAAATTTTCCAACCACTTCTGTGCTACAACCTTATCCCGAGGCAAAAGAAACATTTGTTGGTTTTTTTCACTGCATCCGCGAACTATGCACTTCCAAACTTTAGGCATTTTGTTTAAAAGTTAATGATTTTAAATTTTTTACACAAAACTATCGAAAATTGCTTAGCACGACCGACTCACTTTCAAAATTTTGCGTTCTGATATGTACACGCCAACTTTTCTTTCGAACTCCTTCTTTTTGGCGCATTTGTATATTCGACTAACAGTTAACCTCTAATGACATATGTACTTAAAACACATAAATGCATACACATAAAAAAATGCAAATATAATCAAAAAACAAGTGGAGTAAAGTTGGTGAAGAGAAATATGGTGTATTAATTTTTAATGTGGTGTTTTCATTTTATGGTGGAATTGTGGTGTTTCTAATTTTTGTGTGGGGAAAAGTCAGTGAGGTTATTGGGCATACATGCATATGTACATATGTATGAAAGGAAGATGATGTTCTTGCGCTTGTGCATTATTGTTTTTCATATACAAATGTACATACATACATACATATGTATGTAAATGCTGTCGAATACATAAACTATAAATTGACATACAATATAAAATAAGTGTTGATTTATCTTAAACCGTTCTTTTTTTCTGAATGCAAATACCTCCTATTGACATGTACATACATATTATGTATATTGTCATATACCATCATTTATGTATATACATACATATGTATAGAGTATACGTTCATTTATGAATGTATGTAATGAAAAACGTCATGAATTACTTTCAGAATTTATTAAAACTTATTCGCGTCGCGCGCATACATATCTACGTAGACATCACCAACCTTTTGTTCACAACGCAGGCGCAGAAATAAACGCTCTGCGTATTTATCCTCCCCACGTGACTCGCCATCAATTCTCGGCGCAAATTTTTTTTTTCGTTTTTAAATTTTTTTTTTTTTTAATGTAATCGTAAAAAAATGTGTAATACATTTTATGTATCCGCTTATCATTTCAAAAGTAACAAAATGGTAAAAAAATAAGCAGTCGAAGAAATAAACGCACCGCCTATTTTTCCTCGCCACATGTTAGACTCGAGTTCAATTCCCGGCGCAAACTTTTTTTTATAAATTTTTTTTTCTTAAATCGTTTTTTTTTAACGCAATTGAAAAAAAAAATTATGTAATAAATTTTACGTATTCGCTTATTATTTCAAAAATACGAAAATAGTAAAAATTTAATTGGTTTAATGTCGAGGTGAGAAATGTGTTGTGTGTTGAGGTGAAAGATGTGAGGTGTCTATGAACTCGGTGTGCTAAATTCCCTTACTTCAAATCTTTCAAATCTCAATTGTACTAAAAAAAGCTCACAGTAACATTTGCACCTTCTCATTGCATTAACATTCTCTGCCACGGCGGCGGTTAGACTTCATTTTTTGCAAATCACACGATTCGTAGCCCGTGAGACTTCTCTATATGAATTTATAAAGGGGCACATATGTATGTATGCGGCTGCGTGCACTTGCCACATCAAAAATATTAGGTACGATTCGCTAGAAATTCTCAAGGAATCCAAAGCATATACATAGGCACTGTAATGTGCCAAAAATTACGATTTATAAAGTGTCAACAAAATTACTTCATATTTATGAATTAATAAAGTAGTATATTATTATTCGATATGTGAATTTTAATGCTCAAGAGGAACAGTATTTAATAAATTTTAGAAATTAAAGGTGCATGTTAACTGAGAAATTTTAGTTTAACGATTTGCGGCTTTGGTCCCTGTTCTTATGAACAGCGCTTCAGAGTTCACCGAATCTCCAATATTAAATATTTGGCACTTTTGACTTCATTTGAAGGCTGAATGTGTGTACAGTAACATCGAAATAAGTCGTACTCTGGTTTCTAACTTCGCAGATATATACATACATATACAAACAGTTTGTCAATAATGACTTTTGACATAGAAAATAAATTCAATTTTCGAGCTTCATTAAGAAACAATAGCACTCTTCATTTATATTTGACCTCTCTTTTGTACTGATTCGAAATTTTTATTAAATACATAATGTGAATACGTAATGTTTTGATTAATTTAATATTTGGTATGATAATCGTTAGCTTCGATACAGTATTTTTCCGAAAATAAGACATCCTCCGAAAATAAGCGATATAGTGATTTTCCTAACTTTTTGTAAAATAAGACATACTCCGAAAATAAGCCCTATCGTGATTTTCGGCTGTGTTATTCAAGCGAGATATGGAAAGTTTGTAGCTTGCATTGCACTGTAATGAGAACTCTACTCTAAATTTCGGTCTTATCGAAATAGACTATATAAGTTTGAGTCGAAGTATTTTTCGTGAAAAAGTGGGCGTTCAGCCAGGCTTTAACAAAAATTATGACATCAAAATTTAATTGAGAACTACGGGCGCGAATAGCCTCCGACTTGGTACGAATGCTACCCATATTCTGAAAATAAATATTTAAATGATTTAGTGATGCACTAGTACTATCGATATCGGCTGAATTATTGTACCTGTAAGATCGTCGTTTTGAAAAAATTTGAAAGGGCGGACCTTGACGTCAGCAGGCCAAACCGACGGTTTTAGTATTTGGTCAAACAATGATGGCGGAACGCCTAGCTTAAAATTATTATTTTTTAAACTATGGATATCAGTACCCTCTTTTATCAGCTTAAAATATAAAATTTGACTTTTATCAATGTTTGAATTTTTAGTAACATAAGAAATGATATTATCCTCAGTTACAGAAGGTTGAAAGAATGCAAGATGTAAGCTTATACGTCCAGCTCAGTACTTGAATTAAGACCAATAACTTCAAAATAACAGCTTTAGCTTCACAAAAATTTATACATATACCCGCGTCGGTCTCACAGACCAATTTTTATAAAATTCACCAACACGTCTAGTGCAAACGCCAAATCAACACTAATATAGAGCTTGCAAAAAAAGCGGAAGCTAGCAGTAAATTCAACTTTGTAGAGTTTCTGGAAAAACATAAATTTACGTAAAATCATTTTCTCGGTGTCACAGACCAACGCGCGGGTATAGGAAGGTTAAGGACATTCCAGCATATTACAATACCATAGTATAGAATTTCCCTAACCACTGCTGTGTAGAACCAATGCATCATTCTGGGTTCCAACCCCTATTTCTTCCCAATCAGCCTTCCACAGGAGTACAATGCCGTTATAGCTTAATTACATCTTTGCATAGTGAAGAAAAATTTAAAATTTTAGCTTTGATCGAGAATTCCAACAACAAATAAAAAAGCAAACAAAAAATTTAGACACACATTCCATTACTGTAGAGTAGAATGGTGTAAGATAGGTCGTTTTTTTTTGGAGAGCTCTTGCTACGGTGTTTTTGTATTGATTTTGAAAAATAAGCAAGATTTTGAAAGGTTATTTATCTGCTAACATTTTGGTTATATTGACTTATGTTTGCCTAAATATTTTGGAACCTGCATTCAATAAGATAATATTTTCAAAATCGGGGGGCACGATAGGTCACTATATGTGAGGGGAAAAGAACAATGTACATGGCTTGGAAATTAACGTTTTAACTTTTATTTACAGAGTATGAACGCTGCACATGTTATAAAAGTTAGGAATTTTTCTTTAATTCATTTTTCTTCTCTTCTTTGGTAAATTCGAGATTTCGAGATTCGATCGATCTGGCTCTTCATCGGCATTCGATAAAACAGACTCTTCATGGGTATTCGATGGATCAGTCTCTTGATGAGCAATCGAGGGACCAGCCTCTTGATCTGGTTCGTCCTCCTACGGACGATCAGTTACGAATGCTGACGTGAAATCATCTTCCGAAAAAATGTCGCGATTAAATGGCCAAATGCCAGTTGATCTGAATCCAGCGATGATATTCGTGCAGGAAGCACCTTTCAACAAGGGTTCAGCTACCAGTTCAGCTATTCGGTCGATGGTAATAGGAATGCCGGAATGATTTAACATCCACGCCTTGCAGGAATGGTCAAAATAAGTTTTGAGCGGCCCAAATACTCCTCTATCGAGAGGCTGCAAACGGTGGCGGAGGTATGCGGAGGTATAGTTAATACTTGCGGTGTGCGGAGGTAGAGTTAATACTTCAATATTAATATTCTTACAAAAGTCTAATCCAGCAATTGTCATGTGAGATTCGTGGTGATCCATGATGAGCAAAGTTTTTTCAGTACTGGATCGAATCGCACGTAATGTTTCGAACGGAATTTTAAATTGTTTAGAGGCTGATCGAACACTAGCGCCATCTCGGACTGCCGCGATTGCGTTTTTTATGTCCTCTTCACTTCGTTTCGGCGTTTTTCGCACATAATTACGCACCATTTTGCTGCAAAAACAATTAAAATTTATTTTATTCAATTAAAAGTAGTGACCTATAATGCCCCCAGAATGCTGACCTATAGTGCCCCCAAGCACATGTTTTATGTTAGTGTCGATATTTTTTTTAAAAACAAAAATATCAAAAAACTAACACATTATTCGTGTTCAGCATTATTTTCTACGTAAAATAAAACTCACCTGACAAATATTTACATACATTAAATGCACTGCACCGTAGAATAAAAAAAATGCTATGTCGGAGAAAAGCTCACAAAAAACTAAACGACGCCAAAACTAGGATAACTAATCAATGGTGACGGCCGAAATGACAGTCGCCAACGTTGTTCCCCACCACGTATTCAATTCACATAAGACGAGTGACCTCTGCAAAAACAGTGCGACGAAAACCCCCCTACCTATTGTGCCCCATTCTACTCTACTTACCATAGAAATAGTTCACATGCACATACAAAATGCGAAATGCCGTCGGCAAAATGAAAAAATTTACAAATAAAAAATTGTTTGTTGGCGTACATTTTTAATTTATTTAAAATAAAATATGTATAAAGCAATATGAAAAATCCTGAAATAGAATGAAACAAGAGAAAATTCTGCAATGAAATGAAATGAGAAAAATTAGAAATTAGAAACAAAAATTCGATAAAAAGAAAAATTTAAAAAATGTGTACACGATTTGCGAATTTACCTTCCATCTAAAGGAAAATTCTCGCACGATCAATCTGTTTGGATTAATCATTAAGTATTCACCTGTTCTGTAAAACATGACTTAACTTTAATCAAATCATATATCCACGGTTTTCAAGAACTAGGCTCATGTGTACAAATTAATAACATGCATAAATATAAACTATCAATATATTATTATTATTATTTTTTTTATACAAAAGGAATTAAAGTAAGTCCATGCATAACATATCTAAATATAAACTACCAAAATATTTATTTTTTTTTAATTTTTTTTTTATACTAAACGAATTGAAGTAAGTCCATGCATAACATATCTAAATATAAACTATCAATACATTAATTTTTATTTATTTATTTACTTATTTATTTATTTTTTTTTTTTTTAACTGAAAATAAAAGAGAAAGCAAAAATCTGTAAATAGAAAAAGAAAATATGAAAAAAATAATAATTCATAATAACGATTATTAGCATAGGTATACATAAATAAAATTTTTTCATTGTCTACTTACACGAAAAAGAAACTTCCTGAACCTTGTTACCTTTTAAATGTACCCTAACATGCAATTTAACAAGCCATTTTAAATTCATTAAATTAAATTTAAATGTAAATCAAATTTGAATTCAACAAAACTGAATTTAATTGGTTAACTTTTTAAGCTTATTTCCTTTTACACGGGCCTGATTTTTTTCATAAACCTCCTGGGCTAACCATTTTGCGTTCTTAAACAGCAAAACAGTAATTAATGACTTCATTAATTCTTTTCGGTGCTCCAGACATTCTCCAGCTTCTGAAAACCATTCCGGAAAAACCTCCACTGTCTTTTTGGCTATTGTTTTCGTCATTAAATTCTCGCAGCTGGACTTACACAACAATTTTTGGTAAATTGAATACCCTGTGTAGTACCTTTGTACCTGGATTTCTGCAGCTTTACCTTCTATTTCAGCAAATTGCTCATCTGGAATGTATATTTCATCCACGGCAAGTTGCTCCAAAGGCTCCAAGTTTTCAGTGGTTGGTTCTTCTTCAGTAAGATTCCAATCCAAGTTGATGTCATCGTCATTTTCACAGTTAGATCCTTTATTTTCAAATTGCTGACGTAGGATCTTCATATACATCAAGCGAGCAACTATGAATTGGACTTCGTATGCTGTGGGGTGTGTGTTTATGCCTTGATTTGCCCGAATTTTATAAAAAAAATTGTCCAGTGCATCTTGGTTCAACTTTCCAAGTAATATAAATTTTAAATCTTTGTGGTTTTGAAAGAGTTCTATGCTAAGTTCTATCATTGAGTTAATTGTGATTGTAAAAGCACGAAAACAAAATGAATGTATATTATTTGGAAGTTGAATTGATGCTAAAAATGCGATATGTTCCCTAAGCCTGTTCAACTTTCCCTCAGACCCTCGCCATATTGGATACTTGAAAGGGTTATTACTCTTCAGGCCCTTACAGTCTAACTCATCGAATAAATCATTCATTCGTTTTACAAAAAGCTGGGTTGGTTTAGCGCAATTCAATATATACGTATCTGATCCTAATAACCCTTGCTTAAAAAGCATGTCTATACCAGCAGCCACTGAATTGTTGAGTACCTGTGTAGCCCGGGAAACAGTCATTTTTTTCAAAACTATTGGAATATATATGAGCCGAAGTGAGTTTCGGGCATATTTTAAAATTGATATTATCCTCATCAATGGAAAAAAGTTTCCGAATAACTTTGAAGCTAGCAATACCATCCTTAGTCTTTGTGGAGAGCTGAGTCTGATGTGGAGAGCTGAGCCGGAGAGTACGCAGTAGAGTACGGTGAGCTGAGTGAGACGGACATGAATAAACGTGCACCACGATTACGATAAAAGAAGTCTTTCATTCTGGGAACTGGGAGGGTGTTACACTGGCGACGAGGATGGGATCGTAAACTCACAGTGCTTGGAAAAATTTAATATCGTATATTCTGTTGGTAATTTATTAAAATATTATTTTCCTTGTAGATATTGCATCAGCAAATTCGTGAATTTTCTGTATACGCTAGCGAGAGAACATATGCACACACGTACCTACATACAGAGTATGTGTATAAGCTGAGGTCGTGTAAAACACACACATACACTAGTACATCGTGAAGGCAAGCACACTAGAGAGACAGCTGAAGAAATGTCAAAGAATAAAAATGTAATACTAAAAACGAGGGAATAATCGTTCGTGTGCAATACTTTGGGAACTAATAATTGTTCGTTCGATTCGTTGCCAAAAGAAATGTCAAATAGACTTTTGGACATATGCGATTTTCACCACAATTTTCAGCTGTGCGAATTGCCCAGAAGGCTAGACAGGGAATTCTGACTTTAAAAAGAACAACAAATATCGACCACATGATTTGCTTCGAACGAACGAACGATTATTTGATCGTTCACAATAAACACATGGTGTCAACATGCTTTGACAAGTATGCATTTCAAGATTGGAAAGTCATTCAATTGACAGCTATCGAACATTCTAGAGTGAATAAATTGCAAAAGAAAAAAAAGTAAAGAAAAATAAATCGAATTAAATTCAGTAGCACATTAAATTGCGGCTTAACGAAAGGATTACGGCCATTTAATTGGTGTAGAAGTACTTTGAATAGATTCTTTAGGCAGCACATTAAATTGGGCTTGTTAAGCCATTGAATTGGACTTGTTTAGCCAGTGAGTTGGGCTTGTCAAACCATTAAATTGGTAAATATAAAAGTTATGATTTATGAACTGCGTCCTGATAAACTATATTTGTTTCAGGCCATTCAATTGGAACAAAAGGTGTACTTACCACAGCGTGTACATCGACGTTCCTGAGGCGGCGCATTAAATTGGTTCTGTTAAACCATTAAATTGGTAAATGTAAATAAATGTTAGGATTTCTGAATTTCGTCCTGACAAATTACATTTGTTACAGACCATTAAATTATGCAAAAAGGTGGACGACAGAGCGTACATCGAGGTGACAAGGTTGCGTACGATTTAGTTCGTAATTAATAAATCCAAAATAAAATGAGTGAGTTCAAACCATTCCTGTGCAACAATATAGACAAGTCTCTATTGCGCAGCGAGTGGGAAAAATGGTTCCGTTCTTTGTCCTTTACCTTCAGTGCGAAGATATAAACGACGCTGTTAAACGAAGAAACAAATTCTTGCATTTAGGTGGGCCCCAATTACAAGAGGTCATATTTAACATTCCCGGCGCTGTTGTGGATGTTGATGAAATAAATAAAAACGACGTCTACAATATTTTAGTGGGAAAATTAAACGAATTCTTTTCACCTAAACGTAACTCTACGTTCGAGAGACATTTATTTAGGAATCTCTCGCCTTTGGAAGGAGAAGATTTTAATACATTTTTGCTTCGTCTTCGGCATCAGGCTTCCAAATGCGAGTATGGGTCAACAAAGGCAGAAATCGAAAGCAACTGTTTGAAAGATAAGCTAATTGATTCTTGGGCGTCCATCGATCTTAAGAAAAAGCTTCTTAAAAAAGAGCAAAGTCTTGATGAAGTTATATCAGCTTGTCAGATACACGAACAAATTAATAAACAATCGCAAAGTATGACTGCGAAGACTAACAGTGAAATTGTGAATAAAATCACCGCGAAACATCAGCCAGTCAAGGGAAATGTTAATGAATGTGGAAGATGTGGTAAATACGGGCACATTCAATCTGATGTAAATTGTCCGGCGCGAAAGTCTAAATGCAATAAGTGTGGCCTTATTGGTCTTTTCGCCAGAAAGTGCAAAACAAAGGCTCAAAAACGAAAAGCGGTTGAACGCGACCGGGGCAGTCCTAAAAAGCGACGTTTTCAATCTTCCAACATTAGGCACATCGAAGAAGAAAATCAAATCGAAGATAAGTATTGCAATCATAATTGTTTCAAAGTAAATTGTAACGGGTTGGGAGATGAGATAATAGATTGTCGGCTAGGTGGGTATAACATCTCGATGGTTATCGATTCGGGGTCTCGTTTTAATCTCCTTGGCTAAAGCAAATATGTTGAATTACAAAACAATAAGGCAGTTTTATTTAATATCCGCGCACAGTCAGAAAAGCAGTTCAAGGCTTACGCAGTAACGCAATGTTTAAAAGTTATTTCAGTCCTAGTTTTGATGCTCCAATAGCCGTGGGTAATAATAAAGAAATAATAGCCACATTTTACGTAATTGAAAACGCAGACCAATCTCTCTTGGGCCGTGAGACGGCAACCCAGCTTCAAGTTTTGAAACTAGGCGTAGATATAAATAGCGTTGAAATTGAAAAGCCATTTCCAAAAATTAAAAACATAATGGTTACACTATCGTTAGATTTTTCTATAAAACCGATTCAGCAGCCTCTACGACGGATACCTATTGCACTTGAGGAAAAAGTTGAGCGTAAGATAAACGAGGCGCTTGTACAAGATGTTATCGAACCGGTAGTTGGACCAAGTTCATGGATCTCGCCTATAGTACCCATCTTTAAGGGGAATGGCGAAATGAAATTGTGTGTTGATATGCGCAGAGCGAACCGTGCAGTGCTAAGGGAAAATTATCCGCTCCCCACTTTTGAGAGCTTCATGACAAAATTGAGAGAAGCCAAAATATTTTCAAGGCTTGATTTGAAGTGGGCTTACCATCAGCTTGAACTGGACGAAGCAAGTAGAGTGATTACCACATTTATTACACATAAGGGACTTTTCCGTTACAAGAGGCTAATGTTTGGCATAAATTCAGCACCGGAAATTTTCCAACGGGTACTGGAAAAAATGTTAGCACCATGTAAAAACTGTTTAAACTACATCGATGATGTTATAATCTTTGGTAGCACAGAAAAAGAACATGATGAGGCCATGAGTAAAGTGCTTGAAGTTTTCAACAGTAATAATGTCTTATTAAACTACGACAAGTGTATCTGGCGGGCCAAAAGTTTAACGTTTCTTGGACATACCTTGTCCGAAGAGGGAATATATCCAGACCGCAATAAGATTGAAACGAATAAAAATTTCCGGGCACCGGAAAACAAAGAAGAAATAAGAAGTTTTCTTGGCCTTGTAACTTATGTCGGTAAATTTATTCCAGACTTGGCGGATGTGACTGAATCCTTGAGAGGAATGTTGAAACTTAACGCGAAGTTTACATGGGGTCCAGAACAACGTAACTCTTTCCAAAAACTAAAAGAACTTCTGTCGAATATACCAAAACTGTCATATTTCAACCCCAAGCACAAAACCCAACTAATAGCAGACGCGAGTCCTGTAGCATTGGGCGCAGTTTTAGTTCAATTTGATCCGGTCGGTGAACCAAAAATAATTTCTTTCGCTAGCAAGAGTCTCTCAGATGTGGAAAAGAGGTATTCCCAAACAGAAAAAGAAAGCTTAGCCCTAGTGTGGGCAGTAGAGAGATTCTTTTATTATTTGGCGGGTTTAGAATTTGAATTGGTGACCGACCATAAGCCCTTGGAGGCAATTTTTAAGCCCACATCTAAGCCACCTGCAAGGATAGAAATATTAAGATTGCAGTCCTATAAGTTTAAGGTACTATATCGTCCGGGAAAAGAAAACATCGCCGACTTCGTTTCAAGACTTTGCCAAATTAAAGCTTTGATGAAAATGTGGAACAAAATATCTTCCAAATAATGTCGCATTCAACGCCATCTTCCCTTACAATCTCCGAAATCGCGGAAAAATGTGCCCAAGATGAAGAGATATCACTAGCTCTTGAATACATCAAAACTGATTCTTGGCCAAGTAATTCGTCAAGTATTTTCTATCCGTTCCGACATGAACTATTAGCCGTAGGTGACATGATTCTTCGAGGATCTCGCATTGTCATGCCAAAAGCTCTCCGACCCAAGTTGTTGCAGCTAGCACACGAGGACATCCCGGCGAATCAGCAATGAAAAGGAGAATAAGGGACAAAGTTTGGTGGCCACGGGTCGAAAGAGAAGTAGAGGCCTACGTAAAGACTTGCTGGGACTGTTTGTTAGTCTCACAACCGAACAACCCTGAGCCCATGAAAAGACATGCCTTCCCAGATGGCCCTTGGCAGTGTGTGGCCGCGGATCTACTAGGCCCGCTGCCAAATAGTGACTATGTATTCGTACTTATTGATTACTATTCTCGTTATCAGGAAGTCAAATTCTTGAGGAGAATTACTTCGGAAACAATTATAACTGTTTTGAACGAAATATTTTGTCGATTGGGCATACCCAAATCCATTAGAGCGGACAATGGCAGGCAGTTTGTCAGTGGCGAGTTTAGGAAATTCTGTGACGACCATAATATCACATTGATAACAACTCCACCATATTGGCCACAAGCCAATGGAGAGGTGGAAAACATGAACCGGTCATTGGTAAAGCGCTTAAAAATTGCCCATAACAACCGGCGAGACTACGTAAAAGAGATCCAAAACTTCCTTCTAATGTACAATATGACCCCTTATGGTACCACCGGTACACCACCGACTGAGCTAATGTTCAACCGCGTCATTCGCGATAAAATAGCTGGAATCCAAGACATTACAGAAGACAAGCTAGATTCCGCGGCTAGAGATCTAGATATCATTAACAAAGCAAAAGCCAAAGAGGCAGCGGATAAGAAAATAAGAGCAAAAATATGCGATATAGCACCAGGAGATAAGGTTGTTCTACGTAATGTCGTTTTTCCCCACAAGCTTACACCGACTTTTGACACGCTCGAATATGAAATTATTGAAAAAAAGGGAATGAGGTCGTCATAGCTGGCGGAGGAAAAACTTTCCGCCGTAACATAAGTCACGTGACGAAAGTTCCACCTCCGCTCCTTGACAGAGAAACAATTAGCTTATCGATGCCAACGCCTACAACACCCAACTCCACTAATACCCCGACATACGCCCATACCAACGCCACGCCGTCACCTTTATCAAATCGTCGAACGGATCCAGTCCTGACGCGAACTCCTGAGTCGGGACCAAACATCAGCAGTAATGAAACACCTGGTCAACCAAAACTGCGTTTAAAACTCCAGAAGAAGGAAGGGATGTGGAGAACTGAGTCTGATGTGGAGAGCTGAGCCTGATGTGGAGAGCTGAGCCGGAGAGTACGCAGTAGAGTACGGTGAGCTGAGTGAGACGGACATGAATAAACGCGCACCACGATTACGATAAAAGAAGTCTTTCATTCTGGGAACTGGGAGGGTGTTACAGTCTTCAAATCATGTTTTAATAAATTATTCCTCACAGATTTTATTAAATGACAATAGTCGAACATACAAAAAATCTTTTTCCCATTGAAAAAAATGTACGGATTAGTCTCTGTGATATTCATCACTTTAAAAAATTGAACATTAATCGGGCCTTGATCACAAATGATCGCTTTAACATTTAAACCTATTTTTTCTACGGCTTCTATATTACTAAATAAAATATTTTTTAATTGTGCTTGAGGTACGCCTCCTTTTGCGAGATAATATGACAAAACATACTTCCAATCTCCTGCAATGGCTTTTACCATGAAAAAACAACACTGTCTACGAAGCCATCTATAACATCCCTACTTTCGTTGTAAACAAGATCACTTTTGACGGAAATTTCGTCGAAAATTATTTCGCAGATTTTCTACCTTTCAGACATTTCGTTTACTATCTTTTTTAAGTTTTCTAAAACCTTCGCATCAATTACTGGCCTAACATACCTAATTGGCCGCCAGCGCATCAACGATTTTTTATGGGGCAGTGCAAATTTGAGGTCGTCACGCATAAAACTATACGCTTTGGTCGACATATAATTAAAATTTTGGGCAAAGTTTTTCTCCTCTTCTGTATATGTGTTAATTTTGCTAACTATCGTCCTAGCAAAATTTATTGCATCTTCGCTTGCATTTTTCGAAGCTACAATTGCCCTTTTTTCTAAATCTAAATATTGCTTTTTCAAAATTTCCACTTCCTGTTTCAGCTGCATAATTTCTTTGTCCTGTTTGTTGGCATTACTTTGAAAAGAACGTGCCACCTGAGCGAAATGTTCTTGGTCGTAGACCAAATCATCGCTACCTCGTATGTCAAAACGCTGCCTATTTTCTTCCAAAATTGAAAATCTTTCAAACTCTTCTAATGTCAAGTCCTCGTCCAGATTAGGCCTGATATAAGTCCGCTGAACAGGCTGAAGGATCCACTCCGAAGAGCCACTATTACTAGAACTACTAAAACTGTTTACATTTAATTTTAATTTTGGAAAAGCCCCATCCAAAAGTCTTTTTGTTGAAATGTACTTTTTTTCAAAGTGACGTTCACAAATGAAAAGCTTCTTGTGGACGGGAAATTGCATCTTTAAATTGCACGCTAAAGCCCACGTGTTGAAGGCAACTTCCGTTTTAGGAAATGCGAATAATATTGAATTGCCATCGGGTTGGCAATCTTCGATGCAGCAACACCGATTTATTTTTTTTTCCATGGCATTAGGAACATCATCAAATCCTAACAATCAAATCCAAATATTTTTTTTATTAATAAAATATTTTGCTATAAAAAATAAGAAACAAACATTTCCTTAAGTAATACATATTACCATACAGCATGCACTTTCGTTTTCAGTATGCACACTTGACAGAGAAACTTTTATTTTTGCAATGTATATAGTGAACCAAGTAGCCATAGCAAAATTTTTATATACATATGTATGCTTATTTCATATTTCGTTTCAATGGATTGATTGAAAATGTTCATTAGTGTAATTCCAAAATTTTAA
This sequence comes from Anastrepha obliqua, assembly GCF_027943255.1. Classification (NCBI taxonomy): domain Eukaryota; kingdom Metazoa; phylum Arthropoda; class Insecta; order Diptera; family Tephritidae; genus Anastrepha; species Anastrepha obliqua. The sequence continues at coordinate 50,322,243 of NC_072897.1, read as the reverse complement.
TTACTGAAAGCAAACAACTAGTGCATATCAAATCACTTCCCATACAAATTATCTCATAAGCATGTTGTTAATGGCTGGTCCACTGTTCACACTGTGTATTTTTCATTTTGTCTTGATTCTGATTAAAAAAATATTTTCAAAAACGAAAATAAAGAAAATTCTTTTGGTATTAAAATTCTTTTGTCATTACTATACACTTTTGTGTTATTAGACCTACGTATGTGTACGTTATGAGGATTGTTCCATGTGTAGAAGTCCACGCAAGTGGGGAAAGTTACTGATCGCCATTCACTTGGGAATGGCCAGGACGATTCTTCTGCACATGGTTCAAGCAGCTCACAACGACCGGGATTAGCCCACGTATCCTCTGGGTAGCTTCCGAACACCCGTTCGGGAGTGAGCTAAAGTGAGAAGGCGAAACATTCCAGGATAGCTGGTTGTGCGTTGGGTTTGGGACCCGCCACTTAAAAATCCCCCCCCCCCCCCCCAATGAAAAATTTAAAAAAGCTTCGGATGAGACCTCCCTATACTGATGACGATCCCTGCAAACGAACTAAGGACTATGATTTGAGGGCATGCACCTGGAATGTCTGGTCCCTTAATGGGGAAGGTGCCTCTGCCCGGCTGGTTGATGTCCTCGTGAGAGTAAAAGCTGACATCACTGCCATCCAAGAGATGCGATGGACGGGGCAAGGAAAGAAAACCATAGGATCTTGCGACGTCTACTACAGCTGCCATGTAAAGGAGCGCAAATTCGGTGTCGGATTTGTTGTGGGAGAGAGACTTCGTCGCCAAGTACTGTCGTTCACTCCGGTGGACGAGCGTCTCGCAACAATCCGCATCAAAGCCCGTTTTTTTAACATATCGCTAATTTGCGCCCACGCCCCGACGGAAGAGAAGGACGATGCGACCAAAGATTCTTTCTATGAGCGCCTGGAACGTTCCTATGAGCGCTGCCCCAGCCACGACATAAAAATCGTGCTTGGCGACTTCAACGCCAGGGTGGGCAAGGAGGGAATTTTTGGACCCACAGTAGGAAAATTCAGCCTGCACAACGAAACATCCGGTAACAGACAGAGGCTGATCGACTTCGCCGGGGCCCGAAACATGGTAGTCTGCAGCACCAGATTCCAGCATAAGAAGATTCACCAAGCCACCTGGCTGTCTCCTGATTGAAAAACACGGAACCATTGACTCGGATCACTACCTTGTTGCAGCCAAACTGCGCACACGCCTCTGTTCAGCAAAAAACGAGCATCTACCTACGCAAAGAATGTTCGACATCGAAAAGCTGCAATCACAACAGACAGCCAGAAGATTCGCCACTCGACTCTCACTCCTGCTCTCAGAGAGTACTGCCCAACAAACTGGCATCCACGAACAATGGAGCAACATTTCTCGTTCTCTACGTACCGCCGCCGAAGAAGAAATCGGATTCCGGCGAGCCCGAAAAAACAATTGGTACGACGAGGAATGTCATGCTGCCGCAGAAAGAAAGGATGCCGCCTATAGAGCCACGCTGCGATCGGGCGCAACGCGACCCATGTGGGATCGCTACAGAGAGCTGAAAAAGAAAGAGAGACGTATTATCCGAAAGAAGAAACGAGAGGCCGAAATACGTGAGTGCGAAGAGCTTGAGATGCTGGCCAACAGGAACAACGCCCGAAAATTCTACCAGAAAGTTCGGCGGCTTACAGAAGGTTTTAAGACCGGGGCGTTTTCCTGTAAGAACAAAGACGGCGAACTGGTGACTGACGTACAGAGCAATCTTCAATTATGGAGGGAACACTTCTCGAACCTATTAAACGGTGACAGCTGCGCATGTCACCGAGAAAGTGAAAATCCCGATACCCCAATCGTTGACGACGGAATTGTCGTTCCGCTACCCGATCATGACGAGGTGATAACGAGAATAGCGATAACGCGGCTAAAAAACAACAAAGCCGTGGGCGCCGACGGACTGCCGGGTGAGCTATTCAAACATGGCGGCGAGGAGCTGGTAAGGTGCATGCATCAGCTTCTATGCAAAATATGGTCGGATGAAAGCATGCCTGCCGATTGGAATTTAAGTGTGCTGTGCCCAATCCATAGGAAGGGCGATCCTGCAATTTGTGCCAATTACCGCGGGATAAGTCTTCTAAATATCGCCTATAAGGTTCTAGCGAGCGTATTGTGTGAAAGGCTGAAGCCCACCGTCAACCAACTGATTGGACCTTATCAGTGTGGCTTCAGACCTGGAAAGTCCACCATCGACCAAATATTCTCAATACGCCAAATCTTGGAAAAGACCCATGAAAGGAGAATCGACACACACCATCTTTTCGTCGACTTCAAAGCTGCATTCGACAGTACGGAAAGGAGTTACCTGTATGCCGCGATGTCTGAATTTGGTATCCCCGCAAAACTAATACGGCTATGTAAGATGACGTTGCTCAACACCAGCAGCGCCGTCAGAACTGGGAAGGACCTCTCCAAGCCGTTTGATACCAAACGAGGTTTCAGACAGGGTGACTCGCTGTCGTGTGACTTCTTTAACCTGATGTTGGAGAGCATCGTACGAGCCGCAGAACTTAATCGCTCAGGCACAATTTTTTATAAGAGCGTACAATTGCTGGCGTATGCTGATGATATTGACATCATCGGCCTTAACAACCGCGCTGTTAGTTCTGCCTTCTCCAAACTGGATAAAGAGGCAAAGCGAATGGGTCTGGTGGTGAACGAGGACAAAACGAAGTACCTCCTGTCTTCAAACAAACAGTCGGCGCACTCGCGTATCGGCACCCACGTCACTGTAGACAGTTATAATTTCGAGGTTGTAAAAGACTTCGTCTATTTGGGAACTAGCATTAACACCGATAACAATGTCAGCCTTGAAATCCAACGTAGAATCTCTCTTGCCAACAAGTGCTATTTTGGACTAAGTAGGCAATTGAGTAGTAAAGTCCTCTCTCGACGAACAAAACTAACACTCTACAAGACTCTTATCATGCCCGTCCTAACGTATGGCGCAGAAGCTTGGACGATGACAACATCCGATGAAGCGACGCTTGGAGTGTTCGAGAGAAAGATTCTGCGTAAGATTTTTGGACCTTTGCACGTTGGCAACGGCGAATATCGCAGGCGATGGAACGATGAGCTGTATGAGCTTTACGACGACATAGACATAGCGCAGCGAATAAAGATCCAGCGGCTACGTTGGCTGGGTCATGTCGTCCGAATGGATACAAACGCTCCGGCTTTGAAAGTATTCGATGCGGTACCAGCTGGTGGTAGCAGAGGAAGATGGCGGCCTCCTCTGCGTTGGAAAGATCAGGTGAAGAAGGACTTGGCTTCACTTGGTGTGTCCAACTGGCGCCGGTTAGCACGAGAAAGAAACGACTGGCGCGCTTTGTTAAACTCGGCCAAAATCGCGTAAGCGGTTACAGCGCCAATTAAGAAGAAGAAGATGTGTACGTTATACATATTTATATGCATACATATACGTAAATACAAAAATGTATGGGGCAATATATATTCGCACATATTCGAATGTGCACATAAACGCATAAATGCTGAACTTACCGAGATTTATGGTTGGAACTGCATTTCGTTTTAAAAGTTTTTTCCCAACAGCGTAGTCCTCAAAATGATTCCTGCATACGAATGTGTTATAAGGCGTGCAAAGAGCAGTTGGCTCCAAACGTAAATTTTCCAACCACTTCTGTGCTACAACCTTATCCCGAGGCAAAAGAAACATTTGTTGGTTTTTTTCACTGCATCCGCGAACTATGCACTTCCAAACTTTAGGCATTTTGTTTAAAAGTTAATGATTTTAAATTTTTTACACAAAACTATCGAAAATTGCTTAGCACGACCGACTCACTTTCAAAATTTTGCGTTCTGATATGTACACGCCAACTTTTCTTTCGAACTCCTTCTTTTTGGCGCATTTGTATATTCGACTAACAGTTAACCTCTAATGACATATGTACTTAAAACACATAAATGCATACACATAAAAAAATGCAAATATATACAAAAAACAAGTGGAGTAAAGTTGGTGAAGAGAAATATGGTGTATTAATTTTTAATGTGGTGTTTTCATTTTATGGTGGAATTGTGGTGTTTCTAATTTTTGTGTGGGGAAAAGTCAGTGAGGTTATTGGGCATACATGCATATGTACATATGTATGAAAGGAAGATGATGTTCTTGCGCTTGTGCATTATTGTTTTTCATATACAAATGTACATACATACATACATATGTATGTAAATGCTGTCGAATACATAAACTATAAATTGACATACAATATAAAATAAGTGTTGATTTATCTTAAACCGTTCTTTTTTTCTGAATGCAAATACCTCCTATTGACATGTACATACATATTATGTATATTGTCATATACCATCATTTATGTATATACATACATATGTATAGAGTATACGTTCATTTATGAATGTATGTAATGAAAAACGTCATGAATTACTTTCAGAATTTATTAAAACTTATTCGCGTCGCGCGCATACATATCTACGTAGACATCACCAACCTTTTGTTCACAACGCAGGCGCAGAAATAAACGCTCTGCGTATTTATCCTCCCCACGTGACTCGCCATCAATTCTCGGCGCAAATTTTTTTTTTCGTTTTTAAATTTTTTTTTTTTTTAATGTAATCGTAAAAAAATGTGTAATACATTTTATGTATCCGCTTATCATTTCAAAAGTAACAAAATGGTAAAAAAATAAGCAGTCGAAGAAATAAACGCACCGCCTATTTTTCCTCGCCACATGTTAGACTCGAGTTCAATTCCCGGCGCAAACTTTTTTTTATAAATTTTTTTTTCTTAAATCGTTTTTTTTTAACGCAATTGAAAAAAAAAATTATGTAATAAATTTTACGTATTCGCTTATTATTTCAAAAATACGAAAATAGTAAAAATTTAATTGGTTTAATGTCGAGGTGAGAAATGTGTTGTGTGTTGAGGTGAAAGATGTGAGGTGTCTATGAACTCGGTGTGCTAAATTCCCTTACTTCAAATCTTTCAAATCTCAATTGTACTAAAAAAAGCTCACAGTAACATTTGCACCTTCTCATTGCATTAACATTCTCTGCCACGGCGGCGGTTAGACTTCATTTTTTGCAAATCACACGATTCGTAGCCCGTGAGACTTCTCTATATGAATTTATAAAGGGGCACATATGTATGTATGCGGCTGCGTGCACTTGCCACATCAAAAATATTAGGTACGATTCGCTAGAAATTCTCAAGGAATCCAAAGCATATACATAGGCACTGTAATGTGCCAAAAATTACGATTTATAAAGTGTCAACAAAATTACTTCATATTTATGAATTAATAAAGTAGTATATTATTATTCGATATGTGAATTTTAATGCTCAAGAGGAACAGTATTTAATAAATTTTAGAAATTAAAGGTGCATGTTAACTGAGAAATTTTAGTTTAACGATTTGCGGCTTTGGTCCCTGTTCTTATGAACAGCGCTTCAGAGTTCACCGAATCTCCAATATTAAATATTTGGCACTTTTGACTTCATTTGAAGGCTGAATGTGTGTACAGTAACATCGAAATAAGTCGTACTCTGGTTTCTAACTTCGCAGATATATACATACATATACAAACAGTTTGTCAATAATGACTTTTGACATAGAAAATAAATTCAATTTTCGAGCTTCATTAAGAAACAATAGCACTCTTCATTTATATTTGACCTCTCTTTTGTACTGATTCGAAATTTTTATTAAATACATAATGTGAATACGTAATGTTTTGATTAATTTAATATTTGGTATGATAATCGTTAGCTTCGATACAGTATTTTTCCGAAAATAAGACATCCTCCGAAAATAAGCGATATAGTGATTTTCCTAACTTTTTGTAAAATAAGACATACTCCGAAAATAAGCCCTATCGTGATTTTCGGCTGTGTTATTCAAGCGAGATATGGAAAGTTTGTAGCTTGCATTGCACTGTAATGAGAACTCTACTCTAAATTTCGGTCTTATCGAAATAGACTATATAAGTTTGAGTCGAAGTATTTTTCGTGAAAAAGTGGGCGTTCAGCCAGGCTTTAACAAAAATTATGACATCAAAATTTAATTGAGAACTACGGGCGCGAATAGCCTCCGACTTGGTACGAATGCTACCCATATTCTGAAAATAAATATTTAAATGATTTAGTGATGCACTAGTACTATCGATATCGGCTGAATTATTGTACCTGTAAGATCGTCGTTTTGAAAAAATTTGAAAGGGCGGACCTTGACGTCAGCAGGCCAAACCGACGGTTTTAGTATTTGGTCAAACAATGATGGCGGAACGCCTAGCTTAAAATTATTATTTTTTAAACTATGGATATCAGTACCCTCTTTTATCAGCTTAAAATATAAAATTTGACTTTTATCAATGTTTGAATTTTTAGTAACATAAGAAATGATATTATCCTCAGTTACAGAAGGTTGAAAGAATGCAAGATGTAAGCTTATACGTCCAGCTCAGTACTTGAATTAAGACCAATAACTTCAAAATAACAGCTTTAGCTTCACAAAAATTTATACATATACCCGCGTCGGTCTCACAGACCAATTTTTATAAAATTCACCAACACGTCTAGTGCAAACGCCAAATCAACACTAATATAGAGCTTGCAAAAAAAGCGGAAGCTAGCAGTAAATTCAACTTTGTAGAGTTTCTGGAAAAACATAAATTTACGTAAAATCATTTTCTCGGTGTCACAGACCAACGCGCGGGTATAGGAAGGTTAAGGACATTCCAGCATATTACAATACCATAGTATAGAATTTCCCTAACCACTGCTGTGTAGAACCAATGCATCATTCTGGGTTCCAACCCCTATTTCTTCCCAATCAGCCTTCCACAGGAGTACAATGCCGTTATAGCTTAATTACATCTTTGCATAGTGAAGAAAAATTTAAAATTTTAGCTTTGATCGAGAATTCCAACAACAAATAAAAAAGCAAACAAAAAATTTAGACACACATTCCATTACTGTAGAGTAGAATGGTGTAAGATAGGTCGTTTTTTTTTGGAGAGCTCTTGCTACGGTGTTTTTGTATTGATTTTGAAAAATAAGCAAGATTTTGAAAGGTTATTTATCTGCTAACATTTTGGTTATATTGACTTATGTTTGCCTAAATATTTTGGAACCTGCATTCAATAAGATAATATTTTCAAAATCGGGGGGCACGATAGGTCACTATATGTGAGGGGAAAAGAACAATGTACATGGCTTGGAAATTAACGTTTTAACTTTTATTTACAGAGTATGAACGCTGCACATGTTATAAAAGTTAGGAATTTTTCTTTAATTCATTTTTCTTCTCTTCTTTGGTAAATTCGAGATTTCGAGATTCGATCGATCTGGCTCTTCATCGGCATTCGATAAAACAGACTCTTCATGGGTATTCGATGGATCAGTCTCTTGATGAGCAATCGAGGGACCAGCCTCTTGATCTGGTTCGTCCTCCTACGGACGATCAGTTACGAATGCTGACGTGAAATCATCTTCCGAAAAAATGTCGCGATTAAATGGCCAAATGCCAGTTGATCTGAATCCAGCGATGATATTCGTGCAGGAAGCACCTTTCAACAAGGGTTCAGCTACCAGTTCAGCTATTCGGTCGATGGTAATAGGAATGCCGGAATGATTTAACATCCACGCCTTGCAGGAATGGTCAAAATAAGTTTTGAGCGGCCCAAATACTCCTCTATCGAGAGGCTGCAAACGGTGGCGGAGGTATGCGGAGGTATAGTTAATACTTGCGGTGTGCGGAGGTAGAGTTAATACTTCAATATTAATATTCTTACAAAAGTCTAATCCAGCAATTGTCATGTGAGATTCGTGGTGATCCATGATGAGCAAAGTTTTTTCAGTACTGGATCGAATCGCACGTAATGTTTCGAACGGAATTTTAAATTGTTTAGAGGCTGATCGAACACTAGCGCCATCTCGGACTGCCGCGATTGCGTTTTTTATGTCCTCTTCACTTCGTTTCGGCGTTTTTCGCACATAATTACGCACCATTTTGCTGCAAAAACAATTAAAATTTATTTTATTCAATTAAAAGTAGTGACCTATAATGCCCCCAGAATGCTGACCTATAGTGCCCCCAAGCACATGTTTTATGTTAGTGTCGATATTTTTTTTAAAAACAAAAATATCAAAAAACTAACACATTATTCGTGTTCAGCATTATTTTCTACGTAAAATAAAACTCACCTGACAAATATTTACATACATTAAATGCACTGCACCGTAGAATAAAAAAAATGCTATGTCGGAGAAAAGCTCACAAAAAACTAAACGACGCCAAAACTAGGATAACTAATCAATGGTGACGGCCGAAATGACAGTCGCCAACGTTGTTCCCCACCACGTATTCAATTCACATAAGACGAGTGACCTCTGCAAAAACAGTGCGACGAAAACCCCCCTACCTATTGTGCCCCATTCTACTCTACTTACCATAGAAATAGTTCACATGCACATACAAAATGCGAAATGCCGTCGGCAAAATGAAAAAATTTACAAATAAAAAATTGTTTGTTGGCGTACATTTTTAATTTATTTAAAATAAAATATGTATAAAGCAATATGAAAAATCCTGAAATAGAATGAAACAAGAGAAAATTCTGCAATGAAATGAAATGAGAAAAATTAGAAATTAGAAACAAAAATTCGATAAAAAGAAAAATTTAAAAAATGTGTACACGATTTGCGAATTTACCTTCCATCTAAAGGAAAATTCTCGCACGATCAATCTGTTTGGATTAATCATTAAGTATTCACCTGTTCTGTAAAACATGACTTAACTTTAATCAAATCATATATCCACGGTTTTCAAGAACTAGGCTCATGTGTACAAATTAATAACATGCATAAATATAAACTATCAATATATTATTATTATTATTTTTTTTATACAAAAGGAATTAAAGTAAGTCCATGCATAACATATCTAAATATAAACTACCAAAATATTTATTTTTTTTTAATTTTTTTTTTATACTAAACGAATTGAAGTAAGTCCATGCATAACATATCTAAATATAAACTATCAATACATTAATTTTTATTTATTTATTTACTTATTTATTTATTTTTTTTTTTTTTAACTGAAAATAAAAGAGAAAGCAAAAATCTGTAAATAGAAAAAGAAAATATGAAAAAAATAATAATTCATAATAACGATTATTAGCATAGGTATACATAAATAAAATTTTTTCATTGTCTACTTACACGAAAAAGAAACTTCCTGAACCTTGTTACCTTTTAAATGTACCCTAACATGCAATTTAACAAGCCATTTTAAATTCATTAAATTAAATTTAAATGTAAATCAAATTTGAATTCAACAAAACTGAATTTAATTGGTTAACTTTTTAAGCTTATTTCCTTTTACACGGGCCTGATTTTTTTCATAAACCTCCTGGGCTAACCATTTTGCGTTCTTAAACAGCAAAACAGTAATTAATGACTTCATTAATTCTTTTCGGTGCTCCAGACATTCTCCAGCTTCTGAAAACCATTCCGGAAAAACCTCCACTGTCTTTTTGGCTATTGTTTTCGTCATTAAATTCTCGCAGCTGGACTTACACAACAATTTTTGGTAAATTGAATACCCTGTGTAGTACCTTTGTACCTGGATTTCTGCAGCTTTACCTTCTATTTCAGCAAATTGCTCATCTGGAATGTATATTTCATCCACGGCAAGTTGCTCCAAAGGCTCCAAGTTTTCAGTGGTTGGTTCTTCTTCAGTAAGATTCCAATCCAAGTTGATGTCATCGTCATTTTCACAGTTAGATCCTTTATTTTCAAATTGCTGACGTAGGATCTTCATATACATCAAGCGAGCAACTATGAATTGGACTTCGTATGCTGTGGGGTGTGTGTTTATGCCTTGATTTGCCCGAATTTTATAAAAAAAATTGTCCAGTGCATCTTGGTTCAACTTTCCAAGTAATATAAATTTTAAATCTTTGTGGTTTTGAAAGAGTTCTATGCTAAGTTCTATCATTGAGTTAATTGTGATTGTAAAAGCACGAAAACAAAATGAATGTATATTATTTGGAAGTTGAATTGATGCTAAAAATGCGATATGTTCCCTAAGCCTGTTCAACTTTCCCTCAGACCCTCGCCATATTGGATACTTGAAAGGGTTATTACTCTTCAGGCCCTTACAGTCTAACTCATCGAATAAATCATTCATTCGTTTTACAAAAAGCTGGGTTGGTTTAGCGCAATTCAATATATACGTATCTGATCCTAATAACCCTTGCTTAAAAAGCATGTCTATACCAGCAGCCACTGAATTGTTGAGTACCTGTGTAGCCCGGGAAACAGTCATTTTTTTCAAAACTATTGGAATATATATGAGCCGAAGTGAGTTTCGGGCATATTTTAAAATTGATATTATCCTCATCAATGGAAAAAAGTTTCCGAATAACTTTGAAGCTAGCAATACCATCCTTAGTCTTTGTGGAGAGCTGAGTCTGATGTGGAGAGCTGAGCCGGAGAGTACGCAGTAGAGTACGGTGAGCTGAGTGAGACGGACATGAATAAACGTGCACCACGATTACGATAAAAGAAGTCTTTCATTCTGGGAACTGGGAGGGTGTTACACTGGCGACGAGGATGGGATCGTAAACTCACAGTGCTTGGAAAAATTTAATATCGTATATTCTGTTGGTAATTTATTAAAATATTATTTTCCTTGTAGATATTGCATCAGCAAATTCGTGAATTTTCTGTATACGCTAGCGAGAGAACATATGCACACACGTACCTACATACAGAGTATGTGTATAAGCTGAGGTCGTGTAAAACACACACATACACTAGTACATCGTGAAGGCAAGCACACTAGAGAGACAGCTGAAGAAATGTCAAAGAATAAAAATGTAATACTAAAAACGAGGGAATAATCGTTCGTGTGCAATACTTTGGGAACTAATAATTGTTCGTTCGATTCGTTGCCAAAAGAAATGTCAAATAGACTTTTGGACATATGCGATTTTCACCACAATTTTCAGCTGTGCGAATTGCCCAGAAGGCTAGACAGGGAATTCTGACTTTAAAAAGAACAACAAATATCGACCACATGATTTGCTTCGAACGAACGAACGATTATTTGATCGTTCACAATAAACACATGGTGTCAACATGCTTTGACAAGTATGCATTTCAAGATTGGAAAGTCATTCAATTGACAGCTATCGAACATTCTAGAGTGAATAAATTGCAAAAGAAAAAAAAGTAAAGAAAAATAAATCGAATTAAATTCAGTAGCACATTAAATTGCGGCTTAACGAAAGGATTACGGCCATTTAATTGGTGTAGAAGTACTTTGAATAGATTCTTTAGGCAGCACATTAAATTGGGCTTGTTAAGCCATTGAATTGGACTTGTTTAGCCAGTGAGTTGGGCTTGTCAAACCATTAAATTGGTAAATATAAAAGTTATGATTTATGAACTGCGTCCTGATAAACTATATTTGTTTCAGGCCATTCAATTGGAACAAAAGGTGTACTTACCACAGCGTGTACATCGACGTTCCTGAGGCGGCGCATTAAATTGGTTCTGTTAAACCATTAAATTGGTAAATGTAAATAAATGTTAGGATTTCTGAATTTCGTCCTGACAAATTACATTTGTTACAGACCATTAAATTATGCAAAAAGGTGGACGACAGAGCGTACATCGAGGTGACAAGGTTGCGTACGATTTAGTTCGTAATTAATAAATCCAAAATAAAATGAGTGAGTTCAAACCATTCCTGTGCAACAATATAGACAAGTCTCTATTGCGCAGCGAGTGGGAAAAATGGTTCCGTTCTTTGTCCTTTACCTTCAGTGCGAAGATATAAACGACGCTGTTAAACGAAGAAACAAATTCTTGCATTTAGGTGGGCCCCAATTACAAGAGGTCATATTTAACATTCCCGGCGCTGTTGTGGATGTTGATGAAATAAATAAAAACGACGTCTACAATATTTTAGTGGGAAAATTAAACGAATTCTTTTCACCTAAACGTAACTCTACGTTCGAGAGACATTTATTTAGGAATCTCTCGCCTTTGGAAGGAGAAGATTTTAATACATTTTTGCTTCGTCTTCGGCATCAGGCTTCCAAATGCGAGTATGGGTCAACAAAGGCAGAAATCGAAAGCAACTGTTTGAAAGATAAGCTAATTGATTCTTGGGCGTCCATCGATCTTAAGAAAAAGCTTCTTAAAAAAGAGCAAAGTCTTGATGAAGTTATATCAGCTTGTCAGATACACGAACAAATTAATAAACAATCGCAAAGTATGACTGCGAAGACTAACAGTGAAATTGTGAATAAAATCACCGCGAAACATCAGCCAGTCAAGGGAAATGTTAATGAATGTGGAAGATGTGGTAAATACGGGCACATTCAATCTGATGTAAATTGTCCGGCGCGAAAGTCTAAATGCAATAAGTGTGGCCTTATTGGTCTTCTCGCCAGAAAGTGCAAAACAAAGGCTCAAAAACGAAAAGCGGTTGAACGCGACCGGGGCAGTCCTAAAAAGCGACGTTTTCAATCTTCCAACATTAGGCACATCGAAGAAGAAAATCAAATCGAAGATAAGTATTGCAATCATAATTGTTTCAAAGTAAATTGTAACGGGTTGGGAGATGAGATAATAGATTGTCGGCTAGGTGGGTATAACATCTCGATGGTTATCGATTCGGGGTCTCGTTTTAATCTCCTTGGCTAAAGCAAATATGTTGAATTACAAAACAATAAGGCAGTTTTATTTAATATCCGCGCACAGTCAGAAAAGCAGTTCAAGGCTTACGCAGTAACGCAATGTTTAAAAGTTATTTCAGTCCTAGTTTTGATGCTCCAATAGCCGTGGGTAATAATAAAGAAATAATAGCCACATTTTACGTAATTGAAAACGCAGACCAATCTCTCTTGGGCCGTGAGACGGCAACCCAGCTTCAAGTTTTGAAACTAGGCGTAGATATAAATAGCGTTGAAATTGAAAAGCCATTTCCAAAAATTAAAAACATAATGGTTACACTATCGTTAGATTTTTCTATAAAACCGATTCAGCAGCCTCTACGACGGATACCTATTGCACTTGAGGAAAAAGTTGAGCGTAAGATAAACGAGGCGCTTGTACAAGATGTTATCGAACCGGTAGTTGGACCAAGTTCATGGATCTCGCCTATAGTACCCATCTTTAAGGGGAATGGCGAAATGAAATTGTGTGTTGATATGCGCAGAGCGAACCGTGCAGTGCTAAGGGAAAATTATCCGCTCCCCACTTTTGAGAGCTTCATGACAAAATTGAGAGAAGCCAAAATATTTTCAAGGCTTGATTTGAAGTGGGCTTACCATCAGCTTGAACTGGACGAAGCAAGTAGAGTGATTACCACATTTATTACACATAAGGGACTTTTCCGTTACAAGAGGCTAATGTTTGGCATAAATTCAGCACCGGAAATTTTCCAACGGGTACTGGAAAAAATGTTAGCACCATGTAAAAACTGTTTAAACTACATCGATGATGTTATAATCTTTGGTAGCACAGAAAAAGAACATGATGAGGCCATGAGTAAAGTGCTTGAAGTTTTCAACAGTAATAATGTCTTATTAAACTACGACAAGTGTATCTGGCGGGCCAAAAGTTTAACGTTTCTTGGACATACCTTGTCCGAAGAGGGAATATATCCAGACCGCAATAAGATTGAAACGATTAAAAATTTCCGGGCACCGGAAAACAAAGAAGAAATAAGAAGTTTTCTTGGCCTTGTAACTTATGTCGGTAAATTTATTCCAGACTTGGCGGATGTGACTGAATCCTTGAGAGGAATGTTGAAACTTAACGCGAAGTTTACATGGGGTCCAGAACAACGTAACTCTTTCCAAAAACTAAAAGAACTTCTGTCGAATATACCAAAACTGTCATATTTCAACCCCAAGCACAAAACCCAACTAATAGCAGACGCGAGTCCTGTAGCATTGGGCGCAGTTTTAGTTCAATTTGATCCGGTCGGTGAACCAAAAATAATTTCTTTCGCTAGCAAGAGTCTCTCAGATGTGGAAAAGAGGTATTCCCAAACAGAAAAAGAAAGCTTAGCCCTAGTGTGGGCAGTAGAGAGATTCTTTTATTATTTGGCGGGTTTAGAATTTGAATTGGTGACCGACCATAAGCCCTTGGAGGCAATTTTTAAGCCCACATCTAAGCCACCTGCAAGGATAGAAATATTAAGATTGCAGTCCTATAAGTTTAAGGTACTATATCGTCCGGGAAAAGAAAACATCGCCGACTTCGTTTCAAGACTTTGCCAAATTAAAGCTTTGATGAAAATGTGGAACAAAATATCTTCCAAATAATGTCGCATTCAACGCCATCTTCCCTTACAATCTCCGAAATCGCGGAAAAATGTGCCCAAGATGAAGAGATATCACTAGCTCTTGAATACATCAAAACTGATTCTTGGCCAAGTAATTCGTCAAGTATTTTCTATCCGTTCCGACATGAACTATTAGCCGTAGGTGACATGATTCTTCGAGGATCTCGCATTGTCATGCCAAAAGCTCTCCGACCCAAGTTGTTGCAGCTAGCACACGAGGACATCCCGGCGAATCAGCAATGAAAAGGAGAATAAGGGACAAAGTTTGGTGGCCACGGGTCGAAAGAGAAGTAGAGGCCTACGTAAAGACTTGCTGGGACTGTTTGTTAGTCTCACAACCGAACAACCCTGAGCCCATGAAAAGACATGCCTTCCCAGATGGCCCTTGGCAGTGTGTGGCCGCGGATCTACTAGGCCCGCTGCCAAATAGTGACTATGTATTCGTACTTATTGATTACTATTCTCGTTATCAGGAAGTCAAATTCTTGAGGAGAATTACTTCGGAAACAATTATAACTGTTTTGAACGAAATATTTTGTCGATTGGGCATACCCAAATCCATTAGAGCGGACAATGGCAGGCAGTTTGTCAGTGGCGAGTTTAGGAAATTCTGTGACGACCATAATATCACATTGATAACAACTCCACCATATTGGCCACAAGCCAATGGAGAGGTGGAAAACATGAACCGGTCATTGGTAAAGCGCTTAAAAATTGCCCATAACAACCGGCGAGACTACGTAAAAGAGATCCAAAACTTCCTTCTAATGTACAATATGACCCCTTATGGTACCACCGGTACACCACCGACTGAGCTAATGTTCAACCGCGTCATTCGCGATAAAATAGCTGGAATCCAAGACATTACAGAAGACAAGCTAGATTCCGCGGCTAGAGATCTAGATATCATTAACAAAGCAAAAGCCAAAGAGGCAGCGGATAAGAAAATAAGAGCAAAAATATGCGATATAGCACCAGGAGATAAGGTTGTTCTACGTAATGTCGTTTTTCCCCACAAGCTTACACCGACTTTTGACACGCTCGAATATGAAATTATTGAAAAAAAGGGAATGAGGTCGTCATAGCTGGCGGAGGAAAAACTTTCCGCCGTAACATAAGTCACGTGACGAAAGTTCCACCTCCGCTCCTTGACAGAGAAACAATTAGCTTATCGATGCCAACGCCTACAACACCCAACTCCACTAATACCCCGACATACGCCCATACCAACGCCACGCCGTCACCTTTATCAAATCGTCGAACGGATCCAGTCCTGACGCGAACTCCTGAGTCGGGACCAAACATCAGCAGTAATGAAACACCTGGTCAACCAAAACTGCGTTTAAAACTCCAGAAGAAGGAAGGGATGTGGAGAACTGAGTCTGATGTGGAGAGCTGAGCCTGATGTGGAGAGCTGAGCCGGAGAGTACGCAGTAGAGTACGGTGAGCTGAGTGAGACGGACATGAATAAACGCGCACCACGATTACGATAAAAGAAGTCTTTCATTCTGGGAACTGGGAGGGTGTTACAGTCTTCAAATCATGTTTTAATAAATTATTCCTCACAGATTTTATTAAATGACAATAGTCGAACATACAAAAAATCTTTTTCCCATTGAAAAAAATGTACGGATTAGTCTCTGTGATATTCATCACTTTAAAAACTTGAACATTAATCGGGCCTTGATCACAAATGATCGCTTTAACATTTAAACCTATTTTTTCTACGGCTTCTATATTACTAAATAAAATATTTTTTAATTGTGCTTGAGGTACGCCTCCTTTTGCGAGATAATATGACAAAACATACTTCCAATCTCCTGCAATGGCTTTTACCATGAAAAAACAACACTGTCTACGAAGCCATCTATAACATCCCTACTTTCGTTGTAAACAAGATCACTTTTGACGGAAATTTCGTCGAAAATTATTTCGCAGATTTTCTACCTTTCAGACATTTCGTTTACTATCTTTTTTAAGTTTTCTAAAACCTTCGCATCAATTACTGGCCTAACATACCTAATTGGCCGCCAGCGCATCAACGATTTTTTATGGGGCAGTGCAAATTTGAGGTCGTCACGCATAAAACTATACGCTTTGGTCGACATATAATTAAAATTTTGGGCAAAGTTTTTCTCCTCTTCTGTATATGTGTTAATTTTGCTAACTATCGTCCTAGCAAAATTTATTGCGTAGATATAAATAGCGTTGAAATTGAAAAGCCATTTCCAAAAATTAAAAACATAATGGTTACACTATCGTTAGATTTTTCTATAAAACCGATTCAGCAGCCTCTACGACGGATACCTATTGCACTTGAGGAAAAAGTTGAGCGTAAGATAAACGAGGCGCTTGTACAAGATGTTATCGAACCGGTAGTTGGACCAAGTTCATGGATCTCGCCTATAGTACCCATCTTTAAGGGGAATGGCGAAATGAAATTGTGTGTTGATATGCGCAGAGCGAACCGTGCAGTGCTAAGGGAAAATTATCCGCTCCCCACTTTTGAGAGCTTCATGACAAAATTGAGAGAAGCCAAAATATTTTCAAGGCTTGATTTGAAGTGGGCTTACCATCAGCTTGAACTGGACGAAGCAAGTAGAGTGATTACCACATTTATTACACATAAGGGACTTTTCCGTTACAAGAGGCTAATGTTTGGCATAAATTCAGCACCGGAAATTTTCCAACGGGTACTGGAAAAAATGTTAGCACCATGTAAAAACTGTTTAAACTACATCGATGATGTTATAATCTTTGGTAGCACAGAAAAAGAACATGATGAGGCCATGAGTAAAGTGCTTGAAGTTTTCAACAGTAATAATGTCTAATTAAACTACGACAAGTGTATCTGGCGGGCCAAAAGTTTAACGTTTCTTGGACATACCTTGTCCGAAGAGGGAATATATCCAGACCGCAATAAGATTGAAACGATTAAAAATTTCCGGGCACCGGAAAACAAAGAAGAAATAAGAAGTTTTCTTGGCCTTGTAACTTATGTCGGTAAATTTATTCCAGACTTGGCGGATGTGACTGAATCCTTGAGAGGAATGTTGAAACTTAACGCGAAGTTTACATGGGGTCCAGAACAACGTAACTCTTTCCAAAAACTAAAAGAACTTCTGTCGAATATACCAAAACTGTCATATTTCAACCCCAAGCACAAAACCCAACTAATAGCAGACGCGAGTCCTGTAGCATTGGGCGCAGTTTTAGTTCAATTTGATCCGGTCGGTGAACCAAAAATAATTTCTTTCGCTAGCAAGAGTCTCTCAGATGTGGAAAAGAGGTATTCCCAAACAGAAAAAGAAAGCTTAGCCCTAGTGTGGGCAGTAGAGAGATTCTTTTATTATTTGGCGGGTTTAGAATTTGAATTGGTGACCGACCATAAGCCCTTGGAGGCAATTTTTAAGCCCACATCTAAGCCACCTGCAAGGATAGAAATATTAAGATTGCAGTCCTATAAGTTTAAGGTACTATATCGTCCGGGAAAAGAAAACATCGCCGACTTCGTTTCAAGACTTTGCCAAATTAAAGCTTTGATGAAAATGTGGAACAAAATATCTTCCAAATAATGTCGCATTCAACGCCATCTTCCCTTACAATCTCCGAAATCGCGGAAAAATGTGCCCAAGATGAAGAGATATCACTAGCTCTTGAATACATCAAAACTGATTCTTGGCCAAGTAATTCGTCAAGTATTTTCTATCCGTTCCGACATGAACTATTAGCCGTAGGTGACATGATTCTTCGAGGATCTCGCATTGTCATGCCAAAAGCTCTCCGACCCAAGTTGTTGCAGCTAGCACACGAGGACATCCCGGCGAATCAGCAATGAAAAGGAGAATAAGGGACAAAGTTTGGTGGCCACGGGTCGAAAGAGAAGTAGAGGCCTACGTAAAGACTTGCTGGGACTGTTTGTTAGTCTCACAACCGAACAACCCTGAGCCCATGAAAAGACATGCCTTCCCAGATGGCCCTTGGCAGTGTGTGGCCGCGGATCTACTAGGCCCGCTGCCAAATAGTGACTATGTATTCGTACTTATTGATTACTATTCTCGTTATCAGGAAGTCAAATTCTTGAGGAGAATTACTTCGGAAACAATTATAACTGTTTTGAACGAAATATTTTGTCGATTGGGCATACCCAAATCCATTAGAGCGGACAATGGCAGGCAGTTTGTCAGTGGCGAGTTTAGGAAATTCTGTGACGACCATAATATCACATTGATAACAACTCCACCATATTGGCCACAAGCCAATGGAGAGGTGGAAAACATGAACCGGTCATTGGTAAAGCGCTTAAAAATTGCCCATAACAACCGGCGAGACTACGTAAAAGAGATCCAAAACTTCCTTCTAATGTACAATATGACCCCTTATGGTACCACCGGTACACCACCGACTGAGCTAATGTTCAACCGCGTCATTCGCGATAAAATAGCTGGAATCCAAGACATTACAGAAGACAAGCTAGATTCCGCGGCTAGAGATCTAGATATCATTAACAAAGCAAAAGCCAAAGAGGCAGCGGATAAGAAAATAAGAGCAAAAATATGCGATATAGCACCAGGAGATAAGGTTGTTCTACGTAATGTCGTTTTTCCCCACAAGCTTACACCGACTTTTGACACGCTCGAATATGAAATTATTGAAAAAAAGGGAATGAGGTCGTCATAGCTGGCGGAGGAAAAACTTTCCGCCGTAACATAAGTCACGTGACGAAAGTTCCACCTCCGCTCCTTGACAGAGAAACAATTAGCTTATCGATGCCAACGCCTACAACACCCAACTCCACTAATACCCCGACATACGCCCATACCAACGCCACGCCGTCACCTTTATCAAATCGTCGAACGGATCCAGTCCTGACGCGAACTCCTGAGTCGGGACCAAACATCAGCAGTAATGAAACACCTGGTCAACCAAAACTGCGTTTAAAACTCCAGAAGAAGGAAGGGATGTGGAGAACTGAGTCTGATGTGGAGAGCTGAGCCTGATGTGGAGAGCTGAGCCGGAGAGTACGCAGTAGAGTACGGTGAGCTGAGTGAGACGGACATGAATAAACGCGCACCACGATTACGATAAAAGAAGTCTTTCATTCTGGGAACTGGGAGGGTGTTACAGTCTTCAAATCATGTTTTAATAAATTATTCCTCACAGATTTTATTAAATGACAATAGTCGAACATACAAAAAATCTTTTTCCCATTGAAAAAAATGTACGGATTAGTCTCTGTGATATTCATCACTTTAAAAAATTGAACATAAATCGGGCCTTGATCACAAATGATCGCTTTAACATTTAAACCTATTTTTTCTACGGCTTCTATATTACTAAATAAAATATTTTTTAATTGTGCTTGAGGTACGCCTCCTTTTGCGAGATAATATGACAAAACATACTTCCAATCTCCTGCAATGGCTTTTACCATGAAAAAACAACACTGTCTACGAAGCCATCTATAACATCCCTACTTTCGTTGTAAACAAGATCACTTTTGACGGAAATTTCGTCGAAAATTATTTCGCAGATTTTCTACCTTTCAGACATTTCGTTTACTATCTTTTTTAAGTTTTCTAAAACCTTCGCATCAATTACTGGCCTAACATACCTAATTGGCCGCCAGCGCATCAACGATTTTTTATGGGGCAGTGCAAATTTGAGGTCGTCACGCATAAAACTATACGCTTTGGTCGACATATAATTAAAATTTTGGGCAAAGTTTTTCTCCTCTTCTGTATATGTGTTAATTTTGCTAACTATCGTCCTAGCAAAATTTATTGCATCTTCGCTTGCATTTTTCGAAGCTACAATTGCCCTTTTTTCTAAATCTAAATATTGCTTTTTCAAAATTTCCACTTCCTGTTTCAGCTGCATAATTTCTTTGTCCTGTTTGTTGGCATTACTTTGAAAAGAACGTGCCACCTGAGCGAAATGTTCTTGGTCGTAGACCAAATCATCGCTACCTCGTATGTCAAAACGCTGCCTATTTTCTTCCAAAATTGAAAATCTTTCAAACTCTTCTAATGTCAAGTCCTCGTCCAGATTAGGCCTGATATAAGTCCGCTGAACAGGCTGAAGGATCCACTCCGAAGAGCCACTATTACTAGAACTACTAAAACTGTTTACATTTAATTTTAATTTTGGAAAAGCCCCATCCAAAAGTCTTTTTGTTGAAATGTACTTTTTTTCAAAGTGACGTTCACAAATGAAAAGCTTCTTGTGGACGGGAAATTGCATCTTTAAATTGCACGCTAAAGCCCACGTGTTGAAGGCAACTTCCGTTTTAGGAAATGCGAATAATATTGAATTGCCATCGGGTTGGCAATCTTCGATGCAGCAACACCGATTTATTTTTTTTTCCATGGCATTAGGAACATCATCAAATCCTAACAATCAAATCCAAATATTTTTTTTATTAATAAAATATTTTGCTATAAAAAATAAGAAACAAACATTTCCTTAAGTAATACATATTACCATACAGCATGCACTTTCGTTTTCAGTATGCACACTTGACAGAGAAACTTTTATTTTTGCAATGTATATAGTGAACCAAGTAGCCATAGCAAAATTTTTATATACATATGTATGCTTATTTCATATTTCGTTTCAATGGATTGATTGAAAATGTTCATTAGTGTAATTCCAAAATTTTAATTACTGAAAGCAAACAACTAGTGCATATCAAATCACTTCCCATACAAATTATCTCATAAGCATGTTGTTAATGGCTGGTCCACTGTTCACACTGTGTATTTTTCATTTTGTCTTGATTCTGATTAAAAAAATATTTTCAAAAACGAAAATAAAGAAAATTCTCTTGGTATTAAAATTCTTTTGTCATTACTATACACTTTTGTGTTATTAGACCTACGTATGTGTACGTTATGAGGATTGTTCCATGTGTAGAAGTCCACGCAAGTGGGGAAAGTTACTGATCGCCATTCACTTGGGAATGGCCAGGACGATTCTTCTGCACATGGTTCAAGCAGCTCACAACGACCGGGATTAGCCCACGTATCCTCTGGGTAGCTTCCGAACACCCGTTCGGGAGTGAGCTAAAGTGAGAAGGCGAAACATTCCAGGATAGCTGGTTGTGCGTTGGGTTTGGGACCCGCCACTTAAAAATCCCCCCCCCCCCCCCCCCAATGAAAAATTTAAAAAAGCTTCGGATGAGACCTCCCTATACTGATGACGATCCCTGCAAACGAACTAAGGACTATGATTTGAGGGCATGCACCTGGAATGTCTGGTCCCTTAATGGGGAAGGTGCCTCTGCCCGGCTGGTTGATGTCCTCGTGAGAGTAAAAGCTGACATCACTGCCATCCAAGAGATGCGATGGACGGGGCAAGGAAAGAAAACCATAGGATCTTGCGACGTCTACTACAGCTGCCATGTAAAGGAGCGCAAATTCGGTGTCGGATTTGTTGTGGGAGAGAGACTTCGTCGCCAAGTACTGTCGTTCACTCCGGTGGACGAGCGTCTCGCAACAATCCGCATCAAAGCCCGTTTTTTTAACATATCGCTAATTTGCGCCCACGCCCCGACGGAAGAGAAGGACGATGCGACCAAAGATTCTTTCTATGAGCGCCTGGAACGTTCCTATGAGCGCTGCCCCAGCCACGACATAAAAATCGTGCTTGGCGACTTCAACGCCAGGGTGGGCAAGGAGGGAATTTTTGGACCCACAGTAGGAAAATTCAGCCTGCACAACGAAACATCCGGTAACAGACAGAGGCTGATCGACTTCGCCGGGGCCCGAAACATGGTAGTCTGCAGCACCAGATTCCAGCATAAGAAGATTCACCAAGCCACCTGGCTGTCTCCTGATTGAAAAACACGGAACCATTGACTCGGATCACTACCTTGTTGCAGCCAAACTGCGCACACGCCTCTGTTCAGCAAAAAACGAGCATCTACCTACGCAAAGAATGTTCGACATCGAAAAGCTGCAATCACAACAGACAGCCAGAAGATTCGCCACTCGACTCTCACTCCTGCTCTCAGAGAGTACTGCCCAACAAACTGGCATCCACGAACAATGGAGCAACATTTCTCGTTCTCTACGTACCGCCGCCGAAGAAGAAATCGGATTCCGGCGAGCCCGAAAAAACAATTGGTACGACGAGGAATGTCATGCTGCCGCAGAAAGAAAGGATGCCGCCTATAGAGCCACGCTGCGATCGGGCGCAACGCGACCCATGTGGGATCGCTACAGAGAGCTGAAAAAGAAAGAGAGACGTATTATCCGAAAGAAGAAACGAGAGGCCGAAATACGTGAGTGCGAAGAGCTTGAGATGCTGGCCAACAGGAACAACGCCCGAAAATTCTACCAGAAAGTTCGGCGGCTTACAGAAGGTTTTAAGACCGGGGCGTTTTCCTGTAAGAACAAAGACGGCGAACTGGTGACTGACGTACAGAGCAATCTTCAATTATGGAGGGAACACTTCTCGAACCTATTAAACGGTGACAGCTGCGCATGTCACCGAGAAAGTGAAAATCCCGATACCCCAATCGTTGACGACGGAATTGTCGTTCCGCTACCCGATCATGACGAGGTGATAACGAGAATAGCGATAACGCGGCTAAAAAACAACAAAGCCGTGGGCGCCGACGGACTGCCGGGTGAGCTATTCAAACATGGCGGCGAGGAGCTGGTAAGGTGCATGCATCAGCTTCTATGCAAAATATGGTCGGATGAAAGCATGCCTGCCGATTGGAATTTAAGTGTGCTGTGCCCAATCCATAGGAAGGGCTATCCTGCAATTTGTGCCAATTACCGCGGGATAAGTCTTCTAAATATCGCCTATAAGGTTCTAGCGAGCGTATTGTGTGAAAGGCTGAAGCCCACCGTCAACCAACTGATTGGACCTTATCAGTGTGGCTTCAGACCTGGAAAGTCCACCATCGACCAAATATTCTCAATACGCCAAATCTTGGAAAAGACCCATGAAAGGAGAATCGACACACACCATCTTTTCGTCGACTTCAAAGCTGCATTCGACAGTACGGAAAGGAGTTACCTGTATGCCGCGATGTCTGAATTTGGTATCCCCGCAAAACTAATACGGCTATGTAAGATGACGTTGCTCAACACCAGCAGCGCCGTCAGAACTGGGAAGGACCTCTCCAAGCCGTTTGATACCAAACGAGGTTTCAGACAGGGTGACTCGCTGTCGTGTGACTTCTTTAACCTGATGTTGGAGAGCATCGTACGAGCCGCAGAACTTAATCGCTCAGGCACAATTTTTTATAAGAGCGTACAATTGCTGGCGTATGCCGATGATATTGACATCATCGGCCTTAACAACCGCGCTGTTAGTTCTGCCTTCTCCAAACTGGATAAAGAGGCAAAGCGAATGGGTCTGGTGGTGAACGAGGACAAAACGAAGTACCTCCTGTCTTCAATCAAACAGTCGGCGCACTCGCGTATCGGCACCCACGTCACTGTAGACAGTTATAATTTCGAGGTTGTAAAAGACTTCGTCTATTTAGGAACTAGCATTAACACCGATAACAATGTCAGCCTTGAAATCCAACGTAGAATCTCTCTTGCCAACAAGTGCTATTTTGGACTAAGTAGGCAATTGAGTAGTAAAGTCCTCTCTCGACGAACAAAACTAACACTCTACAAGACTCTTATCATGCCCGTCCTAACGTATGGCGCAGAAGCTTGGACGATGACAACATCCGATGAAGCGACGCTTGGAGTGTTCGAGAGAAAGATTCTGCGTAAGATTTTTGGACCTTTGCACGTTGGCAACGGCGAATATCGCAGGCGATGGAACGATGAGCTGTATGAGCTTTACGACGACATAGACATAGCGCAGCGAATAAAGATCCAGCGGCTACGTTGGCTGGGTCATGTCGTCCGAATGGATACAAACGCTCCGGCTTTGAAAGTATTCGATGCGGTACCAGCTGGTGGTAGCAGAGGAAGATGGCGGCCTCCTCTGCGTTGGAAAGATCAGGTGAAGAAGGACTTGGCTTCACTTGGTGTGTCCAACTGGCGCCGGTTAGCACGAGAAAGAAACGACTGGCGCGCTTTGTTAAACTCGGCCAAAATCGCGTAAGCGGTTATAGCGCCAATTAAGAAGAAGAAGATGTGTACGTTATACATATTTATATGCATACATATACGTAAATACAAAAATGTATGGGGCAATAAATATTCGCACATATTCGAATGTGCACATAAACGCATAAATGCTGAACTTACCGAGATTTATGGTTGGAACTGCATTTCGTTTTAAAAGTTTTTTCCCAACAGCGTAGTCCTCAAAATGATTCCTGCATACGAATGTGTTATAAGGCGTGCAAAGAGCAGTTGGCTCCAAACGTAAATTTTCCAACCACTTCTGTGCTACAACCTTATCCCGAGGCAAAAGAAACATTTGTTGGTTTTTTTCACTGCATCCGCGAACTATGCACTTCCGAACTTTAGGCATTTTGTTTAAAAGTTAATGATTTTAAATTTTTTACACAAAACTATCGAAAATTGCTTAGCACGACCGACTCACTTTCAAAATTTTGCGTTCTGATAAGTACACGCCAACTTTTCTTTCGAACTCCTTCTTTTTGGCGCATTTGTATATTCGACTAACAGTTAACCTCTAATGACATATGTACTTAAAACACATAAATGCATACATATAAAAAAATGCAAATATATACAAAAAACAAGTGGAGTAAAGTTGGTGAAGAGAAATATGGTGTATTAATTTTTAATGTGGTGTTTTCATTTTATGGTGGAATTGTGGTGTTTCTAATTTTTGTGTGGGGAAAAGTCAGTGAGGTTATTGGGCATACATGCATATGTACATATGTATGAAAGGAAGATGATGTTCTTGCGCTTGTGCATTATTGTTTTTCATACACAAATGTACATACATACATACATATGTATGTAAATGCTGTCGAATACATAAACTATAAATTGACATACAATATAAAATAAGTGTTGATTTATCTTAAACCGTTCTTTTTTTCTGAATGCAAATACCTTCTATTGACATGTACATACATATTATGTATATTGTCATATACCATCATTTATGTATATACATACATATGTATAGAGTATACGTTCATTTATGAATGTATGTAATGAAAAACGTCATGAATTACTTTCAGAATTTATTAAAACTTATTCGCGTCGCGCGCATACATATCTACGTAGACATCACAAACCTTTTGTTCACAACGCAGGCGCAGAAATAAACGCTCTGCGTATTTATCCTCCCCACGTGACTCGCCATCAATTCTCGGCGCAAATTTTTTTTTTCGTTTTTAAATTTTTTTTTTTTTAATGTAATCGTAAAAAAATGTGTAATACATTTTATGTATCCGCTTATCATTTCAAAAGTAACAAAATGGTAAAAAATAAGCAGTCGAAGAAAGAAACGCACCGCCTATTTTTCCTCGCCACATGTTAGACTCGAGTTCAATTCCCGGCGCAAACTTTTTTTTATAAATTTTTTTTTCTTAAATCGTTTTTTTTAATGCAATTGAAAAAAAAAAATTATGTAATAAATTTTACGTATTCGCTTATTATTTCAAAAATACGAAAATAGTAAAAATTTAATTGGTTTAATGTCGAGGTGAGAAATGTGTTGTGTGTTGAGGTGAAAGATGTGAGGTGTCTATGAACTCGGTGTGCTAAATTCCCTTACTTCAAATCTTTCAAATCTCAATTGTACTAAAAAAAGCTCACAGTAACATTTGCACCTTCTCATTGCATTAACATTCTCTGCCACGGCGGCGGTTAGACTTCATTTTTTGCAAATCACACGATTCGTAGCCCGTGAGACTTCTCTATATGAATTTATAAAGGGGCACATATGTATGTATGCGGCTGCGTGCACTTGCCACATCAAAAATATTAGGTACGATTCGCTAGAAATTCTCAAGGAATCCAAAGCATATACATAGGCACTGTAATGTGCCAAAAATTACGATTTATAAAGTGTCAACAAAATTACTTCATATTTATGAATTAATAAAGTAGTATATTATTATTCGATATTTTTTTTTTTTTTTTTTTTTTATTGAAATGTTATAAATTTTTTATTTACATTCCATAAAGATTACACCTAGTATAAAACTAATAAGTAATTTTCATTTGACAATTTGAAGTAGCTTAAACAATATTGACAACTAAGTCTTGAGGTTTCTTTCTTTTCAATCTTGCTTCTTTCTTTTCAATTCAGTTGCTTCATCGCTTAGTACGGAAGCTTCTGCGTTAATGTGTTTTTTTAATTTTTCAGCATGCTTAACTGCACAGAAATTGGCTGTGTCTGAGACGGTTTTTAAATTTAAATCCTTGTGCAGATCTTCATTACGCACGTACCAGGGAGCTTTAACGATTCCCCTGATTACTCTATTTTGGAGGCGCTGTATAATGTCGATGTTGGTCTTTGCAGTACATCCCCATAATTGAAGACCATAGGTCCACACCGGCTTTAGCACTTGGTTGTATATGAGGAGTTTATTTTGAGTTGATAGCTCAGAGTTTCTGCCAATTAGCCATTGGAGTTTTTGCATCTTTAGATTCAGCTCAGCAGCTTTGATTTTCACGTGCTCTTTCCACTTGAGCTTTACATCTAAAGTCATGCCTAGATACTTTGCACTATTAGCATTTGGCACTATTGCTGACAAAATATGAACTGGTTTGTAGATAATTTTTTTGTTAGTAAAATCCACGTGAACTGATTTAGTTTCGTTTAGCTTTATGTTCCAATTTTCAGTTCATGTGACTACTTCGTCAATGGACTTCTGCAGTTTCTGGATGGATTCATTTTCAGTTGATCCAACGGCTAAGATGCATGTATCGTCAGCGAATGTAGCTACTTTGCACATTTTCGGTACTGGTAGGTCTGCGGTATAGAGCAGGTACAGTACTGGGCCGAGTATGCTGCCTTGTGGTACTCCGGCCAATATTTGTTTTATTTCCGAATACGCCTGCTTTTGCTTTACTCTAAAGTACCTTTTTGTTATATATGATTCCAAAATGTCAGTGAACTGCAACGGAAGAAGGGATTTTAATTTACAAAGTAGTCCTTCGTGCCATACTTTATCAAATGCCTGGGCAACGTCAAGGAATATTGCTGAGCAGACTTTATTACTCTCTAGCGCGTCTTCTATTGTATGCGTTATCCTGTGTATTTGTTCGACGGTAGAGTGTTTTTCCCGGAAGCCAAACTGATGTGAGGGTATGATGTTTCTACATGCAATTATAGATTTTAAGCGTTTGGAGAACAGCTTTTCGAAAAGTTTACCCATTACTGGAAGCAGAGCGATTGGCCGGTAAGATGACACTTCATTCGGATTTTTGCCTGGTTTAGGTATCATTACTATTTCGGATACTTTCCATTGGAATGGTATATATTTCCAATCTAGGCATGCATTCATTATAAAAGTCAATTTCATTAGCGCCTTAGTTGATATATTTCTCAAAACTTCGGCGGTTATTAAGTCGAACCCTGGACTCTTCCTTAATTTTAAATTGGAAATTTCGGTAGCAACTTCATCTATACTGAAATGCTTTATTTTAACGAACTCTTGTACAGTTGATGGCGGAGTGAAATTTATTGTTTTTCCGTGCGGTTGAAAGATTTTCTGCAGGTGGTTGGCAAATACGTCAGCTTTTTCTGCATCGCTTTTAGCCCAAATGTGAATACCATTTTGCTGTTTTATTGGCGGATTATGTTGAATTGGTCGTTTGACACACGTCATCGCTTTCCAAAGCGAGAATTCACCTGTTTTTTCTGCTGATAAGTTTTTCAGAGTGTTTTTTGTGATATTGTTTTTATGCTCCTGTATTTTTTCTCTGAGCAATTTTGTTAATCTGTTTAGTTCAGTTTTCTTGGAGGGCACCCTTGTTGATTGCCACTTTTTTCTTACTTTTCTTTTTTCTCTTAATATTTTTAATATTTCTTGTGGATATCTTTGTTGATGGTTATCTCGTGTTTGTTTACTTGCTGGCGTGCTTATCCAAGCTGCTTTCTGAATATGTGTTGTAAGTTTTATTGTTTCGTCTTCAATATCTTCTTCGGTGGTAATTGTGTCGGTATTTTCCATATACGTATCGAGTTTATACTTGAAAAAATTCCAGTCGGTCATTTTATTTGAGAGTACTGGACTTCGTTCGTTAAATTTTGATTCGCCATTAAGATACATAAAAATAGGTGAATGGTCTGAGTTCAGGTCTACGCCGTCTTCTACTTGGATGATATGGTTTGGTATTTGTTTGACTACAAAGAAATCTATAACATCGGGGATTTTGTTAGGGTCTGAAGGCCAGTAGGTTGGACTTCCGGTAGAGATAATTTGGCAGCCAAGTTGTTTTGCCGCTTTCCATAGTTCACGACCTTTAGTTGTTGTTAAGCGAGAACCCCAGCTAACGTGTTTCGCGTTGAAATCTCCACCAATTATGTATCTCCCATTGTAGTTTTCAAAAAGTTTTTTATAGTCTTCTGACTTTAGGTTATGTCTAGGTGGACTGTATAGCGCTATTACTGTTAAATCAGCTTCAGATAGTTTTATACAAACTGCTACTGCTTGGAACTCTGTTAATCTTATTTTTTCATCCTCGAAGTGATGTATGGATTTCTTTATAATAATGGCGCTGCCACCTCTTGCATTTTCTAGGGGATGATTTGAGCAGTACATATTGTAACCTTGAAATGTAATATACGTTTGCTTAGTTAGGTGTGTTTCGGATATAAGGCAAATATCAATTTTTTCCTTGTGCAGCAGTAGTTCTAACTCATTTTGGTGCTGTATAATACCATTTGCATTCCAAGCCATTATTTTGACATTTTTCATGCTCTTCATGTCATACATTTGCTTTTTTCTCTAGATTGGTAATTCGACTAAGCAAAAGTTGATTAAAAGATGTTTGCTCATCCAATTTCTTCAAAATTTGAGACAAGATATCTTCCTTTATTGGTGCAGGTTTACTCTCGGAAAGTACTTCAGCAAAAGTTTTGCCGCTTTCGACTCATGAGAGTTGTTTTTTTAAAATCGGATTAGCGGCGGTTAGTGATTTGCGAATTTTAATGCTCAAGAGGAACAGTATTTAATAAATTTTAGAAATTAAAGGTGCATGTTAACTGAGAAATTTTAGTTTAACGATTTGCGGCTTTGGTCCCTGTTCTTATGAACAGCGCTTCAGAGTTCACCGAATCTCCAATATTAAATATTTGGCACTTTTGACTTCATTTGAAGGCTGAATGTGTGTACAGTAACATCGAAATAAGTCGTACTCTGGTTTCTAACTTCGCAGATATATACATACATATACAAACAGTTTGTCAATAATGACTTTTGACATAGAAAATAAATTCAATTTTCGAGCTTCATTAAGAAACAATAGCACTCTTCATTTATATTTGACCTCTCTTTTGTACTGATTCGAAATTTTTATTAAATACATAATGTGAATACGTAATGTTTTGATTAATTTAATATTTGGTATGATAATCGTTAGCTTCGATACAGTATTTTTCCGAAAATAAGACATCCTCCGAAAATAAGCGATATAGTGATTTTCCTAACTTTTTGTAAAATAAGACATACTCCGAAAATAAGCCCTATCATGATTTTCGGCTGTGTTATTCAAGCGAGATATGGAAAGCTTGTAGCTTGCATTGCACTGTAATGAGAACTCTACTCTAAATTTCGGTCTTATCGAAATAGACTATATAAGTTTGAGTCGAAGTATTTTTCGTGAAAAAAGTGGGCGTTCAGCCAGGCTTTAACAAAAATTATGACATCAAAATTTAATTGAGTACTACGGGCGCGAATAGCCTCCGACTTGGTACGAATGCTACCCATATTCTGAAAATAAATATTTAAATGATTTAGTGATGCACTAGTACTATCGATATCGGCTGAATTATTGTACCTGTAAGATCGTCGTTTTGAAAAAATTTGAAAGGGCGGACCTTGACGTCAGCAGGCCAAACCGACGGTTTTAGTATTTGGTCAAACAATGATGGCGGAACGCCTAGCTTAAAATTATTATTTTTTAAACTATGGATATCAGTACCCTCTTTTATCAGCTTAAAATATAAAATTTGACTTTTATCAATGTTTGAATTTTTAGTAACATAAGAAATGATATTATCCTCAGTTACAGAAGGTTGAAAGAATGCAAGATGTAAGCTTATACGTCCAGCTCAGTACTTGAATTAAGACCAATAACTTCAAAATAACAGCTTTAGCTTCACAAAAATTTATACATATGTATACCCGCGTCGGTCTCACAGACCAATTTTTATAAAATTCACCAACACGTCTAGTGCAAACGCCAAATCAACACTAATATAGAGCTTGCAAAAAAAGCGGAAGCTAGCAGTAAATTCAACTTTGTAGAGTTTCTGGAAAAACATAAATTTACGTAAAATCATTTTCTCGGTGTCACAGACCAACGCGCGGGTATAGGAAGGTTAAGGACATTCCAGCATATTACAATACCATAGTATAGAATTTCCCTAACCACTGCTGTGTAGAACCAATGCATCATTCTGGGTTCCAACCCCTATTTCTTCCCAATCAGCCTTCCACAGGAGTACAATGCCGCTATAGCTTAATTACATCTTTGCATAGTGAAGAAAAATTTAAAATTTTAGCTTTGATCGAGAATTCCAACAACAAATAAA
The DNA here is from genome assembly GCF_027943255.1 of Anastrepha obliqua. Lineage (NCBI taxonomy): Eukaryota > Metazoa > Arthropoda > Insecta > Diptera > Tephritidae > Anastrepha > Anastrepha obliqua. Next base: position 50,291,161 of record NC_072897.1, on the reverse strand, counting down.
AAAGCAAACAAAAAATTTAGACACACATTCCATTACTGTAGAGTAGAATGGTGTAAGATAGGTCGTTTTTTTTTGGAGAGCTCTTGCTACGGTGTTTTTGTATTGATTTTGAAAAATAAGCAAGATTTTGAAAGGTTATTTATCTGCTAACATTTTGGTTATATTGACTTATGTTTGCCTAAATATTTTGGAACCTGCATTCAATAAGACAATATTTTCAAAATCGGGGGGCACGATAGGTCACTATATGTGAGGGGAAAAGAACAATGTACATGGCTTGGAAATTAACGTTTTAACTTTTATTTACAGAGTATGAACACTGCACATGTTATAAAAGTTAGGAATTTTTCTTTAATTCATTTTTCTTCTCTTCTTTGGTAAATTCGAGATTTCGAGATTCGATCGATCTGGCTCTTCATCGGCATTCGATAAAACAGACTCTTCATGGGTATTCGATGGATCAGTCTCTTGATGAGCAATCGAGGGACCAGCCTCTTGATCTGGTTCGTCCTCCTACGGACGATCAGTTACGAATGCTGACGTGAAATCATCTTCCGAAAAAATGTCGCGATTAAATGGCCAAATGCCAGTTGATCTGAATCCAGCGATGATATTCGTGCAGGAAGCACCTTTCAACAAGGGTTCAGCTACCAGTTCAGCTATTCGGTCGATGGTAATAGGAATGCCGGAATGATTTAACATCCACGCCTTGCAGGAATGGTCAAAATAAGTTTTGAGCGGCCCAAATACTCCTCTATCGAGAGGCTGCAAACGGTGGCGGAGGTATGCGGAGGTATAGTTAATACTTGCGGTGTGCGGAGGTAGAGTTAATACTTCAATATTAATATTCTTACAAAAGTCTAATCCAGCAATTGTCATGTGAGATTCGTGGTGATCCATGATGAGCAAAGTTTTTTCAGTACTGGATCGAATCGCACGTAATGTTTCGAACGGAATTTTAAATTGTTTAGAGGCTGATCGAACACTAGCGCCATCTCGGACTGCCGCGATTGCGTTTTTTATGTCCTCTTCACTTCGTTTCGGCGTTTTTCGCACATAATTACGCACCATTTTGCTGCAAAAACAATTAAAATTTATTTTATTCAATTAAAAGTAGTGACCTATAATGCCCCCAGAATGCTGACCTATAGTGCCCCCAAGCACATGTTTTATGTTAGTGTCGATTTTTTTTTTAAAAACAAAAATATCAAAAAACTAACACATTATTCGTGTTCAGCATTATTTTCTACGTAAAATAAAACTCACCTGACAAATATTTACATACATTAAATGCACTGCACCGTAGAATAAAAAAAATGCTATGTCGGAGAAAAGCTCACAAAAAACTAAACGACGCCAAAACTAGGATAACTAATCAATGGTGACGGCCGAAATGACAGTCGCCAACGTTGTTCCCCACCACGTATTCAATTCACATAAGACGAGTGACCTCTGCAAAAACAGTGCGACGAAAACCCCCCTACCTATTGTGCCCCATTCTACTCTACTTACCATAGAAATAGTTCACATGCACATACAAAATGCGAAATGCCGTCGGCAAAATGAAAAAATTTACAAATAAAAAATTGTTTGTTGGCGTACATTTTTAATTTATTTAAAATAAAATATGTATAAAGCAATATGAAAAATCCTGAAATAGAATGAAACAAGAGAAAATTCTGCAATGAAATGAAATGAGAAAAATTAGAAATTAGAAACAAAAATTCGATAAAAAGAAAAATTTAAAAAATGTGTACACGATTTGCGAATTTACCTTCCATCTAAAGGAAAATTCTCGCACGATCAATCTGTTTGGATTAATCATTAAGTATTCACCTGTTCTGTAAAACATGACTTAACTTTAATCAAATCATATATCCACGGTTTTCAAGAACTAGGCTCATGTGTACAAATTAATAACATGCATAAATATAAACTATCAATATATTATTATTATTTTTTTTTTTTATACAAAAGGAATTAAAGTAAGTCCATGCATAACATATCTAAATATAAACTACCAAAATATTTATTTTTTTTTAATTTTTTTTTTATACTAAACGAATTGAAGTAAGTCCATGCATAACATATCTAAATATAAACTATCAATACATTAATTTTTATTTATTTATTTACTTATTTATTTATTTTTTTTTTTTTAACTGAAAATAAAAGAGAAAGCAAAAATCTGTAAATAGAAAAAGAAAATCTGAAAAAAATAATAATTCATAATAACGATTATTAGCATAGGTATACATAAATAAAATTTTTTCATTGTCTACTTACACGAAAAAGAAACTTCCTGAACCTTGTTACCTTTTAAATGTACCCTAACATGCAATTTAACAAGCCATTTTAAATTCATTAAATTAAATTTAAATGTAAATCAAATTTGAATTCAACAAAACTGAATTTAATTGGTTAACTTTTTAAGCTTATTTCCTTTCACACGGGCCTGATTTTTTTCATAAACCTCCTGGGCTAACCATTTTGCGTTCTTAAACAGCAAAACAGTAATTAATGACTTCATTAATTCTTTTCGGTGCTCCAGACATTCTCCAGCTTCTGAAAACCATTCCGGAAAAACCTCCTCTGTCTTTTTGGCTATTGTTTTCGTCATTAAATTCTCGCAGCTGGACTTACACAACAATTTTTGGTAAATTGAATACCCTGTGTAGTACCTTTGTACCTGCAGCTTTACCTTCTATTTCAGCAAATTGCTCATCTGGAATGTATATTTCATCCACGGCAAGTGGTTGGTTCTTCTTCAGTAAGATTCCAATCCAAGTTGATGTCATCGTCATTTTCACAGTTAGATCCTTTATTTTCAAATTGCTGACGTAGGATCTTCATATACATCAAGCGAGCAACTATGAATTGGACTTCGTATGCTGTGGGGTGTGTGTTTATGCCTTGATTTGCCCGAATTTTATAAAAAAAATTGTCCAGTGCATCTTGGTTCAACTTTCCAAGTAATATAAATTTTAAATCTTTGTGGTTTTGAAAGAGTTCTATGCTAAGTTCTATCATTGAGTTAATTGTGATTGTAAAAGCACGAAAACAAAATGAATGTATATTATTTGGAAGTTGAATTGATGCTAAAAATGCGATATGTTCCCTAAGCCTGTTCAACTTTCCCTCAGACCCTCGCCATATTGGATACTTGAAAGGGTTATTACTCTTCAGGCCCTTACAGTCTAACTCATCGAATAAATCATTCATTCGTTTTACAAAAAGCTGGGTTGGTTTAGCGCAATTCAATATATACGTATCTGATCCTAATAACCCTTGCTTAAAAAGCATGTCTATACCAGCAGCCACTGAATTGTTGAGTACCTGTGTAGCCCGGGAAACAGTCATTTTTTTCAAAACTATTGGAATATATATGAGCCGAAGTGAGTTTCGGGCATATTTTAAAATTGATATTATCCTCATCAATGGAAAAAAGTTTCCGAATAACTTTGAAGCTAGCAATACCATCCTTAGTCTTTGTGGAGAGCTGAGTCTGATGTGGAGAGCTGAGCCGGAGAGTACGCAGTAGAGTACGGTGAGCTGAGTGAGACGGACATGAATAAACGTGCACCACGATTACGATAAAAGAAGTCTTTCATTCTGGGAACTGGGAGGGTGTTACACTGGCGACGAGGATGGGATCGTAAACTCACAGTGCTTGGAAAAATTTAATATCGTATATTCTGTTGGTAATTTATTAAAATATTATTTTCCTTGTAGATATTGCATCAGCAAATTCGTGAATTTTCTGTATACGCTAGCGAGAGAACATATGCACACACGTACCTACATACAGAGTATGTGTATAAGCTGAGGTCGTGTAAAACACACACATACACTAGTACATCGTGAAGGCAAGCACACTAGAGAGACAGCTGAAGAAATGTCAAAGAATAAAAATGTAATACTAAAAACGAGGGAATAATCGTTCGTGTGCAATACTTTGGGAACTAATAATTGTTCGTTCGTGTAGAAGTACTTTGAATAGATTCTTTAGGCAGCACATTAAATTGGGCTTGTTAAGCCATTGAATTGGACTTGTTTAGCCAGTGAGTTGGGCTTGTCAAACCATTAAATTGGTAAATATAAAAGTTATGATTTATGAACTGCGTCCTGATAAACTATATTTGTTTCAGGCCATTCAATTGGAACAAAAGGTGTACTTACCACAGCGTGTACATCGACGTTCCTGAGGCGGCGCATTAAATTGGTTCTGTTAAACCATTAAATTGGTAAATGTAAATAAATGTTAGGATTTCTGAATTTCGTCCTGACAAATTACATTTGTTACAGACCATTAAGTTATGCAAAAAGGTGGACGACAGAGCGTACATCGAGGTGACAAGGTTGCGTACGATTTAGTTCGTAATTAATAAATCCAAAATAAAATGAATGAGTTCAAACCATTCCTGTGCAACAATATAGACAAGTCTCTATTGCGCAGCGAGTGGGAAAAATGGTTCCGTTCTTTGTCCTTTACCTTCAGTGCGAAGATATAAACGACGCTGGTAAACGAAGAAACAAATTCTTGCATTTAGGTGGGCCCCAATTACAAGAGGTCATATTTAACATTCCCGGCGCTGTTGTGGATGTTGATGAAATAAATAAAAACGACGTCTACAATATTTTAGTGGGAAAATTAAACGAATTCTTTTCACCTAAACGTAACTCTACGTTCGAGAGACATTTATTTAGGAATCTCTCGCCTTTGGAAGGAGAAGATTTTAATACATTTTTGCTTCGTCTTCGGCATCAGGCTTCCAAATGCGAGTATGGGTCAACAAAGGCAGAAATCGAAAGCAACTGTTTGAAAGATAAGCTAATTGATTCTTGGGCGTCCATCGATCTTAAGAAAAAGCTTCTTAAAAAAGAGCAAAGTCTTGATGAAGTTATATCAGCTTGTCAGATACACGAACAAATTAATAAACAATCGCAAAGTATGACTGCGAAGACTAACAGTGAAATTGTGAATAAAATCACCGCGAAACATCAGCCAGTCAAGGGAAATGTTAATGAATGTGGAAGATGTGGTAAATACGGGCACATTCAATCTGATGTAAATTGTCCGGCGCGAAAGTCTAAATGCAATAAGTGTGGCCTTATTGGTCTTTTCGCCAGAAAGTGCAAAACAAAGGCTCAAAAACGAAAAGCGGTTGAACGCGACCGGGGCAGTCCTAAAAAGCGACGTTTTCAATCTTCCAACATTAGGCACATCGAAGAAGAAAATCAAATCGAAGATAAGTATTGCAATCATAATTGTTTCAAAGTAAATTGTAACGGGTTGGGAGATGAGATAATAGATTGTCGGCTAGGTGGGTATAACATCTCGATGGTTATCGATTCGGGGTCTCGTTTTAATCTCCTTGGCTAAAGCAAATATGTTGAATTACAAAACAATAAGGCAGTTTTATTTAATATCCGCGCACAGTCAGAAAAGCAGTTCAAGGCTTACGCAGTAACGCAATGTTTAAAAGTTATTTCAGTCCTAGTTTTGATGCTCCAATAGCCGTGGGTAATAATAAAGAAATAATAGCCACATTTTACGTAATTGAAAACGCAGACCAATCTCTCTTGGGCCGTGAGACGGCAACCCAGCTTCAAGTTTTGAAACTAGGCGTAGATATAAATAGCGTTGAAATTGAAAAGCCATTTCCAAAAATTAAAAACATAATGGTTACACTATCGTTAGATTTTTCTATAAAACCGATTCAGCAGCCTCTACGACGGATACCTATTGCACTTGAGGAAAAAGTTGAGCGTAAGATAAACGAGGCGCTTGTACAAGATGTTATCGAACCGGTAGTTGGACCAAGTTCATGGATCTCGCCTATAGTACCCATCTTTAAGGGGAATGGCGAAATGAAATTGTGTGTTGATATGCGCAGAGCGAACCGTGCAGTGCTAAGGGAAAATTATCCGCTCCCCACTTTTGAGAGCTTCATGACAAAATTGAGAGAAGCCAAAATATTTTCAAGGCTTGATTTGAAGTGGGCTTACCATCAGCTTGAACTGGACGAAGCAAGTAGAGTGATTACCACATTTATTACACATAAGGGACTTTTCCGTTACAAGAGGCTAATGTTTGGCATAAATTCAGCACCGGAAATTTTCCAACGGGTACTGGAAAAAATGTTAGCACCATGTAAAAACTGTTTAAACTACATCGATGATGTTATAATCTTTGGTAGCACAGAAAAAGAACATGATGAGGCCATGAGTAAAATGCTTGAAGTTTTCAACAGTAATAATGTCTTATTAAACTACGACAAGTGTATCTGGCGGGCCAAAAGTTTAACGTTTCTTGGACATACCTTGTCCGAAGAGGGAATATATCCAGACCGCAATAAGATTGAAACGATTAAAAATTTCCGGGCACCGGAAAACAAAGAAGAAATAAGAAGTTTTCTTGGCCTTGTAACTTATGTCGGTAAATTTATTCCAGACTTGGCGGATGTGACTGAATCCTTGAGAGGAATGTTGAAACTTAACGCGAAGTTTACATGGGGTCCAGAACAACGTAACTCTTTCCAAAAACTAAAAGAACTTCTGTCGAATATACCAAAACTGTCATATTTCAACCCCAAGCACAAAACCCAACTAATAGCAGACGCGAGTCCTGTAGCATTGGGCGCAGTTTTAGTTCAATTTGATCCGGTCGGTGAACCAAAAATAATTTCTTTCGCTAGCAAGAGTCTCTCAGATGTGGAAAAGAGGTATTCCCAAACAGAAAAAGAAAGCTTAGCCCTAGTGTGGGCAGTAGAGAGATTCTTTTATTATTTGGCGGGTTTAGAATTTGAATTGGTGACCGACCATAAGCCCTTGGAGGCAATTTTTAAGCCCACATCTAAGCCACCTGCAAGGATAGAAATATTAAGATTGCAGTCCTATAAGTTTAAGGTACTATATCGTCCGGGAAAAGAAAACATCGCCGACTTCGTTTCAAGACTTTGCCAAATTAAAGCTTTGATGAAAATGTGGAACAAAATATCTTCCAAATAATGTCGCATTCAACGCCATCTTCCCTTACAATCTCCGAAATCGCGGAAAAATGTGCCCAAGATGAAGAGATATCACTAGCTCTTGAATACATCAAAACTGATTCTTGGCCAAGTAATTCGTCAAGTATTTTCTATCCGTTCCGACATGAACTATTAGCCGTAGGTGACATGATTCTTCGAGGATCTCGCATTGTCATGCCAAAAGCTCTCCGACCCAAGTTGTTGCAGCTAGCACACGAGGACATCCCGGCGAATCAGCAATGAAAAGGAGAATAAGGGACAAAGTTTGGTGGCCACGGGTCGAAAGAGAAGTAGAGGCCTACGTAAAGACTTGCTGGGACTGTTTGTTAGTCTCACAACCGAACAACCCTGAGCCCATGAAAAGACATGCCTTCCCAGATGGCCCTTGGCAGTGTGTGGCCGCGGATCTACTAGGCCCGCTGCCAAATAGTGACTATGTATTCGTACTTATTGATTACTATTCTCGTTATCAGGAAGTCAAATTCTTGAGGAGAATTACTTCGGAAACAATTATAACTGTTTTGAACGAAATATTTTGTCGATTGGGCATACCCAAATCCATTAGAGCGGACAATGGCAGGCAGTTTGTCAGTGGCGAGTTTAGGAAATTCTGTGACGACCATAATATCACATTGATAACAACTCCACCATATTGGCCACAAGCCAATGGAGAGGTGGAAAACATGAACCGGTCATTGGTAAAGCGCTTAAAAATTGCCCATAACAACCGGCGAGACTACGTAAAAGAGATCCAAAACTTCCTTCTAATGTACAATATGACCCCTTATGGTACCACCGGTACACCACCGACTGAGCTAATGTTCAACCGCGTCATTCGCGATAAAATAGCTGGAATCCAAGACATTACAGAAGACAAGCTAGATTCCGCGGCTAGAGATCTAGATATCATTAACAAAGCAAAAGCCAAAGAGGCAGCGGATAAGAAAATAAGAGCAAAAATATGCGATATAGCACCAGGAGATAAGGTTGTTCTACGTAATGTCGTTTTTCCCCACAAGCTTACACCGACTTTTGACACGCTCGAATATGAAATTATTGAAAAAAGGGAATGAGGTCGTCATAGCTGGCGGAGGAAAAACTTTCCGCCGTAACATAAGTCACGTGACGAAAGTTCCACCTCCGCTCCTTGACAGAGAAACAATTAGCTTATCGATGCCAACGCCTACAACACCCAACTCCACTAATACCCCGACATACGCCCATACCAACGCCACGCCGTCACCTTTATCAAATCGTCGAACGGATCCAGTCCTGACGCGAACTCCTGAGTCGGGACCAAACATCAGCAGTAATGAAACACCTGGTCAACCAAAACTGCGTTTAAAACTCCAGAAGAAGGAAGGGATGTGGAGAACTGAGTCTGATGTGGAGAGCTGAGCCTGATGTGGAGAGCTGAGCCGGAGAGTACGCAGTAGAGTACGGTGAGCTGAGTGAGACGGACATGAATAAACGCGCACCACGATTACGATAAAAGAAGTCTTTCATTCTGGGAACTGGGAGGGTGTTACAGTCTTCAAATCATGTTTTAATAAATTATTCCTCACAGATTTTATTAAATGACAATAGTCGAACATACAAAAAATCTTTTTCCCATTGAAAAAAATGTACGGATTAGTCTCTGTGATATTCATCACTTTAAAAAATTGAACATTAATCGGGCCTTGATCACAAATGATCGCTTTAACATTTAAACCTATTTTTTCTACGGCTTCTATATTACTAAATAAAATATTTTTTAATTGTGCTTGAGGTACGCCTCCTTTTGCGAGATAATATGACAAAACATACTTCCAATCTCCTGCAATGGCTTTTACCATGAAAAAACAACACTGTCTACGAAGCCATCTATAACATCCCTACTTTCGTTGTAAACAAGATCACTTTTGACGGAAATTTCGTCGAAAATTATTTCGCAGATTTTCTACCTTTCAGACATTTCGTTTACTATCTTTTTTAAGTTTTCTAAAACCTTCGCATCAATTACTGGCCTAACATACCTAATTGGCCGCCAGCGCATCAACGATTTTTTATGGGGCAGTGCAAATTTGAGGTCGTCACGCATAAAACTATACGCTTTGGTCGACATATAATTAAAATTTTGGGCAAAGTTTTTCTCCTCTTCTGTATATGTGTTAATTTTGCTAACTATCGTCCTAGCAAAATTTATTGCATCTTCGCTTGCATTTTTCGAAGCTACAATTGCCCTTTTTTCTAAATCTAAATATTGCTTTTTCAAAATTTCCACTTCCTGTTTCAGCTGCATAATTTCTTTGTCCTGTTTGTTGGCATTACTTTGAAAAGAACGTGCCACCTGAGCGAAATGTTCTTGGTCGTAGACCAAATCATCGCTACCTCGTATGTCAAAACGCTGCCTATTTTCTTCCAAAATTGAAAATCTTTCAAACTCTTCTAATGTCAAGTCCTCGTCCAGATTAGGCCTGATATAAGTCCGCTGAACAGGCTGAAGGATCCACTCCGAAGAGCCACTATTACTAGAACTACTAAAACTGTTTACATTTAATTTTAATTTTGGAAAAGCCCCATCCAAAAGTCTTTTTGTTGAAATGTACTTTTTTTCAAAGTGACGTTCACAAATGAAAAGCTTCTTGTGGACGGGAAATTGCATCTTTAAATTGCACGCTAAAGCCCACGTGTTGAAGGCAACTTCCGTTTTAGGAAATGCGAATAATATTGAATTGCCATCGGGTTGGCAATCTTCGATGCAGCAACACCGATTTATTTTTTTTTCCATGGCATTAGGAACATCATCAAATCCTAACAATCAAATCCAAATATTTTTTTTATTAATAAAATATTTTGCTATAAAAAATAAGAAACAAACATTTCCTTAAGTAATACATATTACCATACAGCATGCACTTTCGTTTTCAGTATGCACACTTGACAGAGAAACTTTTATTTTTGCAATGTATATAGTGAACCAAGTAGCCATAGCAAAATTTTTATATACATATGTATGCTTATTTCATATTTCGTTTCAATGGATTGATTGAAAATGTTCATTAGTGTAATTCCAAAATTTTAATTACTGAAAGCAAACAACTAGTGCATATCAAATCACTTCCCATACAAATTATCTCATAAGCATGTTGTTAATGGCTGGTCCACTGTTCACACTGTGTATTTTTCATTTTGTCTTGATTCTGATTAAAAAAATATTTTCAAAAACGAAAATAAAGAAAATTCTCTTGGTATTAAAATTCTTTTGTCATTACTATACACTTTTGTGTTATTAGACCTACGTATGTGTACGTTATGAGGATTGTTCCATGTGTAGAAGTCCACGCAAGTGGGGAAAGTTACTGATCGCCATTCACTTGGGAATGGCCAGGACGATTCTTCTGCACATGGTTCAAGCAGCTCACAACGACCGGGATTAGCCCACGTATCCTCTGGGTAGCTTCCGAACACCCGTTCGGGAGTGAGCTAAAGTGAGAAGGCGAAACATTCCAGGATAGCTGGTTGTGCGTTGGGTTTGGGACCCGCCACTTAAAAATCCCCCCCCCCCCCCCCCAATGAAAAATTTAAAAAAGCTTCGGATGAGACCTCCCTATACTGATGACGATCCCTGCAAACGAACTAAGGACTATGATTTGAGGGCATGCACCTGGAATGTCTGGTCCCTTAATGGGGAAGGTGCCTCTGCCCGGCTGGTTGATGTCCTCGTGAGAGTAAAAGCTGACATCACTGCCATCCAAGAGATGCGATGGACGGGGCAAGGAAAGAAAACCATAGGATCTTGCGACGTCTACTACAGCTGCCATGTAAAGGAGCGCAAATTCGGTGTCGGATTTGTTGTGGGAGAGAGACTTCGTCGCCAAGTACTGTCGTTCACTCCGGTGGACGAGCGTCTCGCAACAATCCGCATCAAAGCCCGTTTTTTTAACATATCGCTAATTTGCGCCCACGCCCCGACGGAAGAGAAGGACGATGCGACCAAAGATTCTTTCTATGAGCGCCTGGAACGTTCCTATGAGCGCTGCCCCAGCCACGACATAAAAATCGTGCTTGGCGACTTCAACGCCAGGGTGGGCAAGGAGGGAATTTTTGGACCCACAGTAGGAAAATTCAGCCTGCACAACGAAACATCCGGTAACGGACAGAGGCTGATCGACTTCGCCGGGGCCCGAAACATGGTAGTCTGCAGCACCAGATTCCAGCATAAGAAGATTCACCAAGCCACCTGGCTGTCTCCTGATTGAAAAACACGGAACCATTGACTCGGATCACTACCTTGTTGCAGCCAAACTGCGCACACGCCTCTGTTCAGCAAAAAACGAGCATCTACCTACGCAAAGAATGTTCGACATCGAAAAGCTGCAATCACAACAGACAGCCAGAAGATTCGCCACTCGACTCTCACTCCTGCTCTCAGAGAGTACTGCCCAACAAACTGTCATCCACGAACAATGGAGCAACATTTCTCGTTCTCTACGTACCGCCGCCGAAGAAGAAATCGGATTCCGGCGAGCCCGAAAAAACAATTGGTACGACGAGGAATGTCATGCTGCCGCAGAAAGAAAGGATGCCGCCTATAGAGCCACGCTGCGATCGGGCGCAACGCGACCCATGTGGGATCGCTACAGAGAGCTGAAAAAGAAAGAGAGACGTATTATCCGAAAGAAGAAACGAGAGGCCGAAATACGTGAGTGCGAAGAGCTTGAGATGCTGGCCAACAGGAACAACGCCCGAAAATTCTACCAGAAAGTTCGGCGGCTTACAGAAGGTTTTAAGACCGGGGCGTTTTCCTGTAAGAACAAAGACGGCGAACTGGTGACTGACGTACAGAGCAATCTTCAATTATGGAGGGAACACTTCTCGAACCTATTAAACAGTGACAGCTGCGCATGTCACCGAGAAAGTGAAAATCCCGATACCCCAATCGTTGACGACGGAATTGTCGTTCCGCTACCCGATCATGACGAGGTGATAACGAGAATAGCGATAACGCGGCTAAAAAACAACAAAGCCGTGGGCGCCGACGGACTGCCGGGTGAGCTATTCAAACATGGCGGCGAGGAGCTGGTAAGGTGCATGCATCAGCTTCTATGCAAAATATGGTCGGATGAAAGCATGCCTGCCGATTGGAATTTAAGTGTGCTGTGCCCAATCCATAGGAAGGGCGATCCTGCAATTTGTGCCAATTACCGCGGGATAAGTCTTCTAAATATCGCCTATAAGGTTCTAGCGAGCGTATTGTGTGAAAGGCTGAAGCCCACCGTCAACCAACTGATTGGACCTTATCAGTGTGGCTTCAGACCTGGAAAGTCCACCATCGACCAAATATTCTCAATACGCCAAATCTTGGAAAAGACCCATGAAAGGAGAATCGACACACACCATCTTTTCGTCGACTTCAAAGCTGCATTCGACAGTACGGAAAGGAGTTACCTGTATGCCGCGATGTCTGAATTTGGTATCCCCGCAAAACTAATACGGCTATGTAAGATGACGTTGCTCAACACCAGCAGCGCCGTCAGAACTGGGAAGGACCTCTCCAAGCCGTTTGATACCAAACGAGGTTTCAGACAGGGTGACTCGCTGTCGTGTGACTTCTTTAACCTGATGTTGGAGAGCATCGTACGAGCCGCAGAACTTAATCGCTCAGGCACAATTTTTTATAAGAGCGTACAATTGCTGGCGTATGCCGATGATATTGACATCATCGGCCTTAACAACCGCGCTGTTAGTTCTGCCTTCTCCAAACTGGATAAAGAGGCAAAGCGAATGGGTCTGGTGGTGAACGAGGACAAAACGAAGTACCTCCTGTCTTCAAACAAACAGTCGGCGCACTCGCGTATCGGCACCCACGTCACTGTAGACAGTTATAATTTCGAGGTTGTAAAAGACTTCGTCTATTTAGGAACTAGCATTAACACCGATAACAATGTCAGCCTTGAAATCCAACGTAGAATCTCTCTTGCCAACAAGTGCTATTTTGGACTAAGTAGGCAATTGAGTAGTAAAGTCCTCTCTCGACGAACAAAACTAACACTCTACAAGACTCTTATCATGCCCGTCCTAACGTATGGCGCAGAAGCTTGGACGATGACAACATCCGATGAAGCGACGCTTGGAGTGTTCGAGAGAAAGATTCTGCGTAAGATTTTTGGACCTTTGCACGTTGGCAACGGCGAATATCGCAGGCGATGGAACGATGAGCTGTATGAGCTTTACGACGACATAGACATAGCGCAGCGAATAAAGATCCAGCGGCTACGTTGGCTGGGTCATGTCGTCCGAATGGATACAAACGCTCCGGCTTTGAAAGTATTCGATGCGGTACCAGCTGGTGGTAGCAGAGGAAGATCCCGCCTCCTCTGCGTTGGAAAGATCAGGTGAAGAAGGACTTGGCTTCACTTGGTGTGTCCAACTGGCGCCGGTTAGCACGAGAAAGAAACGACTGGCGCGCTTTGTTAAACTCGGCCAAAATCGCGTAAGCGGTTATAGCGCCAATTAAGAAGAAGAAGATGTGTACGTTATACATATTTATATGCATACATATACGTAAATACAAAAATGTATGGGGCAATATATATTCGCACATATTCGAATGTGCACATAAACGCATAAATGCTGAACTTACCGAGATTTATGGTTGGAACTGCATTTCGTTTTAAAAGTTTTTTCCCAACAGCGTAGTCCTCAAAATGATTCCTGCATACGAATGTGTTATAAGGCGTGCAAAGAGCAGTTGGCTCCAAACGTAAATTTTCCAACCACTTCTGTGCTACAACCTTATCCCGAGGCAAAAGAAACATTTGTTGGTTTTTTTCACTGCATCCGCGAACTATGCACTTCCGAACTTTAGGCATTTTGTTTAAAAGTTAATGATTTTAAATTTTTTACACAAAACTATCGAAAATTGCTTAGCACGACCGACTCACTTTCAAAATTTTGCGTTCTGATATGTACACGCCAACTTTTCTTTCGAACTCCTTCTTTTTGGCGCATTTGTATATTCGACTAACAGTTAACCTCTAATGACATATGTACTTAAAACACATAAATGCATACACATAAAAAAATGCAAATATATACAAAAAACAAGTGGAGTAAAGTTGGTGAAGAGAAATATGGTGTATTAATTTTTAATGTGGTGTTTTCATTTTATGGTGGAATTGTGGTGTTTCTAATTTTTGTGTGGGGAAAAGTCAGTGAGGTTATTGGGCATACATGCATATGTACATATGTATGAAAGGAAGATGATGTTCTTGCGCTTGTGCATTATTGTTTTTCATACACAAATGTACATACATACATACATATGTATGTAAATGCTGTCGAATACATAAACTATAAATTGACATACAATATAAAATAAGTGTTGATTTATCTTAAACCGTTCTTTTTTTCTGAATGCAAATACCTTCTATTGACATGTACATACATATTATGTATATTGTCATATACCATCATTTATGTATATACATACATATGTATAGAGTATACGTTCATTTATGAATGTATGTAATGAAAAACGTCATGAATTACTTTCAGAATTTATTAAAACTTATTCGCGTCGCGCGCATACATATCTACGTAGACATCACAAACCTTTTGTTCACAACGCAGGCGCAGAAATAAACGCTCTGCGTATTTATCCTCCCCACGTGACTCGCCATCAATTCTCGGCGCAAATTTTTTTTTTCGTTTTTAAATTTTTTTTTTTTTAATGTAATCGTAAAAAAATGTGTAATACATTTTATGTACCCGCTTATCATTTCAAAAGTAACAAAATGGTAAAAAATAAGCAGTCGAAGAAATAAACGCACCGCCTATTTTTCCTCGCCACATGTTAGACTCGAGTTCAATTCCCGGCGCAAACTTTTTTTTATAAATTTTTTTTTCTTAAATCGTTTTTTTTAATGCAATTGAAAAAAAAAAAATTATGTAATAAATTTTACGTATTCGCTTATTATTTCAAAAATACGAAAATAGTAAAGATTTAATTGGTTTAATGTCGAGGTGAGAAATGTGTTGTGTGTTGAGGTGAAAGATGTGAGGTGTCTATGAACTCGGTGTGCTAAATTCCCTTACTTCAAATCTTTCAAATCTCAATTGTACTAAAAAAAGCTCACAGTAACATTTGCACCTTCTCATTGCATTAACATTCTCTGCCACGGCGGCGGTTAGACTTCATTTTTTGCAAATCACACGATTCGTAGCCCGTGAGACTTCTCTAAATGAATTTATAAAGGGGCACATATGTATGTATGCGGCTGCGTGCACTTGCCACATCAAAAATATTAGGTACGATTCGCTAGAAATTCTCAAGGAATCCAAAGCATATACATAGGCACTGTAATGTGCCAAAAATTACGATTTATAAAGTGTCAACAAAATTACTTCATATTTATGAATTAATAAAGTAGTATATTATTATTCGATATTTTTTTTTTTTTTTTTTTTATTGAAATGTTATAAATTTTTTATTTACATTCCATAAAGATTACACCTAGTATAAAACTAATAAGTAATTTTCATTTGACAATTTGAAGTAGCTTAAACAATATTGACAACTAAGTCTTGAGGTTTCTTTCTTTTCAATCTTGCTTCTTTCTTTTCAATTCAGTTGCTTCATCGCTTAGTACGGAAGCTTCTGCGTTAATGTGTTTTTTTAATTTTTCAGGATGCTTAACTGCACAGAAATTGGCTGTGTCTGAGACGGTTTTTAAATTTAAATCCTTGTGCAGATCTTCATTACGCACGTACCAGGGAGCTTTAACGATTCCCCTGATTACTCTATTTTGGAGGCGCTGTATAATGTCGATGTTGGTCTTTGCAGTACATCCCCATAATTGAAGACCATAGGTCCACACCGGCTTTAGCACTTGGTTGTATATGAGGAGTTTATTTTGAGTTGATAGCTCAGAGTTTCTGCCAATTAGCCATTGGAGTTTTTGCATCTTTAGATTCAGCTCAGCAGCTTTGATTTTCACGTGCTCTTTCCACTTGAGCTTTACATCTAAAGTCATGCCTAGATACTTTGCACTATTAGCATTTGGCACTATTGCTGACAAAATATGAACTGGTTTGTAGATAATTTTTTTGTTAGTAAAATCCACGTGAACTGATTTAGTTTCGTTTAGCTTTATGTTCCAATTTTCAGTTCATGTGACTACTTCGTCAATGGACTTCTGCAGTTTCTGGATGGATTCATTTTCAGTTGATCCAACGGCTAAGATGCATGTATCGTCAGCGAATGTAGCTACTTTGCACATTTTCGGTACTGGTAGGTCTGCGGTATAGAGCAGGTACAGTACTGGGCCGAGTATGCTGCCTTGTGGTACTCCGGCCAATATTTGTTTTATTTCCGAATACGCCTGCTTTTGCTTTACTCTAAAGTACCTTTTTGTTATATATGATTCCAAAATGTCAGTGAACTGCAACGGAAGAAGGGATTTTAATTTACAAAGTAGTCCTTCGTGCCATACTTTATCAAATGCCTGGGCAACGTCAAGGAATATTGCTGAGCAGACTTTATTACTCTCTAGCGCGTCTTCTATTGTATGCGTTATCCTGTGTATTTGTTCGACGGTAGAGTGTTTTTCCCGGAAGCCAAACTGATGTGAGGGTATGATGTTTCTACATGCAATTATAGATTTTAAGCGTTTGGAGAACAGCTTTTCGAAAAGTTTACCCATTACTGGAAGCAGAGCGATTGGCCGGTAAGATGACACTTCATTCGGATTTTTGCCTGGTTTAGGTATCATTACTATTTCGGATACTTTCCATTGGAATGGTATATATTTCCAATCTAGGCATGCATTCATTATAAAAGTCAATTTCATTAGCGCCTTAGTTGATATATTTCTCAAAACTTCGGCGGTTATTAAGTCGAACCCTGGACTCTTCCTTAATTTTAAATTGGAAATTTCGGTAGCAACTTCATCTATACTGAAATGCTTTATTTTAACGAACTCTTGTACAGTTGATGGCGGAGTGAAATTTATTGTTTTTCCGTGCGGTTGAAAGATTTTCTGCAGGTGGTTGGCAAATACGTCAGCTTTTTCTGCATCGCTTTTAGCCCAAATGTGAATACCATTTTGCTGTTTTATTGGCGGATTATGTTGAATTGGTCGTTTGACACACGTCATCGCTTTCCAAAGCGAGAATTCACCTGTTTTTTCTGCTGATAAGTTTTTCAGAGTGTTTTTTGTGATATTGTTTTTATGCTCCTGTATTTTTTCTCTGAGCAATTTTGTTAATCTGTTTAGTTCAGTTTTCTTGGAGGGCACCCTTGTTGATTGCCACTTTTTTCTTACTTTTCTTTTTTCTCTTAATATTTTTAATATTTCTTGTGGATATCTTTGTTGATGGTTATCTCGTGTTTGTTTACTTGCTGGCGTGCTTATCCAAGCTGCTTTCTGAATATGTGTTGTAAGTTTTATTGTTTCGTCTTCAATATCTTCTTCGGTGGTAATTGTGTCGGTATTTTCCATATACGTATCGAGTTTATACTTGAAAAAATTCCAGTCGGTCATTTTATTTGAGAGTACTGGACTTCGTTCGTTAAATTTTGATTCGCCATTAAGATACATAAAAATAGGTGAATGGTCTGAGTTCAGGTCTACGCCGTCTTCTACTTGGATGATATGGTTTGGTATTTGTTTGACTACAAAGAAATCTATAACATCGGGGATTTTGTTAGGGTCTGAAGGCCAGTAGGTTGGACTTCCGGTAGAGATAATTTGGCAGCCAAGTTGTTTTGCCGCTTTCCATAGTTCACGACCTTTAGTTGTTGTTAAGCGAGAACCCCAGCTAACGTGTTTCGCGTTGAAATCTCCACCAATTATGTATCTCCCATTGTAGTTTTCAAAAAGTTTTTTATAGTCTTCTGACTTTAGGTTATGTCTAGGTGGACTGTATAGCGCTATTACTGTTAAATCAGCTTCAGATAGTTTTATACAAACTGCTACTGCTTGGAACTCTGTTAATCTTATTTTTTCATCCTCGAAGTGATGTATGGATTTCTTTATAATAATGGCGCTGCCACCTCTTGCATTTTCTAGGGGATGATTTGAGCAGTACATATTGTAACCTTGAAATGTAATATACGTTTGCTTAGTTAGGTGTGTTTCGGATATAAGGCAAATATCAATTTTTTCCTTGTGCAGCAGTAGTTCTAACTCATTTTGGTGCTGTATAATACCATTTGCATTCCAAGCCATTATTTTGACATTTTTCATGCTCTTCATGTCATACATTTGCTGTTTTCTCTAGATTGGTAATTCGACTAAGCAAAAGTTGATTAAAAGATGTTTGCTCATCCAATTTCTTCAAAATTTGAGACAAGATATCTTCCTTTATTGGTGCAGGTTTATTCTCGGAAAGTACTTCAGCAAAAGTTTTGCCGCTTTCGACTCATGAGAGTTGTTTTTTTAAAATCGGATTAGCGGCGGTTAGTGATTTGCGAATTTTAATGCTCAAGAGGAACAGTATTTAATAAATTTTAGAAATTAAAGGTGCATGTTAACTGAGAAATTTTAGTTTAACGATTTGCGGCTTTGGTCCCTGTTCTTATGAACAGCGCTTCAGAGTTCACCGAATCTCCAATATTAAATATTTGGCACTTTTGACTTCATTTGAAGGCTGAATGTGTGTACAGTAACATCGAAATAAGTCGTACTCTGGTTTCTAACTTCGCAGATATATACATACATATACAAACAGTTTGTCAATAATGACTTTTGACATAGAAAATAAATTCAATTTTCGAGCTTCATTAAGAAACAATAGCACTCTTCATTTATATTTGACCTCTCTTTTGTACTGATTCGAAATTTTTATTAAATACATAATGTGAATACGTAATGTTTTGATTAATTTAATATTTGGTATGATAATCGTTAGCTTCGATACAGTATTTTTCCGAAAATAAGACATCCTCCGAAAATAAGCGATATAGTGATTTTCCTAACTTTTTGTAAAATAAGACATACTCCGAAAATAAGCCCTATCATGATTTTCGGCTGTGTTATTCAAGCGAGATATGGAAAGCTTGTAGCTTGCATTGCACTGTAATGAGAACTCTACTCTAAATTTCGGTCTTATCGAAATAGACTATATAAGTTTGAGTCGAAGTATTTTTCGTGAAAAAAGTGGGCGTTCAGCCAGGCTTTAACAAAAATTATGACATCAAAATTTAATTGAGTACTACGGGCGCGAATAGCCTCCGACTTGGTACGAATGCTACCCATATTCTGAAAATAAATATTTAAATGATTTAGTGATGCACTAGTACTATCGATATCGGCTGAATTATTGTACCTGTAAGATCGTCGTTTTGAAAAAATTTGAAAGGGCGGACCTTGACGTCAGCAGGCCAAACCGACGGTTTTAGTATTTGGTCAAACAATGATGGCGGAACGCCTAGCTTAAAATTATTATTTTTTAAACTATGGATATCAGTACCCTCTTTTATCAGCTTAAAATATAAAATTTGACTTTTATCAATGTTTGAATTTTTAGTAACATAAGAAATGATATTATCCTCAGTTACAGAAGGTTGAAAGAATGCAAGATGTAAGCTTATACGTCCAGCTCAGTACTTGAATTAAGACCAATAACTTCAAAATAACAGCTTTAGCTTCACAAAAATTTATACATATACCCGCGTCGGTCTCACAGACCAATTTTTATAAAATTCACCAACACGCCTGTCTAGTGCAAACGCCAAAACAACACTAATATAGAGCTTGCAAAAAAAGCGGAAGCTAGCAGTAAATTCAACTTTGTAGAGTTTCTGGAAAAACATAAATTTACGTAAAATCATTTTCTCGGTGTCACAGACCAACGCGCGGGTATAGGAAGGTTAAGGACATTCCAGCATATTACAATACCATAGTATAGAATTTCCCTAACCACTGCTGTGTAGAACCAATGCATCATTCTGGGTTCCAACCCCTATTTCTTCCCAATCAGCCTTCCACAGGAGTACAATGCCGTTATAGCTTAATTACATCTTTGCATAGTGAAGAAAAATTTAAAATTTTAGCTTTGATCGAGAATTCCAACAACAAATAAAAAAGCAAACAAAAAATTTAGACACACATTCCATTACTGTAGAGTAGAATGGTGTAAGATAGGTCGTTTTTTTTTGGAGAGCTCTTGCTACGGTGTTTTTGTATTGATTTTGAAAAATAAGCAAGATTTTGAAAGGTTATTTATCTGCTAACATTTTGGTTATATTGACTTATGTTTGCCTAAATATTTTGGAACCTGCATTCAATAAGACAATATTTTCAAAATCGGGGGGCACGATAGGTCACTATATGTGAGGGGAAAAGAACAATGTACATGGCTTGGAAATTAACGTTTTAACTTTTATTTTTAGAGTATGAACACTGCACATGTTATAAAAGTTAGGAATTTTTCTTTAATTCATTTTTCTTCTCTTCTTTGGTAAATTTTTGGCGTTTTTGTATGAGCTTCTGCCTTTTTGCAGCCTCTCTTTCTTTTTTTCTTTCGGCGGCAAATTGTTTTTTGCTTCCGTGTCCGATTTCTTCTGAGCTGCAGCTGCTTGCTCAGCGCGTTATGACTCTAACATCACTGCATCTGTGAGAAGTGCAGCTTTACGTCGCTTCCGGCCTCGATTTGATGGTTTGCGCAGTGGAGCTTTAGGAAACGGCCGAAAATCCTCAATTGGAATTAATAGGTCGAGATTCGATCGATCTGGCTCTTCATCGGCATTCGATAAAACAGACTCTTCATGGGCATTCGATGGATCAGTCTCTTGATGAGCAATCGAGGGACCAGCCTCTTGATCTGGTTCGTCCTCCTACGGACGATCAGTTACGAATGCTGGCGTGAAATCATCTTCCGAAAAAATGTCGCGATTAAATGGCCAAATGCCAGTTGATCTGAATCCAGCGATGATATTCGTGCAGGAAGCACCTTTCAACAAGGGTTCAGCTACCAGTTCAGCTATTCGGTCGATGGTAATAGGAATGCCGGAATGATTTAACATCCACGCCTTGCAGGAATGGTCAAAATAAGTTTTGAGCGGCCCAAATACTCCTCTATCGAGAGGCTGCAAACGATGGCTGGTGTGCGGAGGTAGAGTTAATATTATTATTCTTACAAAAGTCTAATACAGCAATTCTATTATATTGATGACGAGCACTTTCCTATCACGCGAGCACGTAATGTTTCGAACGGAATTTTAAATTGTTTAGAGGCTGATCGAACACTAGCGCCATCTCGGACTGCCGCGATTGCGTTTTTTATGTCCTCTTCACTTCGTTTCGGCGTTTTTCGCACATAATTACGCACCATTTTGCTGCAAAAACAATTAAAATTTATTTTATTCAATTAAAAGTAGTGACCTATAATGCCCCCAGAATGCTGACCTATAGTGCCCCCAAGCACATGTTTTATGTTAGTGTCGATATTTTTTTTAAAAACAAAAATATCAAAAAACTAACACATTATTCGTGTTCAGCATTATTTTCTACGTAAAATAAAACTCACCTGACAAATATTTACATACATTAAATGCACTGCACCGTAGAATAAAAAAATGCTATGTCGGAGAAAAGCTCACAAAAAACTAAACGACGCCAGAACTAGGATAACTAATCAATGGTGGCGGCCGAAATGACAGTCGCCAACGTTGTTCCCCACCACGTATTCATTTCACATAAGACGAGTGACCTCTGCAAAAACAGTGCGACGAAAACCCCACCTACCTATTGTGCCCCCATACCTATCTTACTCCATTCTACTCTACTTGTCTACGACTATTAGGTGCCAACAGTTATTAAATAATCACACACATTACAAAAACAACAACAAAACTTATGAAAACAACAAAAAATGCAGTTATTTTCCACGAATTTCATTTATTTGGGTTTTTTTGCAAATGGTATGGAATGTGAAAGGGGTAAGAAATTATTTAGTTATAAAGTGATTGTCTTCAGTGCTTCAAGTGATCTCAGATTTGAATAAAAAAATGCCAGGAAAACGAGTTTCAAAAAATATTATTCAATGTGTATTTCAATCACTACAAAGACAAATCACCCAGCGAAATCGCCGATATGTTCTCCCTCAAAATTAGAACTGTATATAATATAATAAAAAAGTGGCTCAGCGAATTGAACGTAAAATTATTAAAACTATTTATAATAGAACGCAAAGCAGTACAAGAGGATTAGCTCTTCAAGTGGAAAAAGACTACGCGTTAAGAGTTTCTCACGAAACTGTTCGAAAAGTGTTGCAAAAATACAAATATTCTTCAAGAGTGGCTAGGAAAAAACCCTTGTTATCAGCACAAAACGTTGATAAAAGATTGTGATTTGCCACCGAGCACATATCGCTACCCACAGAGTACTGGGATGACGTTATTTTGTCACATGAGACGAAAATTATGCTCTACTACCATGATGGACCCAGAGAGTTTGGCGTAAGCCTCTCACAGCACTACAAAACAAAAATATTATCCCTACCGTAAAGATTGGAAAACTGTCAGTAATGGTTTGGAGTTGTATATCAACAATGGGAGTGAGTGAAATCAAAATTTTGGACGAAATAATGACCAAGGAAGTATATCTTGATATTTAAAAAAACGAATTGACTTCCAGTATCAGAAAATTCGGCTTTGTTGACCCGGAAAACTCGAACAAATTTAAATACAAATACTATCAAGATAATGATCCCAAGCATAAATCTTATTTATGCAGGTCCTGGTTACTCTACAACTGCACCAAAGTTATCGATACTCCCGCCGAAAGTACCGAAATTAACCCAATCGAAAATTTGTGGGTTGATTTAAAAAAAAAAGTAGGACAAAGATCGCCAACTATATTAATAAAACTGAATTAATAAGATTCATCAGAGAAGAGTGCGAAAAAATACCATTGGAATATGATATTCCGAAACTAATTAAATCAACTAATTAATTTCTTACCCCTTTCACATTCCATACCATTAGCAAAAAAAACCCAAATGAATGAATGCATTTTTGTTGTTTTCGTTAGTTATGCAAAGATTTTCTTGACACTTTTTTAAATAGAGTAAACATCTTTTTTGTTGTTGTTTTTGTAATGTGTGTGTTTATTTAATAACTGTTGGCGCCTAATAGTCGTAGACAAGTACAGTAATAGGTTAGGTTAGGTTAGGTTTGGCAGCCGCATCGCACATAGAGACAACGATGCCACTTAGACCACGAAATGGGTCCGTTGTGAAGCCGCGGGGGCTGAGCTATATTTCCCTCTCCATATTAAACCATCCTGAGCTTTTGACAAAGCGTAAAAGGTTGTTGATACCGAAAATGTATAGATTATCTATATTCGTTAAGAAGTAGGATTTTAAAAATCGGTTCCTGCTTCTGGCTAGAGCTGGGCATGTGCAAAAAAGGTGTAGAACTGTTTCCAGCTCCTCCTCATTTCTGCAGCTACGACAGAAATCATGCGTGTAAACGCCTAATCTCCTTGCATGATTTCCTATGAGACAATGTCCTGTGAGGGCCCCTACTAAGGTCCTGATTTGAAGTCTATTCAGTTTTATAATGCTCTTGGACAGACGTAAATTTAGCCTTAGCCATCTTTGATTTGCAGAATTGATTAGTGCGTCCTTAATGAGAAGCTTACAAGTTGCGAGAGGTATCTCCATAAAATTACTTATGTCTGACAAACAGGTACCTTCTCTTGCAAGTTGGTCGGCCCTACAGTTCCCTGGTATATCTCTGTGGCCTGGAACCCAGCACAAGATTATACGATATTGTTTGGCCATCTCATTTAGAGATTGGCGACAACGTAAGACACTCCTTGATGTTGTTTGGGATGCATCCAGGGCTCATAGGGCAGCTTGGCTGTCTGATAGAATGCAGATATCCGTTGATGATATTCTGTTTATCTTTAACCATTTTAAGGCTTCATGAATAGCGTTTATTTCCGCTTGAAAAACACTACAGTGATCCGGTAGTTTAAAGGATTCACTAATAGAAAGCTCTTCGCAAAATAACCCTGATCCTACACCGGTATCCATTTTAGACCCGTCCGTGTAGATCTTAACGGGTGTGTTGGGTGTTGGATCTCCTTCAAACCATTCCAGTCTAGAAGGGATTTTCATTAGGAAATTCCTTTCGAAGCAGAGAATGGGAGGATGATAATCGCAGTCACTGGGTATATCCGTGTAGGAGTCTAAGATGGTCGAATGTCCCTGTGTGACAGTCTTCCATTGTGAGCTCGCTTTGAGCCTTACAGCGGAGCAGGCCGCTAAGTATTTGCAGAAGAGATCTAGGGGTGGCAGATGTAGTATGATATCCAAGGCCATGGATGGCGTGGTTTTCATGACGCCACATATTGCTAATTCCGCTGTTCTCTGCACCTTATTCAATAAATTAGAATAGGTTTTTTTCTGCATAGCACACCACCAGACAACATTTCCATATAGAAGAATGGGTCTGACGACAGCAGTGTAAAGCCAATGAGCAACCTTAGGTTTAATTCCCCAGGTCTTACCTAAAGCTCTCTTACAGGCATAAAAAGCTAGGTTCGCTTTCCTGACTCTTTCTAAGATGTTTGACTTCCAAGTCAGCTTCCTATCTATGATTAGTCCCAAGTACTTGGTTTCTTCCGAAATCACAAGAGCTTCCCCCTTGAGCATAATTGGACTTAGTTGAGGGATTTTGTGTTTCCTAGTGAACAATATAAGTTGTGTTTTGTCTGGGTTGACTCCTAGACCACACTTTTCTGCCCACCTAGAAAGTATTTCTAGAGCATTTTGTATTAGGTCTCTTAAAGTAGATACAAATTTACCAGAGACAGCAGTGACAACATCATCGGCGTAAGCTATCACCTTACAGCCCACCGATTCCAGTATTAACAGAAGTTTATTTACAACTGCGTTCCATAGAAACGGTGAGAGGACTCCGCCTTGCGGTGTACCTCTACTTACCAATCTCCTGAGCACCGATTCTCCTAGTTCCGCTTCAATGATTCTGCTATTTAGCATTTTGCCAATGAAGCCTACCAAGCCCGGTTCTACCCCAAGATCAGTGAGTGCTGCAGTAATTGCCCCCCCTTCGACATTGTTAAAGGCCCCTTCAATATCAAGGAAAGCGGCTAAAGTAAATTCCTGTTTGTGCAGTGAACTCTCTGCCGTGCAGATAAGGTTATGTAGAGCCGTCTCTACCGATTTCCCTTTCGTGTAGGCATGTTGTGACGTAGAGATAATATTTCTATCTATAGTTAGGCTTAAGTGAACCTCTCCAAAGTTTTCAATAGGAAGGAAGAAAGAGATATCGGTCTTAAGTCTTTTGGATGGGTATGTGAGTTTTTACCCGCTTTTGGGATGAAAACAATTTTGACTTGTCTCCACTTAAGAGGTATATGACCGTAGAGAAAGCAACCTTTGAAGATTGCTAGCAGCCAGTGTGCTAGATATCCGGCGGTCTTTTGCAGTTCCACTGGGTAAATGCCATTTGGACCCGGTGATTTAAAGGGTTTGAAACTTTCAATCGCCCATAAGAGCCGATCCTCAGATATAGCATCTATTCTGACTTCACGACAGTGTACTGTATTTTCCATATCATGCCCAGTAATGTCTGAGCAGCCTGGAAAATGAGTGTCGAGTAAAAGTTCTAAGGTCTCTTTACTCGTTGTAGTGAACGTACCATCACTTTTCTGTAGCAGTTCCCAATTTTGAGGACTTCCCGCTAAGATCTTACGAAGTCTGGAGGTCTCAGTTGCCCCCTCAACCTCTTCACAAAAGGATTTCCAAGATTGCCTTTGGGCCTTCCTGATTTCCTTCTTGTAGATTTTCAGAGCATCTTTATAATCTTTCCAATCTTCTGCGAGACGTGTTTTCTTTGCCTTATTAAAAGCACTTCTGCTTGTTTTTTGGAGCTTGCCTAGTTCAACCGTCCACCACTTAGGCTTGGGTTTACCCCTCAGTCTTCTTAGGGGACAGGCTTCTGCTAAGGCAGCATTCATGTTGTAGGTAATTTTGTGCACCAAATTTTCTAGTCCTTCTATGCTTTGCGGTACCACTGATGGACATGTTCCTAGGGTAACCCCGATACAATCTATATACCTTTCCCAGTCTGTTTTCCTGATATTTCTACCAGGCTTAGGTTTCGGTAGATTTTTGCTAACCTCAAACGAGATATATCTATGATCAGAGAAGGAATGTTCTTCCAAAACATTCCAGTTCCTAATTCTGTCAATAACGGAGTCAAAAGCAAAAGTAGCGTCTAGCACTTCCTGTCTATTACTAATGACAAAAGTAGGTTTATTACCTTTATTGCAAATCTGTAGTTTAGTACCTATCAGATAATCAAAGAGACACTCACCTCTAGCGTTAGTATCAGTGCTGCCCCATATCTCGTGATGCGCATTTACATCCGCACCAATAATTAGCTTTGCGCCAAGCTTCTGCGCCTGCGCTACCAGATCTTTGAATATTAATCTCGGTAGCTCCTCGTGGTCATGTGCGAGGTAACAGGAAGATAGCCACATCCGTTCATTTCCCGACTCCAGGCTGATGGTCAATTGATCGGTGTCGCTGTAATTAGAGAGCATGAAAGCATTTATCCCTTTTCTTATTAGTACGCACGCTCTAGGATTACCTTTGTTGCGAGCATACATCAGTTTATATTTTTGAGTCCTTAGTCCGCACACAAGTCCATGTGATACCCATGGTTCTTGAATCAGGACAATATGATGTCCACCTTTGGCCAGGTGGATTATGAGGTTGGCGGACGCAACCTTTGAGTGGTGAAGATTAATTTGAAGGACCCGTAACATCATGGTTACTGGGCTGCCTCTCCAACACCGTTTTGTTGGGCTCATCTGAATCTGACGCCAGTAGCTCTTCCTCATCAGTGAAAGTAGTATCGAGTACTCTATCTAACAAGGAAGAGATACTGCCGTCAGCAGATGCCTTTCTTAGCGCTGTAGCCGTATTAGGACCGGAGCCAGATTCCGCCGTGGGGGTTATCTCAGCTCCAACCGGGTCCTTTAAATTAGACGTCTTGTCTTTGTTATAGACCCTCAGTGTTATGGACGAAAACCCATAGCTTACTACACCGTCAGATCGCGCCAGTGCGTCCACGGAGTCCTTGCAGACTACGAAGGTAGCGCTTCGGTACTCACCTTTGGGATCGTCCAGCTTTGTGACCTTCCACGACGATGTAGGAAGCTCCGGATTACATACCCGAAGCATTTCAAGGATCCTTTGAGGGTCCGATGGCTCCGCTGGTAACCAGGCCCTAGCTCTTGGTAAACTGGGGATGTCATCCCTTGAAATTACCTCGAGTTTAGACCCGGGCCATACTTCGCCGATCCTTGAAATCGCTATTTTATATAGATCAGTTGATCTCTGATCGGCACAGGCGATAAGTTTCACGTGGCTCTGATGCCATCCATTATCGCGACAGAAAGGAGCAGGACCAGGATTCTCCTTCAGAATTTGGAAGAAAACGCTTGAGAGCCTGGCTTCCACTTTCTTCCAGTTGTCAGGCGAAATAGTGCCGTCAGGGTTGCTTTTGTCAACCACCGCCCATAGTTGTTGGCCTCTGACAGCTTCGCTGTATGTGGCTGGAGAAGTCTTGGTGTTTCGGGGCTTCTTCAACGTGCTGGGGTTGCTGGGTGGGTCGTCCGACAACTGACGTTTTGGGTTCGGTTCAGAACCCCGAGGGGACTCCTCCGTTACCCTTGTCGCCCAGCTAAAAGAGTGCTTCTGCTTGTCAGACCACTCCCCCTCTGGAATCGTTTTTAGGCACTCCAGTAGCCTGAAGGCAGCACGTCTCTCCTTGTAGCCATGCCGTGCAGGCTCTGCTACTGCGGAGGTATCAGTCGTTTCAGACTCAGTTTTACCACCTTTACCAGGGCTAGTCCCGGTATTGGTGGTAGAGGAAGATGACTTCTTGGCCAGAGGTTTGTTGTAAGTACCGCCACTTCTGCTGTTGCCAGGTTTGTCCTCAGCGCCAGCTTCCGCCGTACGAAATGGGCTAGCCGTGAAGGGCTTGGATGTACTGACACTTCCACTAGGCTTGAGTATCCCAGCTTCCGCCGTACTAGAAAACATCTGGTTTGAACCAGATTTGGGGGTGGAAGCTATAGCTTCCTTTGCATTTAAGGACTGCTTGTCCGTAGAGATTTTTGGTTTGAAGGACTCCATCTGTTTCGTACGATCACCGTCCACCGTGGCAGACATGGTGATCTTATTAAAAGAAAGGGGAAACATAATGGTCGACCGTGGCAGCGCCCCATACCACGGCAAGGTCATGGTTATACCCCGAGGTGACCCGGTATCGAGGTAGCTCCGTAGAAATACAGTCGGACAGAAAACCCCCTGACTGCAAACCACCCAATAGGCACGGGTCGCATGACACCTTGGGTTAGGGGGGGTCGAGGAGAGGAAATGATGGAATGATGGGAGTTTAGGATTGACAGGGGATCTTCGTCGGTACGGTAATCTTCATACGGTGATTGGATGGCTACCAATTTTGCCGTAAAGCGGATGGATGGCTAGCCAATCCTCATATGAAGCTTCCCTCTTAGTTCGTGTTGGGTTGGTTCCCATGATATGGGGGTCAAACCACCACTTAAGCCTCATCCCCGCGGCAAGGAGACCAACATGATGAGGTACAGTAATGGAATGTGTGTGTATAAATTTTTTGCTTGCTTTTTTATTTGTTGTTGGAGTTCTCGATCAAAGCTAAAATTTTCAATTTTTCTTCACTATGCAAAGAAATTCTTGACAAAATGTATATAAATGTAATTTATTGCAGCCTTTTAGCCCTGTTATTTTCCTTCCCTTATTGTTAAATTGTTGTGAAGATTTAACTCAATTTCCATATTACGCCTTAATATTGTAATTTTATTACGTTATGGTTCATTGATTTTGACCGACGAGGCCTATCAGCGCGTATGAGAGAGTGTCCCGTTACCATTTTGGCAGCCACTTACAAGTTGAAGATGTTTCAGTCGAGAATGTATCAGTTGAGGATGCGCCAGTTGGGGTGTTTGCGTTTTGCGCCTTAAATTTCGGTTTTTAAGTTTTGAGTTAATTCCATGTTTGACTTTTGGGTTATAAGTTTTAGAACTTTCAGATTTGAGTTCTGAATTTTGGACTTTAACCCTCGAGAAGGCGCGCCCTAGTAAGTTATACGAATTGGTGCACGTGAGCATTTTGCTCACACCACTTTCACATAAACATATTATCCTCCTAGGTTAGGTAGATTAGTAAGATAAAGTGTTTTTTTTCTAGGTTAATGGTTTATTTTTATTAAGATATATGCATTTTTGAGTTTTAAACTCTTAGAAACTATTTTTGATAACATAAAAAAGATAAAACGAAAATTCAATACATTTTTTTCACTGGCAACAAAAAAAAAAAAATTTTAATTAGCAGCAATACATATTAATAAAAATTCAATATTGAGCCAGATCTTTGTTAAAGGAGCAATCGAAACAAGTTGGACATATAGTTCCTGCGTGCTCGGTGCAGAGTAATTTGTTGCACAAAAAACATCCCTTTTTGGTGCGTCTATTTTTTCGCCTGGGACACGATGCGCAAAATCCATTATTTTCAGAGGCTTCTAAATGTTCATTGTTTGGCACTATATGAGATATAATTTCTTTTAATGAGCTTTTAAGTGTTTTGATAGTCCGACGACGTACAATATTTGGCTTTATAAGCTCCAAAGCAATTTCTTTCAAAAATAACCTTCTCTGTGTCATGATTTGGGTATTGCATTTACCTTCTGCTCAAATATGAACGAGACGTTATCAATAAAACGGTCCGCGGATGACATATGGCAAAAATAAATTTTTTGTTTTTTAGTAGGACTGTTATAAGCTTACATGGCAAATTTCAGCGTGATATGTTACATATGTAGTTTGTTTTCTGTGCTACTGTAAACAAGTCAAGCTCGAGTGTGTTCTTCGAATTTAACGATGGAAGAATTTAACGATAAGAAGGTATAAATAATCTGGGCGTTTATACCAGCAATATTATATTAATAATTGTAAAAAATAGTCGCATGGGCCAGTAGTTCTGGATACCGAATAAGTTTCCTTCATCTGGTCCACAGTATCTACTCCACCCTTTGTGTGGTTATAAAATGTTATAATTTCGGGTTTGATTTTGTCACCCGTTTCATCATCTATTCCGTCGTCGGTATGAAAAGAAGATAACAAAAGTACAATTATCTTATCTTTCTTTTTTGGAATATGCGAGACAATAGTTTTGTTTTCACCAAAACCAAATAGGTTATGAGGTACTGGTCTTTCTCTTGACGAGGAATTTCCTTCTTATTTTTTCTTCATGTACCAACAGCTGCCGTCCTGTAGTTTTTGTAAAGATCATCAACCAGGGGTATGGACATAAAGTAATTGTCCATTGTTAAATTTCTGCCTGTATTTAATATTGGAGCAGCAATTCTTTTGATGATACTAGCAGGTGAATTATCTAACTGATAAGGTCCAGGTGGCTGTTTTCCGCAGTATATTTCCATTTTATAAGTGTAAAACGTCCTTGAATCAACAAATGCGTTGATTTTTAATCCGTACTTAGCTGGCTTATTAGGCATATAAATTCGGAACTTACACCTTCCTCGAAAAGATTCCAGCATTTCGTCAATGGTGCAGTATTCTCCAGGAATAAAATGTTCGGAACAATAGCCATAAAATTCTTCAAATATTTCTCTGGACGCTGCAAGATTATCTAATTGGGATCTGGCTAAACAAGACGAATTTTCATCGAAACGAATCACACGGACTAGGAATAAAAAACGCTTGATCGACATTGTTGCTCTGAAAATATCTGGAGCAGTTCCATCATCTAGCCAAAGCTCCTTTAAATTTGAATGGTTAAATTTTTTTAATCCAGCCATATACAAAATTCCAATAAATGCTTTCATCTGCGCCAAATCTGTTTCCTTGCAATCCCTGTCTCTTTGGTACAAATCAGTCACTTTTTGAATGTACATATTTGTGTATGTTACAAATTCTAGTAAAGTATCTTTCAAAAATAGTGAGAGGCATTGTGAAGGGGTTATAGCGTCTTTCGCTGTGCCCTTAACTCCTGGAAGATGTGTAACTATGTTACAGCGTCTAGTACGTTTATTGCGAGTGGGTACATCCATAGCCCATTTTGTACACATATCTTTTCCCAAATAAAATTCATCTTGATCAAAACCTGCGTCGGTATCAGAAGATTGTTCTGTGTCACTTTGGTGATCAGTGTGTTCACTTTCACAATCACTTTCCTCAAAATCTTCTTCCACGTCGTCCTCGTCATCCACAATTTCGTCCAACCAAGATGCAATTTGTGAGGTGTCATTTGCCAGACGACGACGTTTGCTATTAGTTTCCATTATTTTGTTAAAAAATTTACCTAAATAATTATAAAGAGAAATTATACGCGTTTATTGCAAAAAAAATATATATTAAAATACTTACGTAGTTAGGCGCGCAATGAGCAAAATGCCGCACATATAAACTAAACCAATATCTTCGATCTCTATTCGCACACTACACACTTCGAATGCTTCTTATTGCAAAGACAAATCATTTACTTAGAGGTACTGAACGCCGTTATTCTAAGGCTAACGGTAATCATTGAAAATTTGGCAATTTTAAAATTGCGTGAGCAAATTGCTCATAGCGCGCCTTCTGAAGGGTTAAGTTGTAATGAGTTTTGACTCTTGATTCTAGACTTGTTTTTTATTGAGCTTGAGTTGTTTTGAGTTTTTATTTTTGATTTCAGAGTTTTGAGTTTTAAGCTTGAGTTGGATTGAGTTTTGGTTTTGGGTTTGAGCTCGGTTTTGAGCGTGTGGTTGAGTTATAATTTGAGTTTAAGCTTAAGTGTGAATGTCAAGAAGAATTTATCATATTCTATGTTGGGTTTTAATTAGATTATGCGTTTGACTCTGGGTTCGAAATTGAATTTCTATTGGCGATTTTTACAGATTTTAATTTTTAGTTTGAATTTAGATGTTTCTTAAAATTGGTTTTGGATTTTGTTAATAAGATTAATTTTTCAATTAAATTGCGCAAAAAAATGCAAATGGTTCCTTGTGTAGGTGAAGGTTGGCTCCGTGTGTAGAAGTCCACGCATTAGAAAGTCCCTCATTGCCATTCACTTGGGAGTGGCTATGACGATTGTATGCAGAAGCAAGCAACTCACAATTTTCGGCCTTCGCCCAAGTATCCTCTGGGTAGCTTTCGATTATCCGTTTGAGAGCGGGCTAATGTGAGAAGGCGAAGCATACCAGAATAGCTGGTTGTGCCCTGGGTTTGGGACCCGCTACTTAAAACTCCCCCTCAATTAAAAGATGTTCAAAGCCTCGGATGAGAACTACCTTTACTGATGACGTCGCCTGCAATCGAACTAAGGAATACGATTTGAGGGCATGCACCTGGAATGTCCGCTTCCTTGATGGGGAAGGTGTTTCTACCCGGCTGGTTGATGTCCTCGTGAGAGTAAAGGCTGACATCACTGCCATTCAAGAAATGCGATGGACTGGGCAAAGCAAGAAAAACATACGACCTTGCGACGTCTACTACAACTGCCATCGAAAGGAGCGCAAATTCGGTGTTGGATTTATAGTGGGAGAGAGACTTCGCCCCCAAGTACTGTCGTTCACTCTGAAGGACGACGGTTTTGCAATAATAAGCTTCAAATCGCCATTTTTTAACATATCCCTTTTCGCCCACGCCCCGCCGAAGGAGAAGGACGATGCGACCACAGATTCCTTCTATGGGAACTTGGAACGTTCCTATTAGCGCTGCCCCCGCCATAAAAGTTGTGCTCGGCGACTTCACTGCCATGGCAAGGAGGGAATATTTGGACCCACAGTCGGAAAATTTAGCCTACACAACGGAGCATCCGGTAACGGACAGAGGCTGACCGATTTCGTCAGGGCTCAAAAAACGTGAAACCACATCGATCATGTTGTGATAGGTGGAAGACATACTTCTAGTGTTTAAGACGTATGTACGATCCGAGGACCCTACATCGTCTCGGATCATTACCTTGTTGCAGCCAAACTTCGCACACACCTTTGTGCATCTAACTATACAAGGAATGTTCGACATCAGAAAGCTAAAATCGCAACAGACAGGCTCCTGCTCTCAGAGAGTACTTCCCAACAATCGGGCATGCAAGAGCAATGAAGCAACTTTTCTCGCTCTCTACGTACCACCGTCGAAGAAGAAATCCGAATTTAGCGAGCCCGAAAAAGCAATTGGTACGACGCGTAATGCCATGCTGCTGCGGAATGAAAGAATGCTGCCTATAGGGCCACGCTGCGATCGGGCGCAACGCGAGCCATGTGGGATAGCTAGAAAAAGAAGAGAGATGTATTATTTGAATGAAGAAAAGAGATGCCGAAATATGGGAATGCGAGGAACTTGAGATGCTGCCCAACAGAAAATACGCCGGAAGATTCTATCAGAAAGTTCTACGGCTTATGGAAAGTTTGAAGACCGGCGCGATTTCCTGTAAGAGCAAATACGACAATTTGGTGACTGACATCCATAGCGTGTTTGAACTGTGGTCCTCAAACCTGTTAAATAGTGACAACTGCGCATGTTACAGAGAATGTGAAGATCCCGATACCTCAATTGTTTACGACGGAATTTTCGTTCCCTACCCGTCCATGACGAGGTAAGAATAGCAATAGCGCGGCTAAAGAACAACAAAGCGGCGGGAGCCCACGGACTGCCGGCTGAGCTATTCAAACACGGTGGCAAGGAACTGGTAAGGTCTCGTATGCAAAATATGGTCGGATGAAGACATGCCTGCAGATTGGAATTTAAGTGTGGTCTGCCCAATCCATAAGAAAGGTTAGTCTGCAATCTGTGCCAATCATCGAGGAACTATTCTTCTAAATATCGCCTATAAGGTTCTAGTGAGCGCAGTGTGTGGAAGGCTGAAGCCTACCATCAAGCAACTGATTGGACCATATCAGTGCGGCTTTAAACCTGGAAAGTCCACCATCCACCTAATATTCACAATACCCCAAGTCTTGGAAAAGACCCATGAAAGGAGAATCGACACACATCATCTTTTCGTCGACTTCAAAGCTGTGTTCGACAGTACGAAAAGGAGATACCTATATGCCGCGATGTCTGAGATTGGTATCCCCGCAAAACTAATACGGCTATGCAAGATGACGTTGCTCAATACGAGCAGCGCCGTCAGAATTGGGAAGGACCTCTCCGAACCGATGGATACCAAACGAGGTTTCCGACAGGGTGTTTCGCTGTCGTGTGCTTCTTTAACCTAATGTTGGAAAGGATCGTACGACTCACAGAACTTTATCGCTTACGCACCATTTTTTATAAGAGCGTACTGTTGTTGGCGTATGCCGATGATATTGACATCATCGGCCTTAACACACGTGCTGTTATCTCTGCCTTTTCCAAACTCAATAAAGAGGCAAAGCGAATGGGTCTGGTGGTGAACGGGAACAAAACGAAGTACGTCCTGTCATCAAACAAACGACGTTGGCGACGGCGAGTATCGTAGGCGACGGAGCAATTAGCTGTATGAGCCTTACGACGACATGGTGCAGCGAATGAAGATCCAGCGGCTAGATTGGCTGGGTCATGTCGTACGAACGGGTACGAAAGATCCGGCTCTGAAAGTATTTGATGCGGTACCAGCTGGTGGTAGGATAGGAAGAGGAAGGCTTCCTCTGCGTTGAAAATATCCGGCGGAGAGGACTAGGCTTCACTTGGTGTGTCCAACTGGCGCCGGTTAGCATGAGAAAGGCGCGCTTTGTTAAACTCGGCCAAAATCACGTAAGCGGTTATCGCGTCTATTAAGAAGAAGAAGGAGTATGAAAATAATCCCGTCAAGTAATAAATACGACCAAAGATGGTCAAGGAGTAAACTACGCGAAGAGCTCCTGCTCAATATAAACAGGGGGTAGATATGGAAGAATTTTCATACAAATTTGTTCCTTAGTGGGCAAGACTACGCTGAATCCTTGATATTCGGGTTTGTTTTTTGGGTTTTCATAGCTTTTAATTATATTTTTGATGAATTAAGTCTAAAATGTTGGTTAAACATTTTTCCTGGTTTCAAAGTAAATTTCACACTTCTCGTCTATAGTGAACACATTTTTTGTACATTGTTTATTAATTAAATAGTCCCATATTTGAAGATATATCTTAAATAAGATAGAACAAAAATGAATGAATTTGAAATTTTTTAGTACGAAATTTCGAAGACGTAAACTTGTTCTAAGCTAATGGCGGTTTTTGGTATCATTACTGTATGACTCTGCGTGCACTTGACACACAGCAGCTAAAACAATCACCATTCGATGTGGAGGGCTCATTTTATGAATGAACGAGTTTTGCTTTGAGAATTGTGCGTTTGCGTTGATGAATAGAATAGTGTTTGTTATAAAGGGTGTTTTTTTTTAGAGGTTAGGTTTTCAAGATGAAATAAAAGGTATATAATTTAATGTTATGGCCAAGAATTTAGCTTTATTATAAAGATAAGGATTTGCCATTATGTTTTAAAAATGATTTCGGGCAAGTGGCCGCCGCGGCTGGCTCGAATAAATTCCAGCCGAGAGGCTCAATTTTCGACCACTTTTTGCAGCAATTAGGGCCGTATGTCAGCAATTACGCGCCGAATATTCTCTTCCAAGACGTCAATCGTCTCGGGCTTATCTGCGTAGACAAGCGACTTCACATAGCCCCACAAGAAATAGTCCAACGGTGTTATATCGCACGATCTTGGAGGCCACGCCACAGGTCCACGGCGCGAGATAATGCGCTCTCCAAAAGTTTCCTTCAATAAATCGATTGTTGCGTTGGCTGTATGGCATGTAGCGCCGTCTTTTTGGAACCAAAGGTCGTCCACATCAACATCGTCCAACTCAGGCACGAAAAAGTCATTAATCATGGCTCTATAGCGCTCTCCATTGACTGTAAAATTATGGCCGGCTTCATGGGTAGGGTAAAAGCTGGAGGAGGGTAAAAGTGAAATTTATCCCTAAAGCTGGTAGACGCGGTCATGATACAGCGAAGGATTTCAGACCCATCAGCCTATCCTCCTTCATCCTCAAAACTCTCGAGCGACTGTTGGATGTATATCTCAGGGAAAAGATTACACACTCAACGATTTCACCCACTCAACATGCCTATCTCAAAGGAAAATCCACAGAGACAGCTCTTCACGAGGTTGTAAGTGCGATTGAGAGGAGCATAGAATACAAGCAATACTCACTAGTCGCTTTTCTCGACATAGAGGGGGCCTTCAACAATGTCACCACAAGATCCATAACTGAGGCTCTTAACATGTTAGGCATAGACACAGGTCTCAACGAATGGATAGAGAACATGCTCAAAACTAGAATAATCATCGGTGAGGTAGGCAGCAGCACGATAAAACGCTCTGTCAACAGGGGAACCCCTCAGGGAGGAGTCTTATCCCCTCTACTGTGGTTACTAGTCGCCAACAACATCCTCACCAAATTTAACCAAAACCGAGTAGACGTCGCAAGGTCCAATGCTCTTCTTACCTTGCCCCGTCCATAGTTCCTAGTTCGTTCTACACGGGTCGTTATCAGTAGGGAAGGGCCCTGAAGGATCGTCAAACGTTTTTAATATAATACCGGTGAAAGTATTCACATTCTTTTATTATACATGAATTATATTTAGTTGTTATACTCTGTTCTAGAGGTAAAAAAATTTCCTGTAAGTGGTGGTTGTGAGATTTCCAAATCACACACAAATCATTACGCCTTTGGATCGGATAACGCCAAATAAGTTAACCAAAAGATATCTTGGTTAAGTCGATATGTGAGCAGATATTTGACATTGAAGCGCTTGTTAATATCCGCAAACGATATTTTCAAAGCGATATTCGACTGATTCTTGGAAATAAACGCTTATGGCTTAGATAATTCAACATAGCATGTTTCAAAATATTGAGAACCATTAGTGTGTCGAAAATAAATGGTATACTACTGTGGGCAAAAGGTAAGGTGAATTTGGTTGTAAAATGAAAAATCTTTATTTATTCTTGTAAATCAATTTCATCCCCCTCAAAATAATCCCCTCTCGATGAAATACACTTATGCCAACGATTTTTCCAATCGCCGAAACATGCCAAATAGTCCATTTCCGGTATAGCCATCAGCACCTTCTTCGATTCAGCTTTTATCTCCTCAATCGATTCGAAACGCGTTCCTCGGAGTGGTCTCTTGAGTTTTGGGAATAGCCAGAAGTCACACGGAGCCAAATCAGGCGAATACGGTGGATGCGGAACGATATGCGTGGAATTTTTGGCGAAATGGTCACGAAGAACGAGTGCAGTGTGAGACGGTGCATTATCATGATGCAAAAACCAAGAGTTGTTGGCCCATAATTCTGGTCTTTTTAGACGAATTGATTCACGTAAACGACGCATAACGATCAAATAATATTCCTTATTAACAGTTTGGCCAGGTGGAAGGAATTCATAGTGCACCACACCACGAAAATCGAAAAAAACTCTCATCATGACCTTTACTTTTGAACGACTTTGACGTGCTCTTTTCGGTCTGGCCTCGCCTTTAGCACGATATTCGTTTGATTGGTCGGTTGTTTCAGGGTCGTAAGCATAAATCCAAGTTTCATCTCCCGTAATGATGCATTTGAGCTTGTCCTGATAGTCTGAAAGCATTGTTTCACACATATCAACGCGACGACTTTTTTCCAAGAAATTGAGAGTTTTCGGTACCAAACGAGATTTGACTTTTCATAGGCCCAAATGGTCTTTCAAAATGGCTTTCACAGATCCTTCTGATATTCCGATCATATCAGTAAGGTCTTTAACAGTCAACCGACGATTTTTGAGCACTAACTCCTTCACTTTTTTGACGTGTTGGTCATCTGTTGACGTCGATGGTCGTCCGGAGCGCTCCAAGTCATCAAGTCTTTGCACCACTTATAAACATTTTTCTGCGACATGTTTGAATCACCAAATGCCTTCTGCAACATCCTAAACGTTTCCGCAGCCGAAATTTCATTCCGCAAACAAAATTTGATGGCACTTCTCTGCTCAATCAAATCAGACATTGTAAAAATCGAAAAATGCACTCTTGGTCGTTTGGTAAACACAAGCGTAAATATATTACTGATAATGACATTCACATGAAAGTTGGCCCAGATGTAATTAATAGTGCTGCCAACTCATGAAAAAAATAACTAGAGCGAAATTTTGATCCCGCGAAGTTTGACAAATAAATTCACCTTACTTTTTGCCCACACCTTTTGTTAATATACCTTTTTGGAACGGTAGCAAATTGTGTTTCCCAATCACCCTCATGGTTTTCATCATTGCCGTCATCTGTCTGATTATTTCATCCTGCTCCTCAAGAGCTACGCCGTAAGCGTGATATCCTTTACTTATGTCACAATTCGATACATTGACGTTAAGTATGTCGAAGTAATCATTTGTCTGAAAATATTGAAATTTAGGTATAAGTAAATATAATTATGTATATAGGCCAATGTTATATACTATTTTCAGCAATTGAAAACAATCATTCCAATTACTATATATTGCTGCAAATGACCTAAGCTTGCAGCTCTTGTTATAGCATGCGCCACCATATGGGCAAATACATAATTGGCAAATGTTTCATCTTCTGTCGGAGCGATCCCGTAACGTTCAAATGACGTGTAGAAATTTTATGTGTTATGGTCATGCCCGTAGATGTATCAGGTCAGTCCACAAGTTCGTGCGTTTTTTAAAGGTGATTTTAAAATTAATAAAAAACATGTTTAAAGTATTTATTAATCAATAATACATTTTCCTTCATTATTTACAATGTCTTCCCAACATATAGGCAAATTTTTAATTCCCTGCTCAAAAAATATGTTGTCCTTGGAGCCAAAATTCGCTTCAATATCCCTTTTTATAGCTTCTTTTGAGGAGTAGTTATTGTTACTCGTATGGGATTGAATTCCACGGAAAAGGTTATAATCACAAGGTGCAGTATCCGGAGAGTATGGTGGATGCGGCATTAGCTCCCATCCGCTTGCCTAAAGTTTGCCTTGCGTATGAGGTCTTGCCTTGTCGTGGTGAAACAAAATTTTGCGTCTATTCACTAAAGACGGTCGATTTTTTTTAAGTGCCTCATTCAGGCTTGATAGCTGATGGGAATAATAATCAGCAGTTATCGTCTGGTTTGGTTCCAGAAATTCATAATAAATAATACCGGCCATATCCCATCAAATAGACATTCTCCTGTCCTTGGGGTGAAGGTCTAGTGTTTCATCTTTATCAAACCATTGGCGTTTGCGAACAGGATTATTGTAAAGGGCCCATTTTTCATCACCAGTAACGATACGGTTCAGAAAACTTTCATTTTCAAGCCATTGCAGTAGCTGAGAACACACATTCACTCTCTGCTGAAGGTTGGTGACGGAAAGTCTATGCGGAACCCATTTTCCCAGCTTTGAAACCTTTCCCAACTAAACCAGGTGCCTGTGAACTGTTCCATGCGATGAATTTAACCTCTGAGCTATTATATCGACTGTCAAATTTGGTTCAGCTTCCACGAGTTCAAGCAAGGCGTCAGAGTTAAAGACTTTAGGACGACCAGCGCGCGGGGCATCCTCCAGTTACCACTTCAGGATTTTGAAAACCACTCTTGCGCAGTCCTTACACTCACGGTATTCTCTCCGTGAACAGTGTTTATTTCTGCAGCAGCAGTTGTTGCATTTTTACCGCTCTTATAAAAAAGAATACAAAATATGCGTCTTATACGCGTTCGAAGATTCCATTTTATTTTTTAACAACTTGTGCTTCTATCCGCGATTAAAATCACTTGTTGAATGCCCAATATATCAAAGAAAATATAAATAGTACCGTTATATTCCGCGAATAATTTTTTGCATGCAAAAATCGTACAAAGGTGAAATTATGAGTATAGGAAATATTGGGTTATGGACTGACCTGATACATTTTAGGATGTTTTTTGAACCCATATTTTTAAAGCAATCTATTTTCTAGCATTCAGCAGTTTTTTTACTTAAAACTGAGACATTTTCGATGTACATGACAACTCTAAAATTGTATCCTTTTTTACTCTCCAATGATTAAAAATCCCTCATCCAGAAAATTGTTTCTTAACAATTTGAGTAGAGGAGGAACATTAGAAAAAACCAACATTTTTTATTCGTCAAAAATAAACCTGCAAAAACTAAATATATTTATGAGAATTAAATAAAAAAAAAAGCGAAGCACACCATGGTTTTTCTTCATCGACATTTAGAGCATTAAGAACTGCTCTGTTGGTTCCTCGAAGGTAGCACACAATCGCGACAACATTGTTGCCAAAATTTTGGCATCTTTGCTGTCGGGGCATGTCGACGATATGTGCCCGATTCCAAAATAAGGAAAAATATTCTGTTATATTCAACTTGTTATAATTTTATTTATATATGTGTGC
Organism: Anastrepha obliqua; assembly: GCF_027943255.1. Lineage (NCBI taxonomy): Eukaryota > Metazoa > Arthropoda > Insecta > Diptera > Tephritidae > Anastrepha > Anastrepha obliqua. The sequence goes on along the minus strand of NC_072897.1, from coordinate 50,250,670 downwards.
AATAGGGTGCGTGTAAATATTTGTGTGTGTATACTATTTATAAGTATATTAATTATTTACACAAATATGAATGTACTTATATATTAAACTTTAAAATTTTGTGAATCTGTTCTGGGTGTTAAAACTATCTTGATAAATTACACCTATGTCTCCTCTTTGGGCTGGTAGTTATTAAAATTAAAAATTGTGTAGTGATTTCGGCGCGGTTATTCATTACTGCATTGAACTTCTTTCGCTTTTTAGAATTTAATAGGACAATGCAAATGTTAAGTTGTACTTAGAGTTTAATTTATAGTTCCGGTTAAATCCATCCTAGTGCGGGGTTCTGGGCGACAATTGTGCTATTGCCGGGGTGGAATATGCCGGATCTAATAATTTGTGGGTATATATTGGCTCCGAGTTGTAACATTACGTTGTTTTTGTTGTTGAAGGAAGGGTCAGCGAGGAGTAAGTGATCGAAACTTTTTCGAATTTCTTCACTTATACCCTGTTCATGAGGTTGTGTGGGTAAATCCCTCGATATTAAAGCGTAGACTTTAAGACGCAACTGGTCGCCGGTTAGCGATCCGATTTTGAGGTTTCGGAAGCGATATTCGTTTAAATATGTTAGCGGCAGCCTCAGCCTTTTCACTAATTTTTAACCGATGGATGTTATTTTTTGAGTTGGGTTGATGATGACTTTGACATTATGCTATGTGTCATGTTGTTTGATGCGGATGAATGCCGTAGGCATAAGGGTCTACTTGGCCAGTAATGAGGGTGGTCCTGTAAATGTGGTAAAGGGATGTGTTTCGATCTTTTGTTCTTTTTTAGTTTCCCCGACGTGAGTATGTAACTTCGGATGCTCATGCAGGGTGGACCGATGCTTTCCAATGCATGTCGACATCTCTTTTCACTTATCCATTTTTTTGTCCGGTGTGATCTGGCCAAGCAATTAATGCAGTATTTCTGGGTTCTCGGGTTTTCGGGGTCCTTTATGGGTAGGGTTACTACATTTGGGGTTTCGACGAGTAGTTTTTTTGATTGCTTTCTTTGCGAAGTATATCTGCTGAGCAGACCAACGGCGTTCTGGGAACTTCCTCTATTTCCCAAAAACGAGGGAGTAAATTATCTTCATTTGTCGAACAACATCAAGAGGCATACCACGAATAGGAGAAGGAGCTCGACCAAACACCTTAAAAGGTTTTACGTGCCAATTATATATATACATACATAACTATATATGTATACATATGAAAATAAACCAAGACGAGAAATTAAAGTTAAAGTAAAGAACCTACCTCTTACATGTGATCCAGTATCCATAATATCCGATCTTAAAGAAGACAGGTTTGAAATAACAAATGCAATAAATAAACTAATGTGGAAAACCAAAGAGCTGCTAAACATGTTTATACTATCCTTCAAATATGATGAGGATATGAGGCTCAATTCTTAAGCCATTTAGACTGATACCTCAATGCAAAACTTGCCAATCTTACGGTCACACAAAAAACTACTGTTGCAAACCACCTCGATGTGTAAAATGTACAGGCAAACATAGTTGCATCCAACCAGATACCAAATACCCAAATGCTTTAATTGTGGGGAGGAACTGCCGGCCAACTATATAGGATGTTTAATAGCAAAGGAGCTACAAAAGATAAAAAGAATAAGACAAAAATAGCTCAAAAGAATTTTGCTCCACGTGCAAATACGTTGGCTCGTAATAAATAGATTCAAAAATAGATGCAGTTCTGAAGTTTAACCAGCTCAAATAAAAACATATGCATATATTGCAAGAGAAAATATACCCAAATCTCGAAACAACGAAAACAACAGTAGCGATACACTTTCCCAAATTCTTTCGTTTTTAAAGCAGTAAGAAACTTTTTATAATTCCCTGGAGAGACGTCTGGAGCGATTCGAAAAGCTCGCAAATAAAAATTTATAAGAATGGAGAAATCACTTCGAATAATGACATGGAATATGATCGGATTAACGAAACATTTAAATGAATTAGAACTAGTTTTCCAAATAGAAAAAATAGATGTGTATCTATCAGAAATCCACAAACGTGTGGGTTGTTAACACATTTACAAAGATTAAAAATTACAGCACTTATTACACAAATCGTCCTTTAAACAACGCCAGAGGGTGAAGTGCAATTCTGGTTAAAAATAGCATAAGACATATTGAAACAGAGAAAGTCTACATTGAAGAAATTCAATTCACCAGCATAACAATAAATGACGAAACGAACGAATTGTGCCTAACTGCAGTATATAGTCCTCCACGACATAACATCAAATCATTCCAACATGTATAAACAACATATTCAAAAGAATATGGGGAAACTCATAATAGGAGGAGACTTCAACGCAAACACGTTCATTGGGGCTGAAGACTTAAAACAACCAAAGCGTCAACTCTACAATGCTGCAAGGGAAACCGGTTGTGAATTTATATCCACCGGCAAGCCTACTTAGTGGTCAACATATCGAAATAAAACTCCAGATTTAATTGATTTTTTCATTCTAAACGGTAGTCGCGCACCAATCCTTTCGGCTATGGTGGCCGCCCTTAATCCAGTGCTAATAGTCGACGAGCATCCCTTGCCAACAGTGGAGAAATTGTTTTTCAAAATGGCTGGCGGATAAAAGTTTTCAAAAATTGACTGATCCACAACATATTTGCAATTAGAAATCCGCCCGAGCTAATACGAATGATGTATGGAATCGCAAGCGCTCCGGCAAAATCGCAGCGTCTAATGGAGCAATTACTAAGTGATATACTAGGGGTATCAGTATTTTTAGACGTTAGTAAGGTCACGGCACCAGATGATCACACGCACCGACAGCGCTTTGAAGAAGTTCAAAGAAGACTCGATTTCTGCAACGTGAGGATTAATTTTCGAAAATCCGAATTTTTTAAAGACAGCATAGAATACTGTGGTTACATTATCAGCAAAGAGGACATTCAAAGAATGAAATGTAAGATTCCGGCAATCCAAGACATGAAAGTACCTACTAACCGAGAGGATATTCGAGCCTTTATGGCCCTCGTGAGTTAGGGACGATTTGTGCGAAATTCAAGTGACATAATGGGACATTAATCGATTACTGCAAAACTGCGTGGAATTCATTTTGGATATTAAATGCAGGAATGCATTTAAAGAGATAAAGAAGCATATGCAATTAGATCTCATTCTCACGCATTATGATATGAAGCTACCAGTTACCTTTGATACTTACCATACATATGACGATGGACTGAAAGAAAGAAATGCGATGGACTGGGCAAAGCAAGAAAAACATACGACCTTGCGACGTCTACTACAACTGCCATCGAAAGGAGCGCAAATTCGGTGTTGGATTTATAGTGGGAGAGAGACTTCGCCCCCAAGTACTGTCGTTCACTCTGAAGGACGAGGGTTTTGCAATAATAAGCTTCAAATCGCCATTTTTTAACATATCCCTTTTCGCCCACGCCCCGCCGAAGGAGAAGGACGATGCAACCACAGATTTCTTCTATGGGAACTTGGAACGTTCCTATTAGCGCTGCCCCCGCCATAAAAGTTGTGCTCGGCGACTTCACTGCCATGGCAAGGAGGGAATATTTGGACCCACAGTCGGAAAATTTAGCCCACACAACGGAGCATCCGGTAACGGACAGAGGCTGACCGATTTCGTCAGGGCTCAAAAAACGTGAAACCACATCGATCATGTTGTGATAGGTGGAAGACATACTTCTAGTGTTTTAGACGTATGTACGATCCGAGGACCCTACATCGTCTCGGATCATTACCTTGTTGCAGCCAAACTTCGCACACACCTTTGTGCATCTAACTATACAAGGAATGTTCGACATCAGAAAGCTAAAATCGCAACAGACAGGCTCCTGCTCTCAGAGAGTACTTCCCAACAATCGGGCATGCAAGAGCAATGAAGCAACTTTTCTCGCTCTCTACGTACCACCGTCGAAGAAGAAATCCGAATTTAGCGAGCCCGAAAAAGCAATTGGTACGACGCGTAATGCCATGCTGCTGCGGAATGAAAGAATGCTGCCTATAGGGCCACGCTGCGATCGGGCGCAACGCGAGCCATGTGGGATAGCTAGAAAAAGAAGAGAGATGTATTATTTGAATGAAGAAAAGAGATGCCGAAATATGGGAATGCGAGGAACTTGAGATGCTGCCCAACAGAAAATACGCCGGAAGATTCTATCAGAAAGTTCTACGGCTTATGGAAAGTTTGAAGACCGGCGCGATTTCCTGTAAGAGCAAATACGACAATTTGGTGACTGACATCCATAGCGTGTTTGAACTGTGGTCCTCAAACCTGTTAAATAGTGACAACTGCGCATGTTACAGAGAATGTGAAGATCCCGATACCTCAATTGTTTACGACGGAATTTTCGTTCCCTACCCGTCCATGACGAGGTAAGAATAGCAATAGCGCGGCTAAAGAACAACAAAGCGGCGGGAGCCCACGGACTGCCGGCTGAGCTATTCAAACACGGTGGCAAGGAACTGGTAAGGTCTCGTATGCAAAATATGGTCGGATGAAGACATGCCTGCAGATTGGAATTTAAGTGTGGTCTGCCCAATCCATAAGAAAGGTTAGTCTGCAATCTGTGCCAATCATCGAGGAACTATTCTTCTAAATATCGCCTATAAGGTTCTAGTGAGCGCAGTGTGTGGAAGGCTGAAGCCTACCATCAAGCAACTGATTGGACCATATCAGTGCGGCTTTAAACCTGGAAAGTCCACCATCCACCTAATATTCACAATACCCCAAGTCTTGGAAAAGACCCATGAAAGGAGAATCGACACACATCATCTTTTCGTCGACTTCAAAGCTGTGTTCGACAGTACGAAAAGGAGATACCTATATGCCGCGATGTCTGAGATTGGTATCCCCGCAAAACTAATACGGCTATGCAAGATGACGTTGCTCAATACGAGCAGCGCCGTCAGAATTGGGAAGGATCTCTCCGAACCGATGGATACCAAACGAGGTTTCCGACAGGGTGTTTCGCTGTCGTGTGCTTCTTTAACCTAATGTTGGAAAGGATCGTACGACTCACAGAACTTTATCGCTTACGCACCATTTTTTATAAGAGCGTACAGTTGTTGGCGTATGCCGATGATATTGACATCATCGGCCTTAACACACGTGCTGTTATCTCTGCCTTTTCCAAACTCAATAAAGAGGCAAAGCGAATGGGTCTGGTGGTGAACGGGAACAAAACGAAGTACGTCCTGTCATCAAACAAACGACGTTGGCGACGGCGAGTATCGTAGGCGACGGAGCAATTAGCTGTATGAGCCTTACGACGACATGGTGCAGCGAATGAAGATCCAGCGGCTAGATTGGCTGGGTCATGTCGTACGAACGGGTACGAAAGATCCGGCTCTGAAAGTATTTGATGCGGTACCAGCTGGTGGTAGGATAGGAAGAGGAAGGCCTCCTCTGCGTTGGAAATATCCGGCGGAGAGGACTAGGCTTCACTTGGTGTGTCCAACTGGCGCCGGTTAGCATGAGAAAGGCGCGCTTTGTTAAACTCGGCCAAAATCACGTAAGCGGTTATCGCGTCTATTAAGAAGAAGAAGGAGTATGACAATAATCCCGTCAAGTAATAAATACGACCAAAGGTGGTCAAGGAGTAAACTACGCGAAGAGCTCCTGCTCAATATAAACAGGGGGTAGATATGGAAGAATTTTCATACAAATTTGTTCCTTAGTGGGCAAGACTACGCTGAATCCTTGATATTCGGGTTTGTTTTTTGGTTTTTCATAGCTTTTATATTTTTGATGAATTAAGTCTAAAATGTTGGTTAAACATTTTTCCTGGTTTCAAAGTAAATTTCACACTTCTCGTCCATAGTGAATACATTTTTTGTACATTGTTTATTAATTAAATAGTCCCATATTTGAAGATATATCTTAAATAAGATAGAACAAAAATGAATGAATTTGAAATTTTTTAGTACGAAATTTCGAAGACGTAAACTTGTTCTAAGCTAATGGCGGTTTTTGGTATCATTACTGTATGACTCTGCGTGCACTTGACACACAGCAGCTAAAACAATCACCATTCGATGTGGAGGGCTCATTTTATGAATGAACGAGTTTTGCTTTGAGAATTGTGCGTTTGCGTTGATGAATAGAATAGTGTTTGTTATAAAGGGTGTTTTTTTTTAGAGGTTAGGTTTTCAAGATGAAATAAAACGTATATAATTTAATGTTATGGCCAAGAATTTAGCTTTATTATAAAGATAAGGATTTGCCATTATGTTTTAAAAATGATTTCGGGCAAGTGGCCGCCGCGGCTGGCTCGAATAAATTCCAGCCGAGAGGCTCAATTTTCGACCACTTTTTGCAGCAATTAGGGCCGTATGTCAGCAATTACGCGCCGAATATTCTCTTCCAAGACGTCAATCGTCTTGGGCTTATCTGCGTAGACAAGCGACTTCACATAGCCCCACAAGAAATAGTCCAAAGGAGTTATATCGCACGATCTTGGAGGCCACGCCACAGTCCACGGCGCGAGATAATGCGCTCTCCAAAAGTTTCCTTCAATAAATCGATTGTTGCGTTGGCTGTATGGCATGTAGCGCCGTCTTTTTGGAACCAAAGGTCGTCCACATCAACATCGTCCAATTCAGGCACGAAAAAGTCATTAATCATGGCTCTATAGCGCTCTCCATTGACTGTAAAATTATGGCCGGCTTCATGGGTAGGGTAAAAGCTGGAGGAGGGTAAAAGTGAAATTTATCCCTAAAGCTGGTAGACGCGGTCATGATACAGCGAAGGATTTCAGACCCATCAGCCTATCCTCCTTCATCCTCAAAACTCTCGAGCGACTGTTGGATGTATATCTCAGGGAAAAGATTACACACTCAACGATTTCACCCACTCAACATGCCTATCTCAAAGGAAAATCCACAGAGACAGCTCTTCACGAGGTTGTAAGTGCGATTGAGAGGAGCATAGAATACAAGCAATACTCACTAGTCGCTTTTCTCGACATAGAGGGGGCCTTCAACAATGTCACCACAAGATCCATAACTGAGGCTCTTAACATGTTAGGCATAGACACAGGTCTCAACGAATGGATAGAGAACATGCTCAAAACTAGAATAATCATCGGTGAGGTAGGCAGCAGCACGATAAAACGCTCTGTCAACAGGGGAACCCCTCAGGGAGGAGTCTTATCCCCTCTACTGTGGTTACTAGTCGCCAACAACATCCTCACCAAATTTAACCAAAACCGAGTAGACGTCGCAAGGTCCAATGCTCTTCTTACCTTGCCCCGTCCATAGTTCCTAGTTCGTTCTACACGGGTCGTTATCAGTAGGGAAGGGCCCTGAAGGATCGTCAAACGTTTTTAATATAATACCGGTGAAAGTATTCACATTCTTTTATTATACATGAATTATATTTAGTTGTTATACTCTGTTCTAGAGGTAAAAAAATTTCCTGTAAGTGGTGGTTGTGAGATTTCCAAATCACACACAAATCATTACGCCTTTGGATCGGATAACGCCAAATAAGTTAACCAAAAGATATCTTGGTTAAGTCGATATGTGAGCAGATATTTGACATTGAAGCGCTTGTTAATATCCGCAAACGATATTTTCAAAGCGATATTCGACTGATTCTTGGAAATAAACGCTTATGGCTTAGATAATTCAACATAGCATGTTTCAAAATATTGAGAACCATTAGTGTGTCGAAAATAAATGGTATACTACTGTGGGCAAAAGGTAAGGTGAATTTGGTTGTAAAATGAAAAATCTTTATTTATTCTTGTAAATCAATTTCATCCCCCTCAAAATAATCCCCTCTCGATGAAATACACTTATGCCAACGATTTTTCCAATCGCCGAAACATGCCAAATAGTCCATTTCCGGTATAGCCATCAGCACCTTCTTCGATTCAGCTTTTATCTCCTCAATCGATTCGAAACGCGTTCCTCGGAGTGGTCTCTTGAGTTTTGGGAATAGCCAGAAGTCACACGGAGCCAAATCAGGCGAATACGGTGGATGCGGAACGATATGCGTGGAATTTTTGGCGAAATGGTCACGAAGAACGAGTGCAGTGTGAGACGGTGCATTATCATGATGCAAAAACCAAGAGTTGTTGGCCCATAATTCTGGTCTTTTTAGACGAATTGATTCACGTAAACGACGCATAACGATCAAATAATATTCCTTATTAACAGTTTGGCCAGGTGGAAGGAATTCATAGTGCACCACACCACGAAAATCGAAAAAAACTCTCATCATGACCTTTACTTTTGAACGACTTTGACGTGCTCTTTTCGGTCTGGCCTCGCCTTTAGCACGATATTCGTTTGATTGGTCGGTTGTTTCAGGGTCGTAAGCATAAATCCAAGTTTCATCTCCCGTAATGATGCATTTGAGCTTGTCCTGATAGTCTGAAAGCATTGTTTCACACATATCAACGCGACGACTTTTTTCCAAGAAATTGAGAGTTTTCGGTACCAAACGAGATTTGACTTTTCATAGGCCCAAATGGTCTTTCAAAATGGCTTTCACAGATCCTTCTGATATTCCGATCATATCAGTAAGGTCTTTAACAGTCAACCGACGATTTTTGAGCACTAACTCCTTCACTTTTTTGACGTGTTGGTCATCTGTTGACGTCGATGGTCGTCCGGAGCGCTCCAAGTCATCAAGTCTTTGCACCACTTATAAACATTTTTCTGCGACATGTTTGAATCACCAAATGCCTTCTGCAACATCCTAAACGTTTCCGCAGCCGAAATTTCATTCCGCAAACAAAATTTGATGGCACTTCTCTGCTCAATCAAATCAGACATTGTAAAAATCGAAAAATGCACTCTTGGTCGTTTGGTAAACACAAGCGTAAATATATTACTGATAATGACATTCACATGAAAGTTGGCCCAGATGTAATTAATAGTGCTGCCAACTCATGAAAAAAATAACTAGAGCGAAATTTTGATCCCGCGAAGTTTGACAAATAAATTCACCTTACTTTTTGCCCACACCTTTTGTTAATATACCTTTTTGGAACGGTAGCAAATTGTGTTTCCCAATCACCCTCATGGTTTTCATCATTGCCGTCATCTGTCTGATTATTTCATCCTGCTCCTCAAGAGCTACGCCGTAAGCGTGATATCCTTTACTTATGTCACAATTCGATACATTGACGTTAAGTATGTCGAAGTAATCATTTGTCTGAAAATATTGAAATTTAGGTATAAGTAAATATAATTATGTATATAGGCCAATGTTATATACTATTTTCAGCAATTGAAAACAATCATTCCAATTACTATATATTGCTGCAAATGACCTAAGCTTGCAGCTCTTGTTATAGCATGCGCCACCATATGGGCAAATACATAATTGGCAAATGTTTCATCTTCTGTCGGAGCGATCCCGTAACGTTCAAATGACGTGTAGAAATTTTATGTGTTATGGTCATGCCCGTAGATGTATCAGGTCAGTCCACAAGTTCGTGCGTTTTTTAAAGGTGATTTTAAAATTAATAAAAAACATGTTTAAAGTATTTATTAATCAATAATACATTTTCCTTCATTATTTACAATGTCTTCCCAACATATAGGCAAATTTTTAATTCCCTGCTCAAAAAATATGTTGTCCTTGGAGCCAAAATTCGCTTCAATATCCCTTTTTATAGCTTCTTTTGAGGAGTAGTTATTGTTACTCGTATGGGATTGAATTCCACGGAAAAGGTTATAATCACAAGGTGCAGTATCCGGAGAGTATGGTGGATGCGGCATTAGCTCCCATCCGCTTGCCTAAAGTTTGCCTTGCGTATGAGGTCTTGCCTTGTCGTGGTGAAACAAAATTTTGCGTCTATTCACTAAAGACGGTCGATTTTTTTTAAGTGCCTCATTCAGGCTTGATAGCTGATGGGAATAATAATCAGCAGTTATCGTCTGGTTTGGTTCCAGAAATTCATAATAAATAATACCGGCCATATCCCATCAAATAGACATTCTCCTGTCCTTGGGGTGAAGGTCTAGTGTTTCATCTTTATCAAACCATTGGCGTTTGCGAACAGGATTATTGTAAAGGGCCCATTTTTCATCACCAGTAACGATACGGTTCAGAAAACTTTCATTTTCAAGCCATTGCAGTAGCTGAGAACACACATTCACTCTCTGCTGAAGGTTGGTGACGGAAAGTCTATGCGGAACCCATTTTCCCAGCTTTGAAACCTTTCCCAACTAAACCAGGTGCCTGTGAACTGTTCCATGCGATGAATTTAACCTCTGAGCTATTATATCGACTGTCAAATTTGGTTCAGCTTCCACGAGTTCAAGCAAGGCGTCAGAGTTAAAGACTTTAGGACGACCAGCGCGCGGGGCATCCTCCAGTTACCACTTCAGGATTTTGAAAACCACTCTTGCGCAGTCCTTACACTCACGGTATTCTCTCCGTGAACAGTGTTTATTTCTGCAGCAGCAGTTGTTGCATTTTTACCGCTCTTATAAAAAAGAATACAAAATATGCGTCTTATACGCGTTCGAAGATTCCATTTTATTTTTTAACAACTTGTGCTTCTATCCGCGATTAAAATCACTTGTTGAATGCACAATATATCAAAGAAAATATAAATAGTACCGTTATATTCCGCGAATAATTTTTTGCATGCAAAAATCGTACAAAGGTGAAATTATGAGTATAGGAAATATTGGGTTATGGACTGACCTGATACATTTTAGGATGTTTTTTGAACCCATATTTTTAAAGCAATCTATTTTCTAGCATTCAGCAGTTTTTTTACTTAAAACTGAGACATTTTCGATGTACATGACAACTCTAAAATTGTATCCTTTTTTACTCTCCAATGATTAAAAATCCCTCATCCAGAAAATTGTTTCTTAACAATTTGAGTAGAGGAGGAACATTAGAAAAAACCAACATTTTTTATTCGTCAAAAATAAACCTGCAAAAACTAAATATATTTATGAGAATTAAATAAAAAAAAAAGCGAAGCACACCATGGTTTTTCTTCATCGACATTTAGAGCATTAAGAACTGCTCTGTTGGTTCCTCGAAGGTAGCACACAATCGCGACAACATTGTTGCCAAAATTTTGGCATCTTTGCTGTCGGGGCATGTCGACGATATGTGCCCGATTCCAAAATAAGGAAAAATATTCTGTTATATTCAACTTGTTATAATTTTATTTATATATGTGTGCAATAGGGTGCGTGTAAATATTTGTGTGTGTATACTATTTATAAGTATATTAATTATTTACACAAATATGAATGTACTTATATATTAAACTTTAAAATTTTGTGAATCTGTTCTGGGTGTTAAAACTATCTTGATAAATTACACCTATGTCTCCTCTTTGGGCTGGTAGTTATTAAAATTAAAAATTGTGTAGTGATTTCGGCGCGGTTATTCATTACTGCATTGAACTTCTTTCGCTTTTTAGAATTTAATAGGACAATGCAAATGTTAAGTTGTACTTAGAGTTTAATTTATAGTTCCGGTTAAATCCATCCTAGTGCGGGGTTCTGGGCGACAATTGTGCTATTGCCGGGGTGGAATATGCCGGATCTAATAATTTGTGGGTATATATTGGCTCCGAGTTGTAACATTACGTTGTTTTTGTTGTTGAAGGAAGGGTCAGCGAGGAGTAAGTGATCGAAACTTTTTCGAATTTCTTCACTTATACCCTGTTCATGAGGTTGTGTGGGTAAATCCCTCGATATTAAAGCGTAGACTTTAAGACGCAACTGGTCGCCGGTTAGCGATCCGATTTTGAGGTTTCGGAAGCGATATTCGTTTAAATATGTTAGCGGCAGCCTCAGCCTTTTCACTAATTTTTAACCGATGGATGTTATTTTTTGAGTTGGGTTGATGATGACTTTGACATTATGCTATGTGTCATGTTGTTTGATGCGGATGAATGCCGTAGGCATAAGGGTCTACTTGGCCAGTAATGAGGGTGGTCCTGTAAATGTGGTAAAGGGATGTGTTTCGATCTTTTGTTCTTTTTTAGTTTCCCCGACGTGAGTATGTAACTTCGGATGCTCATGCAGGGTGGACCGATGCTTTCCAATGCATGTCGACATCTCTTTTCACTTATCCATTTTTTTGTCCGGTGTGATCTGGCCAAGCAATTAATGCAGTATTTCTGGGTTCTCGGGTTTTCGGGGTCCTTTATGGGTAGGGTTACTACATTTGGGGTTTCGACGAGTAGTTTTTTTGATTGCTTTCTTTGCGAAGTATATCTGCTGAGCAGACCAACGGCGTTCTGGGAACTTCCTCTATTTCCCAAAAACGAGGGAGTAAATTATCTTCATTTGTCGAACAACATCAAGAGGCATACCACGAATAGGAGAAGGAGCTCGACCAAACACCTTAAAAGGTTTTACGTGCCAATTATATATATACATACATAACTATATATGTATACATATGAAAATAAACCAAGACGAGAAATTAAAGTTAAAGTAAAGAACCTACCTCTTACATGTGATCCAGTATCCATAATATCCGATCTTAAAGAAGACAGGTTTGAAATAACAAATGCAATAAATAAACTAATGTGGAAAACCAAAGAGCTGCTAAACATGTTTATACTATCCTTCAAATATGATGAGGATATGAGGCTCAATTCTTAAGCCATTTAGACTGATACCTCAATGCAAAACTTGCCAATCTTACGGTCACACAAAAAACTACTGTTGCAAACCACCTCGATGTGTAAAATGTACAGGCAAACATAGTTGCATCCAACCAGATACCAAATACCCAAATGCTTTAATTGTGGGGAGGAACTGCCGGCCAACTATATAGGATGTTTAATAGCAAAGGAGCTACAAAAGATAAAAAGAATAAGACAAAAATAGCTCAAAAGAATTTTGCTCCACGTGCAAATACGTTGGCTCGTAATAAATAGATTCAAAAATAGATGCAGTTCTGAAGTTTAACCAGCTCAAATAAAAACATATGCATATATTGCAAGAGAAAATATACCCAAATCTCGAAACAACGAAAACAACAGTAGCGATACACTTTCCCAAATTCTTTCGTTTTTAAAGCAGTAAGAAACTTTTTATAATTCCCTGGAGAGACGTCTGGAGCGATTCGAAAAGCTCGCAAATAAAAATTTATAAGAATGGAGAAATCACTTCGAATAATGACATGGAATATGATCGGATTAACGAAACATTTAAATGAATTAGAACTAGTTTTCCAAATAGAAAAAATAGATGTGTATCTATCAGAAATCCACAAACGTGTGGGTTGTTAACACATTTACAAAGATTAAAAATTACAGCACTTATTACACAAATCGTCCTTTAAACAACGCCAGAGGGTGAAGTGCAATTCTGGTTAAAAATAGCATAAGACATATTGAAACAGAGAAAGTCTACATTGAAGAAATTCAATTCACCAGCATAACAATAAATGACGAAACGAACGAATTGTGCCTAACTGCAGTATATAGTCCTCCACGACATAACATCAAATCATTCCAACATGTATAAACAACATATTCAAAAGAATATGGGGAAACTCATAATAGGAGGAGACTTCAACGCAAACACGTTCATTGGGGCTGAAGACTTAAAACAACCAAAGCGTCAACTCTACAATGCTGCAAGGGAAACCGGTTGTGAATTTATATCCACCGGCAAGCCTACTTAGTGGTCAACATATCGAAATAAAACTCCAGATTTAATTGATTTTTTCATTCTAAACGGTAGTCGCGCACCAATCCTTTCGGCTATGGTGGCCGCCCTTAATCCAGTGCTAATAGTCGACGAGCATCCCTTGCCAACAGTGGAGAAATTGTTTTTCAAAATGGCTGGCGGATAAAAGTTTTCAAAAATTGACTGATCCACAACATATTTGCAATTAGAAATCCGCCCGAGCTAATACGAATGATGTATGGAATCGCAAGCGCTCCGGCAAAATCGCAGCGTCTAATGGAGCAATTACTAAGTGATATACTAGGGGTATCAGTATTTTTAGACGTTAGTAAGGTCACGGCACCAGATGATCACACGCACCGACAGCGCTTTGAAGAAGTTCAAAGAAGACTCGATTTCTGCAACGTGAGGATTAATTTTCGAAAATCCGAATTTTTTAAAGACAGCATAGAATACTGTGGTTACATTATCAGCAAAGAGGACATTCAAAGAATGAAATGTAAGATTCCGGCAATCCAAGACATGAAAGTACCTACTAACCGAGAGGATATTCGAGCCTTTATGGCCCTCGTGAGTTAGGGACGATTTGTGCGAAATTCAAGTGACATAATGGGACATTAATCGATTACTGCAAAACTGCGTGGAATTCATTTTGGATATTAAATGCAGGAATGCATTTAAAGAGATAAAGAAGCATATGCAATTAGATCTCATTCTCACGCATTATGATATGAAGCTACCAGTTACCTTTGATACTTACCATACATATGACGATGGACTGAAAGAAAGAAATGCGATGGACTGGGCAAAGCAAGAAAAACATACGACCTTGCGACGTCTACTACAACTGCCATCGAAAGGAGCGCAAATTCGGTGTTGGATTTATAGTGGGAGAGAGACTTCGCCCCCAAGTACTGTCGTTCACTCTGAAGGACGAGGGTTTTGCAATAATAAGCTTCAAATCGCCATTTTTTAACATATCCCTTTTCGCCCACGCCCCGCCGAAGGAGAAGGACGATGCAACCACAGATTTCTTCTATGGGAACTTGGAACGTTCCTATTAGCGCTGCCCCCGCCATAAAAGTTGTGCTCGGCGACTTCACTGCCATGGCAAGGAGGGAATATTTGGACCCACAGTCGGAAAATTTAGCCCACACAACGGAGCATCCGGTAACGGACAGAGGCTGACCGATTTCGTCAGGGCTCAAAAAACGTGAAACCACATCGATCATGTTGTGATAGGTGGAAGACATACTTCTAGTGTTTTAGACGTATGTACGATCCGAGGACCCTACATCGTCTCGGATCATTACCTTGTTGCAGCCAAACTTCGCACACACCTTTGTGCATCTAACTATACAAGGAATGTTCGACATCAGAAAGCTAAAATCGCAACAGACAGGCTCCTGCTCTCAGAGAGTACTTCCCAACAATCGGGCATGCAAGAGCAATGAAGCAACTTTTCTCGCTCTCTACGTACCACCGTCGAAGAAGAAATCCGAATTTAGCGAGCCCGAAAAAGCAATTGGTACGACGCGTAATGCCATGCTGCTGCGGAATGAAAGAATGCTGCCTATAGGGCCACGCTGCGATCGGGCGCAACGCGAGCCATGTGGGATAGCTAGAAAAAGAAGAGAGATGTATTATTTGAATGAAGAAAAGAGATGCCGAAATATGGGAATGCGAGGAACTTGAGATGCTGCCCAACAGAAAATACGCCGGAAGATTCTATCAGAAAGTTCTACGGCTTATGGAAAGTTTGAAGACCGGCGCGATTTCCTGTAAGAGCAAATACGACAATTTGGTGACTGACATCCATAGCGTGTTTGAACTGTGGTCCTCAAACCTGTTAAATAGTGACAACTGCGCATGTTACAGAGAATGTGAAGATCCCGATACCTCAATTGTTTACGACGGAATTTTCGTTCCCTACCCGTCCATGACGAGGTAAGAATAGCAATAGCGCGGCTAAAGAACAACAAAGCGGCGGGAGCCCACGGACTGCCGGCTGAGCTATTCAAACACGGTGGCAAGGAACTGGTAAGGTCTCGTATGCAAAATATGGTCGGATGAAGACATGCCTGCAGATTGGAATTTAAGTGTGGTCTGCCCAATCCATAAGAAAGGTTAGTCTGCAATCTGTGCCAATCATCGAGGAACTATTCTTCTAAATATCGCCTATAAGGTTCTAGTGAGCGCAGTGTGTGGAAGGCTGAAGCCTACCATCAAGCAACTGATTGGACCATATCAGTGCGGCTTTAAACCTGGAAAGTCCACCATCCACCTAATATTCACAATACCCCAAGTCTTGGAAAAGACCCATGAAAGGAGAATCGACACACATCATCTTTTCGTCGACTTCAAAGCTGTGTTCGACAGTACGAAAAGGAGATACCTATATGCCGCGATGTCTGAGATTGGTATCCCCGCAAAACTAATACGGCTATGCAAGATGACGTTGCTCAATACGAGCAGCGCCGTCAGAATTGGGAAGGATCTCTCCGAACCGATGGATACCAAACGAGGTTTCCGACAGGGTGTTTCGCTGTCGTGTGCTTCTTTAACCTAATGTTGGAAAGGATCGTACGACTCACAGAACTTTATCGCTTACGCACCATTTTTTATAAGAGCGTACAGTTGTTGGCGTATGCCGATGATATTGACATCATCGGCCTTAACACACGTGCTGTTATCTCTGCCTTTTCCAAACTCAATAAAGAGGCAAAGCGAATGGGTCTGGTGGTGAACGGGAACAAAACGAAGTACGTCCTGTCATCAAACAAACGACGTTGGCGACGGCGAGTATCGTAGGCGACGGAGCAATTAGCTGTATGAGCCTTACGACGACATGGTGCAGCGAATGAAGATCCAGCGGCTAGATTGGCTGGGTCATGTCGTACGAACGGGTACGAAAGATCCGGCTCTGAAAGTATTTGATGCGGTACCAGCTGGTGGTAGGATAGGAAGAGGAAGGCCTCCTCTGCGTTGGAAATATCCGGCGGAGAGGACTAGGCTTCACTTGGTGTGTCCAACTGGCGCCGGTTAGCATGAGAAAGGCGCGCTTTGTTAAACTCGGCCAAAATCACGTAAGCGGTTATCGCGTCTATTAAGAAGAAGAAGGAGTATGACAATAATCCCGTCAAGTAATAAATACGACCAAAGGTGGTCAAGGAGTAAACTACGCGAAGAGCTCCTGCTCAATATAAACAGGGGGTAGATATGGAAGAATTTTCATACAAATTTGTTCCTTAGTGGGCAAGACTACGCTGAATCCTTGATATTCGGGTTTGTTTTTTGGTTTTTCATAGCTTTTATATTTTTGATGAATTAAGTCTAAAATGTTGGTTAAACATTTTTCCTGGTTTCAAAGTAAATTTCACACTTCTCGTCCATAGTGAATACATTTTTTGTACATTGTTTATTAATTAAATAGTCCCATATTTGAAGATATATCTTAAATAAGATAGAACAAAAATGAATGAATTTGAAATTTTTTAGTACGAAATTTCGAAGACGTAAACTTGTTCTAAGCTAATGGCGGTTTTTGGTATCATTACTGTATGACTCTGCGTGCACTTGACACACAGCAGCTAAAACAATCACCATTCGATGTGGAGGGCTCATTTTATGAATGAACGAGTTTTGCTTTGAGAATTGTGCGTTTGCGTTGATGAATAGAATAGTGTTTGTTATAAAGGGTGTTTTTTTTTAGAGGTTAGGTTTTCAAGATGAAATAAAACGTATATAATTTAATGTTATGGCCAAGAATTTAGCTTTATTATAAAGATAAGGATTTGCCATTATGTTTTAAAAATGATTTCGGGCAAGTGGCCGCCGCGGCTGGCTCGAATAAATTCCAGCCGAGAGGCTCAATTTTCGACCACTTTTTGCAGCAATTAGGGCCGTATGTCAGCAATTACGCGCCGAATATTCTCTTCCAAGACGTCAATCGTCTTGGGCTTATCTGCGTAGACAAGCGACTTCACATAGCCCCACAAGAAATAGTCCAAAGGAGTTATATCGCACGATCTTGGAGGCCACGCCACAGTCCACGGCGCGAGATAATGCGCTCTCCAAAAGTTTCCTTCAATAAATCGATTGTTGCGTTGGCTGTATGGCATGTAGCGCCGTCTTTTTGGAACCAAAGGTCGTCCACATCAACATCGTCCAATTCAGGCACGAAAAAGTCATTAATCATGGCTCTATAGCGCTCTCCATTGACTGTAAAATTATGGCCGGCTTCATTTTTAAAGAAATATGGACCAATTATTCCCTCTGCCCATAGAGCACACCAAACAGTGACTTTTTGAGGATGTAACGGCGTCTCAGCAATGGCTTGGGGATTATGTTCACTCCAAATGCGACAATTTTGCTTATTGACATACCCATTCAAACAAAAGTGAGCTTCATTGCTCAACAAAATTTTCTTGTGATGCGTCGCGCGAACCGAACCATTATTTTCGTAATAAATTTCCACGATTTGCAAACGTTGTTCAGGTGTAAGTTTTTTCATTATGAAATGGCAAACCAAACTGAGCATACTTGATTTATGCAGCTGTCAAAAAGACCATCTACGAAAAAAGTAGTGCCAACTTGAAAACCTAACCTGTAAAAAAAAAACACCCTTTATTAAAGAACATTTTAGAATGCTTAGTGGCAAAGCGGCCATAGCGCTGCGAACGAGAAGTGTTATTTCAAGCCCGATTGTTGGACAGTATTGTAGCTTTTCGATGTGGAAGATTCTTTGTGTAGTTAGATGTACGTTTTTGGGTGCACAGATGCGTGTGTGTAATTTGGCTGCAGCAAGGTTATGATCCAAGTCGGTGTTGGGTCTTCGGACCGTACGTGCATCTGAAACACACTCAGAAGCGTGTATGGCGTATCACAGCATTCTCGATCCGGTTTCGCGGTTGTCGATCAAGAAACGGCCACGTTGCTTGGTGTATCTTCTTATGCTGAAATCTGGTGCTGCAGACAACCATGTTTCGAGTCCCAGCGAAGTCGATCAGCCTCTGTCCGTTACTGGACGTTTCGTTCTGCAAGTGAAGTTTTCGACTGTGGGACCAAACACTCCCTCCTTGCCCACCATGTCGTTGAAGTCGCCTAGCACAATTTTTATGTCGTGGCGGGGGCAGCGCTTATAGAAACGTTCCAGCTTCTCATAGAAGAAATCTTTGGTCGCATCGTCGTTCTCTTTCGTCGGGGCGTTAGCACAAAGAGCGGATTACTTCGAGACGATCGTCCACTCGAGAGAACGACAGTACTTGGTGACAAAGTCTCTCTCCCACAACAAATCCAACACCGAGTAGACGTCGCAAGGTCCAATGCTCTTCTTACCTTGCCCCGTCCATAGTTCCTAGTTCGTTCTACACGGGTCGTTATCAGTAGGGAAGGGCCCTGAAGGATCGTCAAACGTTTTTAATATAATACCGGTGAAAGTATTCACATTCTTTTATTATACATGAATTATATTTAGTTGTTATACTCTGTTCTAGAGGTAAAAAAATTTCCTGTAAGTGGTGGTTGTGAGATTTCCAAATCACACACAAATCATTACGCCTTTGGATCGGATAACGCCAAATAAGTTAACCAAAAGATATCTTGGTTAAGTCGATATGTGAGCAGATATTTGACATTGAAGCGCTTGTTAATATCCGCAAACGATATTTTCAAAGCGATATTCGACTGATTCTTGGAAATAAACGCTTATGGCTTAGATAATTCAACATAGCATGTTTCAAAATATTGAGAACCATTAGTGTGTCGAAAATAAATGGTATACTACTGTGGGCAAAAGGTAAGGTGATTTTGGTTGTAAAATGAAAAATCTTTATTTATTCTTGTAAATCAATTTCATCCCCCTCAAAATAATCCCCTCTCGATGAAATACACTTATGCCAACGATTTTTCCAATCGGCGAAACTTGCCAAATAGTCCATTTCCGGTATAACCATCAGCACCTTCTTCGATTCAGCTTTTATCTCCTCAATCGATTCGAAACGCGTTCCTCGGAGTTGTCTCTTGAGTTTTGGGAATAGCCAGAAGTCACACGGAGCCAAATCAGGCGAATACGGTGGATGCGGAACGATATGCGTGGAATTTTTGGCGAAATGGTCACGAAGAACGAGTGCAGTGTGAGACGGTGCATTATCATGATGCAAAAACCAAGAGTTGTTGGCCCATAATTCTGGTCTTTTTAGACGAATTGATTCACGTAAACGACGCATAACGATCAAATAATATTCCTTATTAACAGTTTGGCCAGGTGGAAGGAATTCATAGTGCACCACACCACGAAAATCGAAAAAAACTCTCATCATGACCTTTACTTTTGAACGACTTTGACGTGCTCTTTTCGGTCTGGCCTCGCCTTTAGCACGATATTCGTTTGATTGGTCGGTTGTTTCAGGGTCGTAAGCATAAATCCAAGTTTCATCTCCCGTAATGATGCATTTGAGCTTGTCCTGATAGTCTGAAAGCATTGTTTCACACATATCAACGCGACGACTTTTTTCCAAGAAATTGAGAGTTTTCGGTACCAAACGAGATTTGACTTTTCATAGGCCCAAATGGTCTTTCAAAATGGCTTTCACAGATCCTTCTGATATTCCGATCATATCAGTAAGGTCTTTAACAGTCAACCGACGATTTTTGAGCACTAACTCCTTCACTTTTTTGACGTGTTGGTCATCTGTTGACGTCGATGGTCGTCCGGAGCGCTCCAAGTCATCAAGTCTTTGCACCACTTATAAACATTTTTCTGCGACATGTTTGAATCACCAAATGCCTTCTGCAACATCCTAAACGTTTCCGCAGCCGAAATTTCATTCCGCAAACAAAATTTGATGGCACTTCTCTGCTCAATCAAATCAGACATTGTAAAAATCGAAAAATGCACTCTTGGTCGTTTGGTAAACACAAGCGTAAATATATTACTGATAATGACATTCACATGAAAGTTGGCCCAGATGTAATTAATAGTGCTGCCAACTCATGAAAAAAATAACTAGAGCGAAATTTTGATCCCGCGAAGTTTGACAAATAAATTCACCTTACTTTTTGCCCACACCTTTTGTTAATATACCTTTTTGGAACGGTAGCAAATTGTGTTTCCCAATCACCCTCATGGTTTTCATCATTGCCGTCATCTGTCTGATTATTTCATCCTGCTCCTCAAGAGCTACGCCGTAAGCGTGATATCCTTTACTTATGTCACAATTCGATACATTGACGTTAAGTATGTCGAAGTAATCATTTGTCTGAAAATATTGAAATTTAGGTATAAGTAAATATAATTATGTATATAGGCCAATGTTATATACTATTTTCAGCAATTGAAAACAATCATTCCAATTACTATATATTGCTGCAAATGAGCTAAGCTTGCAGCTCTTGTTATAGCATGCGCCACCATATGGGCAAATACATAATTGGCAAATGTTTCATCTTCTGTCGGAGCGATCCCGTAACGTTCAAATGACGTGTAGAAATTTTATGTGTTATGGTCATGCCCGTAGATGTATCAGGTCAGTCCACAAGTTCGTGCGTTTTTTAAAGGTGATTTTAAAATTAATAAAAAACATGTTTAAAGTATTTATTAATCAATAATACATTTTCCTTCATTATTTACAATGTCTTCCCAACATATAGGCAAATTTTTAATTCCCTGCTCAAAAAATATGTTGTCCTTGGAGCCAAAATTCGCTTCAATATCCCTTTTTATAGCTTCTTTTGAGGAGTAGTTATTGTTACTCGTATGGGATTGAATTCCACGGAAAAGGTTATAATCACAAGGTGCAGTATCCGGAGAGTATGGTGGATGCGGCATTAGCTCCCATCCGCTTGCCTAAAGTTTGCCTTGCGTATGAGGTCTTGCCTTGTCGTGGTGAAACAAAATTTTGCGTCTATTCACTAAAGACGGTCGATTTTTTTTAAGTGCCTCATTCAGGCTTGATAGCTGATGGGAATAATAATCAGCAGTTATCGTCTGGTTTGGTTCCAGAAATTCATAATAAATAATACCGGCCATATCCCATCAAATAGACATTCTCCTGTCCTTGGGGTGAAGGTCTAGTGTTTCATCTTTATCAAACCATTGGCGTTTGCGAACAGGATTATTGTAAAGGACCCATTTTTCATCACCAGTAACGATACGGTTCAGAAAACTTTCATTTTCAAGCCATTGCAGTAGCTGAGAACACACATTCACTCTCTGCTGAAGGTTGGTGACGGAAAGTCTATGCGGAACCCATTTTCCCAGCTTTGAAACCTTTCCCAACTAAACCAGGTGCCTGTGAACTGTTCCATGCGATGAATTTAACCTCTGAGCTATTATATCGACTGTCAAATTTGGTTCAGCTTCCACGAGTTCAAGCAAGGCGTCGGAGTTAAAGACTTCAGGACGACCAGCGCGCGGGGCATCCTCCAGTTACCACTTCAGGATTTTGAAAACCACTCTTGCGCAGTCCTTACACTCACGGTATTCTCTCCGTGAACAGTGTTTATTTCTGCAGCAGCAGTTGTTGCATTTTTACCGCTCTTATAAAAAAGAATACAAAATATGCGTCTTATACGCGTTCGAAGATTCCATTTTATTTTTTAACAACATGTGCTTCTATCCGCGATTAAAATCACTTGTTGAATGCACAATGTATCAAAGAAAATATAAATAGTACCGTTATATTCCGCGAATAATTTTTTGCATGCAAAAATCGTACAAAGGTGAAATTATGGGTATAGGAAATATTGGGTTATGGACTGACCTGATACATCTTAGGATGTTTTTTGAACCCACATTTTTAAAGCAATCTATTTTCTAGCATTCAGCAGTTTTTTTACTTAAAACTGAGACATTTTCGATGTACATGACAACTCTAAAATTGTATCCTTTTTTACTCTCCAATGATTAAAAATCCCTCATCCAGAAAATTGTTTCTTAACAATTTGAGTAGAGGAGGAACATTAGAAAAAACCAACATTTTTTATTGGTCAAAAATAAACCCGCAAAAACTAAATATATTTATGAGAATTAAATAAAAAAAAAGCGAAGCACACCATGGTTTTTCTTCATCGACATTTAGAGCATTAAGAACTGCTCTGTTGGTTCCTCGAAGGTAGCACACAATCGCGACAACATTGTTGCCAAAATTTTGGCATCTTTGCTGTCGGGGCATGTCGACGATATGTGCCCGATTCCAAAATAAGGAAAAATATTCTGTTATATTCAACTTGTTATAATTTTATTTATATATGTGTGCAATAGGGTGCGTGTAAATATTTGTGTGTGTATACTATTTATAAGTATATTAATTATTTACACAAATATGAATGTACTTATATATTAAACTTTAAAATTTTGTGAATCTGTTCTGGGTGTTAAAACTATCTTGATAAATTCCACCTATGTCTCCTCTTTGGGCTGGTAGTTATTAAAATTAAAAATTGTGTAGTGATTTCGGCGCGGTTATTCATTACTGCATTGAACTTCTTTCGCTTTTTAGAATTTAATAGGACAATGCAAATGTTAAGTTGTACTTAGAGTTTAATTTATAGTTCCGGTTAAATCCATCCTAGTGCGGGGTTCTGGGCGACAATTGTGCTATTGCCGGGGTGGAATATGCCGGATCTAATAATTTGTGGGTATATATTGGCTCCGAGTTGTAACATTACGTTGTTTTTGTTGTTGAAGGAAGGGTCAGCGAGGAGTAAGTGATCGAAACTTTTTCGAATTTCTTCACTTATACCCTGTTCATGAGGTTGTGTGGGTAAATCCCTCGATATTAAAGCGTAGACTTTAAGACGCAACTGGTCGCCGGTTAGCGATCCGATTTTGAGGTTTCGGAAGCGATATTCGTTTAAATATGTTAGCGGCAGCCTCAGCCTTTTCACTAATTTTTAACCGATGGATGTTATTTTTTGAGTTGGGTTGATGATGACTTTGACATTATGCTATGAGTCATGTTGTTTGATGCGGATGAATGCCGTAGGCATAAGGGTCTACTTGGCCAGTAATGAGGGTGGTCCTGTAAATGTGGTAAAGGGATGTGTTTCGATCTTTTGTTCTTTTTTAGTTTCCCCGACGTGAGTATGTAACTTCGGATGCTCATGCAGGGTGGACCGATGCTTTCCAATGCATGTCGACATCTCTTTTCACTTATCCATTTTTTTGTCCGGTGTGATCTGGCCAAGCAATTAATGCAGTATTTCTGGGTTCTCGGGTTTTCGGGGTCCTTTATGGGTAGGGTTACTACATTTGGGGTTTCGACGAGTAGTTTTTTTGATTGCTTTCTTTGCGAAGTATATCTGCTGAGCAGACCAACGGCGTTCTGGGAACTTCCTCTATTTCCCAAAAACGAGGGAGTAAATTATCTTCATTTGTCGAACAACATCAAGAGGCATACCACGAATAGGAGAAGGAGCTCGACCAAACACCTTAAAAGGTTTTACGTGCCAATTATATATATACATACATAACTATATATGTATACATATGAAAATAAACCAAGACGAGAAATTAAAGTTAAAGTAAAGAACCTACCTCTTACATGTGATCCAGTATCCATAATATCCGATCTTAAAGAAGACAGGTTTGAAATAACAAATGCAATAAATAAACTAATGTGGAAAACCAAAGAGCTGCTAAACATGTTTATACTATCCTTCAAATATGATGAGGATATGAGGCTCAATTCTTAAGCCATTTAGACTGATACCTGTAGCCTTTTTCTTGGAAATAAAAAGTAGTGTGTTTATGCTTACAGATGAGAAAAGAGAATTAACGAGTTTATTTTACGCATGTACACATGAGTATAAGAATAAGATGATGCAATGAACACAGCAATGAACACAGCACACAATCAGCTGTTTGTTTGCTTTAACCTTTGTATTTTTGTGTAACACTTCCACTTTCATTGATCAGATTATTCATTTTCAAAACATGAACAAACTTTCAGAAGTGACTTAAAATGATTGAAATTTGAAATCGTTAGAGGCTTCGTGAAAATATCCGCCAGCTGTGTATTTGTTGGCACGTACTTGAGCGTGAAGCCTTTGTTCTCATACACCTCTCTGATGAAATGAAATTTGACCTCAATATGTTTGGTCCTCTTGTGGTATTGTGGATTCTTCACCAGTTTAATTGCGCTTTGATTGTCTAAACAAAGTTCTGGTACTGTGCGATTTCCGGACATTTCCTCCAATAATCGACGAACCCAAATTAGTTCTTTTACTGACTTACAAGCGGCCATGTACTCTGCTTCGGTTGTTGAGAGTGCAACTGTTTGCTGAATTTTTGATGACCACGAAATAGGACCGCCGCATAACATGATTACATAACCTCCAGTTGATCGCCTTGTCCCCAAATCACCAGCAAAGTCCGAATCACTGAAGCAGGTCAAAGACAAATTATTAATTTTCTTGAATAAAATACCTTCACTGAGAGTCCCTCGTAGATATCTGAAGATTCGCTTTATCAAGACGATATGTTCGCTGGTATAAGTGTCCAGAAAACGACTTGCATACGACACCGCATAGGCTAGATCAGGTCGTGTCACTGTAGACAAATACATAAGAGATCCAACAGCTTCGCGATATGGGTACTGCACTTGCTGACTGCTTTCTGTGTTTAAATTTGCACCTTCTGCTGGAGTTGTGACGGGCTTGGCGTCGAGCATTCCAAATCGTTCCAACACTTTTGTTGCGTATGTTTGTTCGTGAGATAATCGATCAGCTTACAAAGTGCTTCTGTTGTTTGCGCTGCTATGATGCCATCGTCAATATAAATTGCAAGAATTAATTTCGCACTGTTAAAATTCCCGATAAAAACGCATGTGCGCTCTGCACTGACTTTTAGATTACAAGTCTCCAGCATCTGAGTAAATTTCTGATTCCAACATCTCGATGCCTACTTTAAACCATAAAGACTTTTGTTCAGCTTACACACCTTGTCAGTTCCATCTTCGTAACCAGTAGGTTGATGCATATAAATCTCCTCGCTTAGAGTTCCGTAGAGAAACGCTGTCTTCACATCAAACTGCTTTACAATCATGTCAAGCTCAACTGACATGGCAAAAATCATTCTAATTGACGTAAACTTGGCAACAGGGCTAAAAGTCTCGAAGTAATCAGTACCAAACTTTTGCGTAAAGCCACGAGCGACTAAACGCGCCTTAAAACGTTCGATTTCACCTTCCTTTCCACGCTTGATTTTGTAGACCCATTTGTTAGAAATCGCTGTTCTACCTGTAGGCAAACTTACCAGGGACCAGGTTTGGTTTGTTATTAACGATGAAAACTCCTCATCCATGGCACGCTTCCACTGCGCACAATGGTTACTAGACACTGCTTTCACATAGCAATCCGGCTCATCTGCTTCAGCAATATACGCATAGCTTAGTGCAGCTTTACTTTCAATATCTCCTCTTTGCGAACGTGTCATGATCCTACGTATCTGCGGTTGATTGGTTGCATCTTCACTATCTTGATTGCCACAGCTTTCAGTTATGGTTTCTGGTTTGTTAGCATTCGTAGTTGGTTCTTCCACTGCTTCAGCTTGTTCTTCATGCACATATGCGGCTTCTTTGCAGGTTTCTTTGATTATAACGTCTCTTGATACTTCAATTTTTCTTTCATTAGGTATCCAAACCCTATAGCCCTTGCAGTTTTCCTCGTAGCCTACAAACACACCTTTCTTGGATTTCGCATTAAGTTTTCTTCGCTTTTCCTGTGGTATATGCACAAAAACCTCCGATCCAAAAACTCGAAGTACAGACAAGTCAGCCTGTTTATTAAACCACAATTCAAATGGTGATTTACCATCCACTTGACATTTACCACTCCGATTAAGAGTGTACACGATATTGTTCACTGCTTCACCCCAGTATTTCAGGCTCAATTCTTTGGCGTGAATCATAGACCGTGCACCTTCGATAATTGTTCTCATGTCTCTTTCTGCGCGGCCATTGTGTTCTGGCGTATATGGTGTTGATTTTTGATGAACCACTTTTCTTCTACTAAATATTTCTGCCACGTCTTTGTTAACGAACTCTAGTCCGTTATCGGAACGGATGCACTGTACTCGCTTTCCGGTTTCTGCTTCAGCTTTATCTAAAAAACGTTCAACAAATAATGCATCATCTGCTTTTGACTTTATGCAATAGACACATCGATAATTTGAAAAATCATCACGAAATAGCAACATATAGCGCGCACCACCATATGAAATCTCTTGCATAGGGCCGCATAAATCAGTGTGAACAAGCTTTCCTATCGAATTAGCTCTGTTTTTGCTTTCATGGAATGGCATCCGATGCTGTTTACCGAATACACATCCCTCACAAAAAAAATCATTGCTATTAAAAGAAATACTTCGTTGAGTTAGTACGCTCTTCACATGGTCTTTAGCTTGATGACACATGCGTTCATGCCAAAGTTGCAACGACTCAGATTTCGCACTAAAATTCGCCTGAGCTTCCACGCCGTTAACCTTCAATAATAGCATAAACAATTTCGAATTTTCTCGTAGACCTTGTAAGCACACTTTGCCTTGTTTTTTAAAATAGCAATCATTGCCCTCCGCTATCAATGAGTAACCTTTGTCTAAACATGCGTTGGATGAAAATAAGTTCATTTTAATACCAGGTACATATAGCACATCAGCCAAGTACTTTGCGTTCCAGACGTTGCCATTATAAGCTTCAACTTGAATATCCCCCCTACCATATGCTTGCACTATGGAACCATCCGCAATGCGAACATCTTTTGGAGTATCAAACTTGACATAATCATGGAACCATTCTTTGCGATAAGACATGTGATCGCTAGCACCAGAGTCCATGTACCAACTGCTCTCACGTGATATGTTTGATTGCACAAACATAACCTCACTAACAAAAGCATTACCATGTGCTAATTTTTTAACACTTTCTCTATTTGGACAGTCTCGTTTCCAATGACCAAACTTTTTGCAAATGAAACATTTTCCTTTCTTCTTATTGTCGCCTTTACCTTTAACTTGATTAGCTACGAACGCTCCTTGTGTATTTGGCTGCACACCCAATCTAGATTCTTCCATACACAAGCGTGCCGTTAGCATTTTCAATGTACGGTCCTTTTTCTCTGTTGCTTCCCACGCCGCAAAGAAATGATTATATTGCTCCGGCAATGTCATTAGAATTTTTGTTACCAGCATATTCTCGGAGATTTTTTCACCCAGCAACTTCGCTATATGCATTGCAATGCTGTCTTCGGCGCTTTTTACGTATTGAAAAAATTGTTGTTGTAGCAAATGAATCGATGTATCCGACTTTTGCTCGTAAACGCTCTCCAGCGTAGCAAACATAGCAGCAGCAGTTTCACAATTTATAATATGCATCAGCGGTGCTTCGCCCATTGAAACGACCAGAATTTTCTGCGCCTTTGCATCATCTTTTATCTATTGCTTTCTAGGTTCACCGTCAGCTTCAGGTTTCGTTACAGCTCCACTTACAAGTTCCCGTAGGCCACCAGCTCTAAGCATCACCTTTATCTGGAACTTCCATAAGGTCCAACCGTCCTCAACTTCAAGCTTGTTGATTTTAATTTCTTCCATCTTAAATGCCGCAATATTCCAGGAAAATTTCAATTTTATTTCTCACGCGTTGGACAGGCGCTGGGCCCATAACCTGTAGCCTTTTTCTTGGAAATAAAAAGTCGTGTGTTTATGCTTACAGATGAGAAAAGAGAATTAACGAGTTTATTTTACGCATGTACATATGAGTATAAGAATAAGATGATGCAATGAACACAGCAATGAACACAGCACACAATCAGCTGTTTGTTTGCTTTAACCTTTGTATATTTGTGTAACAATACCTCAATGCAAAACTTGCAAATCTTACGGTCACACAAAAAACTACTGTTGCAAACCACCTCGATGTGTAAAATGTACAGGCAAACATAGTTGCATCCAACCAGATACCAAATAGCCAAATGCTTTAATTGTGGGGAGGAACACCCGGCCAACTATATAGGATGTTTAATAGCAAAGGAGCTACAAAAGATAAAAAGAATAAGACAAAAATAGCTCAAAAGAATTTAGCTCCACGTGCAAATACGTTTGCTCGTAATAAATAGATTCAAAAATAGATGCAGTTCTGAAGTTTAACCAGCTCAAATAAAAACATATGCATATATTGCAAGAGAAAATATACCCAAATCTCGAAACAACGAAAACAACAGCAGCGATACACTTTCCCAAATTCTTTCGTTTTTAAAGCAGTAAGAAACTTTTTATAATTCCCTGGAGAGACGTCTGGAGCGATTCGAAAAGCTCGCAAATAAATATTTATAAGAATGGAGAAATCACTTCGAATAATGACATGGAATGTGATCGGATTAACGAAACATTTAAATGAATTAGAACTAGTTTTCCAAATAGAAAAAATAGATGTGTATCTATCAGAAATCCACAAACGTGTGGGTTGTTAACACATTTACAAAGATTAAAAATTACAGCACTTATTACACAAATCATCCTTTAAACAACGCCAGAGGGTGAAGTGCAATTCTGGTTAAAAATAGCATAAGACATATTGAAACAGAAAAAGTCTACATTGAAGAAATTCAATTCACCAGCATAACAATAAATGACGAAACGAACAAATTGTGCCTAACTGCAGTATATAGTCCTCCACGACATAACATCAAATCATTCCTGTATAAACAACATATTCAAAAGAATATGGGGAAACTCATAATAGGAGGAGACTTCAACGCAAACACGTTCATTGGGGCTCAAGACTTAAAACAACCAAAGCGTCAACTCTACAATGCTGCAAGGGAAACCGGTTGTGAATTTATATCCACCGGCAAGCCTAGAAAACTAAACTTTTTTTTTAAACGCTTAGAACTAAAGCTCGCCTATCAGGCTACTTTTTAAAAAAACAAAATTCTTCTCTAATTTTTGTTAAGTTTTTGTATTGAAAAACATTTTATTTTTTGAGGGTTAAAGTATTTAACTAATATATAATATAAAAAAAATATTTCATCAAATTGTTTTTATAAGCCAATTATGTACTTACACTAAATTAACACTTAAATTTTTTTTTTTTGCAAGGATATCATTTAGAAAAAATTTTATAATTTTTTTTTCTTTAAAACAAAAACATAAAATTCATATTTTTCTTATAGCTATTTGTACTAAGTTTCATAAAAGTAAAGAATTTCAAATATATTATTAACATTTTGTTTTGTACATAAAAATTAATTCAGACCTTTTTTCTTATATCACATGTATAGCAATTTGGGGATCTGTGTTCCAGGCAGTACGTTCTATTGCATTTTGCACAATAATAAACACTCATACGTTTCTTGTTTGATAGACAGTAATTGCACATTGATCTTTTCCCTTTCTTTATTTGTGGTTCAGAGTTTTCTTGCTGCTCTTCGGAGCTATGAATAGAGTCGGTTATTGCTTCACGAACTCGTTTTTGCATAGATGGTCTTTCTTGAAGTCTCATTGAGAGCCAGTCACAGCACAAATCCTCACTAAGGTCCTTCATGAAATCCCTTCTGCTCATTGGCTTGATTTGTTTTTGGTCACAGTTTGAAACATAGAGAATATAACTATTCAATACTGCCATATTTATCATACCGTAAAACATACATAATGGCCAACGCCTGGTTTTGCGGCTGCAGCTGGCATGACAACACATCTGATCAAAAGTGTCAACAGCACCTTTATTATAGGATTCAATAATTACAGGTTTTTTTGATAGTGAGTTAAGTGTGGGTTCGTCGTGCATAGTTGATATTAAAAAAACAGTTTTATGAGGCTTTGCTTTATAGCTAACAAGACTTAACTTATCATGGAAACCGAACATGGATGTTCCAATACGACGGGATGTATTATGCTTGAACTCATCTGGAATTTCTTTTTTGTTAGTTTTAATTGTTCCAATTAAAGCTAACTTATAAGGATCCGCTAATAGCTGTTCTGCTAATGGTATGGAAGTGAACCAATTGTCTACAGTTATGTTTCTATTTGTTCCATGTATAGTTCTAGTGAGAAGCTTACAATAATAAGAACCTAATGGTTCGCCAGCTACTGTATTAAAATTTTTTTCCCAAATATGGTGAAGCATCAAACATATATTTAGTTCTGACATCGCAGACTAGCACAATTTTTATTCCGTATTTAGCTGGTTTGTTTGGTATGTACATTCGGAATGGACATCGACCTCTAAATGCTAGTAGCTGTTCGTCTATTGTCACATATGACCCCGGTTTAAAGCTATCTCTACATTGCTGAATAAAAATCTCCCATACGTTTCGAATGGGAGCAAATTTATCGGTCTTTCTTCTATTTTCGCGTGTGTTCCGATCATCAAAATGAAGGCAATTTATAAGAAATCTGAAACGTTCCATACTCATTGTAGCAACATTTTTAGATCCGCAGAGCAAAGGATCAAAAAGCTCTTTAGTTGACAAATGGTTGTTCTTTAGTGCACCACTTAAAACCAAAATTCCAAGGAGAGCGCGAAGTTCTTCTGTTCTAGTTAATGATGTGGTTGTGGTTTGTTTTTTGTAATTATTGGACTTAACTTTAATGTCTTCGTTGGTATAAAGAAGAATTTCTTCAATTGTATTTGGTGTGAAAAATTTTTCAAAACAATCTAAAGGCTTTGTAACGTCCCTAAATTCTCTCTTTGATCCCGGTAAAATATGAACAATATTCCTCGCTGGAGTTCTACTTGAGCTTCGTTTTGTAGAAGACGGTTCAGTCGACCAAATGAAATTGTTCTTACCTCTTACAATAGCTTCGGAAGGCTTGATTATTAAAGAGTCATTAGGTTGGTCATTACTTTGTGGTACGTCTATAGGTGAAACTGCAACAGGAGTCAATTCTTGATTGCCCACAATTATATTTTCAACTTCATCTTCAGATTCAATTTGAAAGTTTGGATCAATTAGACTATCGTCTGAATCGAAATCCTTTTCTAAATTGTCCTCTATTTCGCTTCCATTTAGCGACAGCTCCTCCAGCCATTTTTCTATTTGGGAGTCAGAAGTACACATCTCTAAACGAAAAAGCCATTAACATTATAGCTACTGTCGAAAAAAAGGAAATATTTACAAATAATATGTAGTCAGAAAAATACCTTTAATACTAAACCTCGCCTCTCAGGCAACACGAATTAATATATCTCAGTAACAAAAAAACTTTGCGCAATGAACGTTCGCCCACAAACTCACACAAGAGACTACTATAATGGTTTGAAAGCTCGTGCTGCCACTTGCATTCAATCATAATGAAATACGTAAAAATTACAATCTTTGCGCCTCAGAGGCGGGGTTTAGTTTTCTGATTTTTTCATTCTAAACGGTAGTCACGCACCAATCCATTCGGCTATGATGGCCGCCCTTAATCCAGTGCTAATAGTCGACGAGCATCCCTTGCCAACAGTGGAGAAATTGTTTTTCAAAATGGCTGGCGGATAAAAGTTTTCAAAAATTGACTGATCCACAACATATTTGCAATTAGAAATCCGCCCGAGCTAATACGAATGATGTATGGAATCGCAAGCGCTCCGGCAAAATGGCAGCGTCTAATGGAGCAATTACTAAGTGATATACTAGGGGTATCAGTATTTTTAGACGTTAGTAAGGTCACGGCACCAGATGATCACACGCACCGACAGCGCTTTGAAGAAGTTCAAAGAAGACTCGATTTCTGCAACGTGAGGATTAATTTTCGAAAATCCGAATTTTTTAAAGACAGCATAGAATACTGTGGTTACATTATCAGCAAAGAGGACATTCAAAGAATGAAATGTAAGATTCCGGCAATCCAAGACATGAAAGTACCTACTAACCGAGAGGATATTCGAGCCTTTATGGCCCTCGTGAGTTAGGGACGATTTGTGCGAAATTCAAGTGACATAATGGGACATTAATCGATTACTGCAAAACTGCGTGGAATTCATTTTGGATATTAAATGCAGGAATGCATTTAAAGAGATAAAGAAGCATATGCAATTAGATCTCATACTCACGCATTATGATATGAAGCTACCAGTTACCTTTGATACTTACCATACATATGACGATGGTATCGAAAAAAATTTATCAAAGACGTTGCATCAAATTTTGTGTAAAAAATGGAAATAATGGCTCAAAAACACTTGAAATGTTGACAGTGGCATACGGTGAGAGTCAAAAAAGTTTTTACAAATGGTACAAGCTTTTCACAGAAGCTAAGTATAACCTATGTGACGTCAACCCATGCGCTGATTATTACAATACAAATTCTCTAAGAGCCCGTTAACGGTCTAATCTTGGGCACATGAGTTGACCTACCTATTGACAATTCACACTATTCTTAATCGCGTTAACCTTCGATGATGTTTTCGAAGATGTTTGCCACCTGTTTGAAATATTAAGTTCAAGTAATAAAAATATAGTAAATTAAGTATGTTAAATATTTATAACAATATCGGTGCCAAGGGAGAAAGAAACGTACTAATGAAAACTATTCCGAGGACCCAAAATTACTCAAATTATAAATACACATATTATAAATACACATATATCAGAAAAACTGAAATCTAATTAGTGGATAACAGCTTGAAAAAGGGAGCTCCGAAGATAGTTTGAAATCAAGGTTTTCGTTGGCCGTGGGGTTAACCCTTAACTTGAAGCAACCAATTTAATTGATTTCATAGCAAAAACAAAGGTAGTATTGAAAATAGCTAATTTTTTTACATTTATTCAGAGGTTTGAGTAGAGAAACACAGAACTACCATTCTACATAGGATAATCTTCTGTTTTTAAATACTTTGGAAAGGAGGAAATGTAAAGATTTCGCGTGATTCAATTATACCTAATATATGAAAATTTAGTGCTAGAGCAATCTTTAAATAGCGTAGGATTGAACTTAAAAGATCTTTGTTTTGCCTATGGCCAAGTATTTAACATACTATACTATGGGCTCGGTATGCCGTATAAATGGTTCTCAAATAGTAAGGCTAACAGCTTATTTATTGTGATCCTTTATTCAGAAGAAATTATATGATATTTTTTATTTAAGTTATACTTTGCTGTATTTTGTTTTTGCTGTAAATATTCTTCTCAAATTAAAGTTACTTTGAATTTATTTTCTGGTGTTTATAATTTAAATATGTATCGCCGAATATGTTTGGAATGTTTTCTTATATAACTTATGTAAACAACGCCATACATTTTCTTTGAAATAAATGAGTACACGAAATAAACTGCGAGTCATTATATGTTAATATTTACATATGTCAATTTTCTAGGCATCTTTTTGAATGTGTTATAACTTCAAAACCCCGCTTCTTGTCACAAATATCTATAACGCTTGCCACACACCGCGAGGCTAGACTATGGCGGGAGTAATTTGCTCTCTGTTCTTCTGAAAATTTCGGAGAGATTGTTGGACGTCTACATATAGCCATAAATTCACCCAGATTGTATCGATTGTATTGAATTGGGGGAGCATGTTGTTCCTAGTGGGCGCGTCCCCAGGTAGTGGAGAGGGGAACATCTCCCAGATATGTGGGGTAGGAGAGCAAATATCTCCCGCGAACCATACAGGTCGAAGACGTAAACTTCGTTAGAAAAATTCCCTCAACCCAAGGTGTGATGCGCCCCGTGCCTATTGGGTGGGCTTGGCAGCCGGGAGACTAAATAAAGATGCCTTCGAACGGAGTCCTCCTGATATCAGGCCGCCTCTGGTTGTAATGGTGGCCTTGCCATGGTATGGGGCGCTGCCATGGTCGACCGGATATTTCCCCTTTATGCTCCCTGATCACCGCGCATGGCGACATGGGCAGCTCCCTTGGCGGGGCAGGTGACCGTACGAACCAGATGAAATGCTTAAACCATAAAATAAAAACTCAGATGACGGAAAAACAAACATGAAACAAACGGACAAAATGACTGGAAAACATACGGACGCATTAACAGCATGGACTGATATAAAAACGAACACGCGGACAAAACCACCGGACAAGCAAACATACAGACAGGAGAAAGAGAAAGACGCACTTAACAAACATTCGGACAAATGGACAAGACGTACGAGCAAGGATGAACCGAGGATGACTGCGTCACCCTCAGAGGATAAGCTCTTGGGCTCCAGCCAAGGAACAGGTGAGGACAAAGCTGTGGACAATAGTACGCCAACAACTATAAATCAACCAACAACATCCGCTAAAGCCATGGGCCAAAACCGTGGTAACACAGGTCCCTCGAGGTATAAACTCTACCAAAGGTCTCTCGCTATCTTTGAAGGGATTCGAAAAAACGAGACCGAAGGTAAAGTTCATCCCAAAGAGACCGACAAGGCAAGATGTCAAAAGGTGGTTGACGAATACTTGGCATTCCAAGTCGCCAATAAGACAGATGTCAAAAAACGAAATCTCTCGCACGACGAAACTGGGAAGGTAACACAGAAGCACAAGATCTCGGATCAGGGTGCAGTTGCCACCAAACCTACCAAGGGATTTAGTGAGGTGGCACGGGACCATCTTCAAATGGCATTGGTAGATCAAACTTGTAACGCCGGAAAACCAGTGGTCAGAGATTGAGGCACGGTTGTCACGCATAATCGTTGACCATGTCATGGCGAACCCGGAGGGCCAAACACCAGGCGGTTACCAATTTTCAGTGCATTTTCTGACAAACGTGATTGGTAAAATCCAGAACAGCTGGGAAGGCTTGAAACTCAAGCTAATTCCGGCTAGCGAGATTCCACGAAGGCCGAGGGCTTGCGTCTGGGTACCAAACATGGAGTTTGAAGCCAATAAATTAATCCCCTACCTTCAGGCGCCTGGTGCCGATGACCGGTTGGTCGATCATCAAAGCGGAGGTTCAGCAAAGCCACAGCATGTCTTTCCTCCTTCTAATTACAGAAGAGAGTCTGGGACCAATGGAGAAAGTAGAAAAAAACTTCGGTTTGGCATACGGAAGGCCCAGCTGAAGATATTCCGTATTGCGAACCCGGAAGAGGAGCAGGATGAGGTCGATGGTGTCAACGAACTGCTGACTGGCATGCAGCTAGATGACACCGAGTGCGAAAAAGGAAACCAATAAACATGGGTTAAAAGGTGTCCAAATTAATCTGCAGCAATCACAGACTGCAACGGACAACCTAACCTTTCTCCTGGCGGAGGAGGACGTGGACATCGCATTAATTCAGGAACCCTGGGGGCGCAGCCCCGCTGGGAAGGGGTTCACTGGAAAAAACTACAATATGTACTATAAACGGATAGAAAGTAATCCCAAAACATGTATTGTAGACCAGCACCGCCTGAGGAGGCCCGTAAACTTGTGCAGGAAAACTCAAACAAAACCCTGCTTCTCGGATGCGATGCCAATGCAAGGCACGCTTTATGGGGAAGCTCCGAAACAAGCAGCCGAGGTGAGTCTCTTGATGATTTCATAATTAACACTAACTTGCCGGTATGTTACAGGGGTAACACTCCCACTTTCTCCTTTCCCAGTACGGAGTAGTTCAGGGGATGGGAGGAACTGATCGATGTTGTCGTTGCTGTTGAAGGGGTTGAGTATTTCGAGGGAAATAGTCCTAATTAGTGACCAGCACC
Organism: Anastrepha obliqua; assembly: GCF_027943255.1. Lineage (NCBI taxonomy): Eukaryota > Metazoa > Arthropoda > Insecta > Diptera > Tephritidae > Anastrepha > Anastrepha obliqua. The sequence continues at coordinate 50,214,382 of NC_072897.1, read as the reverse complement.
GTTTTATTACCACCGTCCTCGTATTATGATGTTTTTTTTTGGTTTTGTTTTATTTCGTCAGATCCATTTAATATAGTGAGGTCCAGGTATAGCAGCAAGTTCTTTATCTCGATGTCTGAGATCTCATTACTTTGCTGCAAGAAGGGCTTACCAAAGGAGTGGAGTCGTGCCCTAGCTAGCTCTGGACATTCACATAAGAAGTGGCAAAGACTTTCCTTCGCTCCTTCCGCTTGACAACTTCTGCAGATACTCCTACTTTCCAATGGCCTGTAACTGTTGCAGTGATATGTGAGATGTTTGGCCGAGATCATCCTAACAGATCATTCGTCCTCTGGATTTTGTATGACGGCCATGTGTTTTTTTTGTTGTAATACGTGCAATTAGTTGCTTCCATCTTCTTTCGGCTAAAGCATGATAGTGTGAAGCAATGGATGCTTTTACTGTGTTGAGTGGGGTGGAGACTGCCACCGCCTCTGCTATTTCTAGTGTCGAACCTTTTCTTGCTGGCTCATCCACTATCTCATTAATCCGTATGTTCCAGTGACCGGGAACTCATATCATAGTGGTATCAAGCCAATGACTAAGCATTTCCACCTCCCCTCTACACTGTCAGACAAGTTTGGATGAAATGGAGTTGGAATCTAGGTCCTTTATAGCTGCTTGACTGTCTGAGAAGACAGCTACTCTTGCACCAACTTCCTTGTCGATTTTAGTGATTTGCATGCCTCTTTGATCGCTAGCAGTTCTGCCTGGAACACGCTGGCATAGTCAGAATGACGAATTGACTGAGATAGGTTGAGCGGCTTTGAATGGAAGCTAGCTCCCACACCACAGTTCATCTGAGGATCATCGGTATAGATTTCGATATCGTATTTTCCAATCATCTTCCCTTTGCTCCATTCGGCTCTCTGTGGAAATCGTACTGTAAAGTCTTTCTTGAAGTTAAGGTCGGGGACAGTGTAGTCTGATCTATTTTTGAGCAGCGGGGTTCTTGTAGGAGAATCTTACTGTGACCGTACGACTTTGTTGTCCAGCTACCTATGTCTCTGAGTCTCGCCGCGCTGCAAGTAGCGATTGTTTTAATGTGTAAGTCTAATGGTAGCGCTCCTGTAGTTAGAAAACACGCTGCTCTTTGTATCTTGTTCAGTTTAGCTTTGTTATATTTCTTTTCTGTTGCAGGCTACCAGAGCCTAGTTCCGCATATGTTAGTATTTGCCTTAAATTGGCTATGTAGGACGAATTGGTTAGTTTTGGTTGGAGACCCCATTATATACCTAACATTCTCTTACACGTGTAAAGTGCTATATTCGCTTTCTTTACCCTGTACTCTACGTTGGACTTCCAGCTGAGTTCGGGGTCTAGGATACCACCTAGGTATTTTGCCTGTTGGGTTTGCGTGAGACTAACGCCGTTCAGTTTTGGGAGATTAAAGTTTGGTACCTGGGTTTTCTTGGTGAATAGCATCATCTCGGGCTTATACTTAAACCACAGTCCGTGGCCCAATTGCTGAGTAATACCAGAGCTCCTTCCATAATCTCACTGATTGTGGTTGGAAATATTCCTGAAACCATGAACACTATGTTGTCCGCGTACGCCACTTCTTTAATTCCCCTTCGGTTGAATTTAGTAAGGATATTGTTGACAACTAGTAGCCAAAGCAGAGGGGTTGCCCTGTTGACAGTGCGTTTTACCGTGCTGCTGCCTACCTCACCGATGATTATTCTAGTTTTAAGCATGTTCTCTATCCATTCGTTGACGCTTATGTCTGTGCCTAACATATTAAGAGCCTCAATTATGGATCTTGTGCGAACATTGTTGAACGCCCCCTCTACGTTGAGAAAAGCGACTAGTGAGTATTGTTTGTATTCTATGCTCCTCTCAATCGTACTTACAACCTCAAGAAGAGCTGTCTCTGTGGATTTTCCTTTGAGGTAGCCATGCTGATATGGTGAAATCGTTGTGTCTGTAATCTTCTCCCTGAGATAAACATCCAACAACCGCTCGAGAGTTTTGAGAATAAAGGAGAATAAGCTGATGGGTCTGAAATCTTTCGCTGTATCATGACCGCGTCTACCAGCTTTGGGGATAAAAATCATCTTCACCCTCCTCCTTTTTGGAATATGCCCTAGCATAAGGCCTTTTCTAAAAAAGACCTCCAGCCAAGGAACCGTCGTTCTTGAGTGTTCCACAGCATGGCTGGGAATATCCCGTCTGGGCCGGCTGTTTTTTATGGTTCAAAGTTTTTCATCGCCCATAGTATTCTTTCATAGGATACGATGTGATTGATTGTATTGGATGACAGGTGGGACGTTGGAACACTGTTAATATTGTTCTCAATATATTCTGTGTTGCCTGGGAAATATGTATTTATAAGATATTCTTGTGTGTCGGCCGAGGATATTGTCCATTCTCCGTTATTTTTCTTCAAGAAGGAAGCGCAGGAGTGTTCTTTGGATAAAAGCTTACCTAGTCTGGCCGTATTTTTGGTTGATTCGATGGAACTACAAAAATCTCTCCAAGCCTCTGTCCGATCCTCTTTGATTGCTTTCTTGTATTCCCTAAGGCAATCTTTGTAGGGTATGAAGTACTTTTGTTTGTAGAAGGTATTGAAGATTTCTCTTGTCATTTTCCTGAGTTGACTTAAATCTTCATTTCACCAGGTAGGAAAGGTTTTTTTGCCATATGTGGAGGGACATGAAGCTTCAAGCCCTTTTGTCGACGAAGCTTCGAAAGCTCCTACTTTCTCATCTAAGTCTTCACTTGACGTTATGGTTTTATTTATGTGTTGAAGCTTAGGCTAGGTTACTCTACTGAATATGTGCCAGTTTGTTCTTCTAGGGTTCCTATATGGGGTCGGTTTCTCAAGCTTAACATTGATATCGAAGAGAATCCATCTATGGTCCGAAAAGGATTTCTTGTCGGATACTCTCCGATTTGTGACTATTTGGGAATTACTATTTGTGCATAGGGTAACGTCTAAGACCTGTTCCCAGCCTGGGAAATAGCCTACGTTGCATATGTCGAGGTTGGTATTTAATAGGAATTCAAAAAGTGACTCACCTCTTTCACTCGTCTCTGAACCGCCCCAGATCTCGTTTCTGGCGTTTGCCTCGCAGCCCATCAGCAGTTTATCTGTTTTGTTTAGTGGCGATAGGAATCGAGCTACTTCGTCTGGCGGCGCCAGTTTATCATGTGGCATATACACCGATGCCAGCTATATTGCCGATTTCTGCAGCTCCACTTTCATCACAGTAAAGTCGGGAGTAGGTACTAATATTAAAATACAGTAAATCTGTTAAGTGTTTTTTAGTGATTATGCACGATCGGGGTGTACCGTCTTCTTTATTGTAGAATATGTTGACGTTATTGTTGTCTTGGAACCCTTTAAGCTCATTGTCTCTGATCTAGGTTCCTGTATAAATCCGATGTCGATGTCCCCTTCCCTGAGGAAGACATCCAAGTTCTCTGTAGCACATTTCGAGTGCTGCAGATTCACCTGTATGGCTCTAGGTATCGGGTTTGTTGTCGTCTTCAGCTAGGTTGAGCTTTTACAGCTTTCCTAGCTGTATATTGTGGTCGACCTCATCTATGTCATCCTTATTTTCATTGCTGTCTGCTTTGAAAATTTTCAGCTTGGCCTTTCTTAGACCAAACCCCATTTTGTTGTCAGGTTTTTTTAGTATTGGCAGGCACTCATCGTTAATCTGCAGAACGAATGACATGCTGCTCTTTTGCGGTTTCTCTGTCTTCACGATTGCCCCGTCGTCCACCGGCACCGCAGGGTTGTGTGACTTTAAGAATTTCAGCACATCTGCACCGCTTCCGTCCATCACAGGTATCCAAATGCGAGCGCGAGGAGGGCAAGGTATGTCCTTGCCCGAAATGAGCTTAAGCTTTAAGCCTTCCAGTGAGCTGCTGATCTCAGCAACGCACCTTTCTAAGACAACCCCTGACCAGCCGTTGTCGCACTTGATCACCCTACAGCCTCTCAGTACGCCCGCAGGATCGAAGGAAGGGAGAGCTCCACCCTGTGCTCCAACTACATGCTTGTCTAGCACGAGCTTGCACAGTTTGGCCTTCACCTGCCCCCACCTTTGCAGGACTACTTTGTTGCTGTTAGTGGTTTCGTCTATCAGTGCATAGAGGATGTTATCCTTAACCACCTTACTGAATAGTTTTTGCTTTGTCGTATCTTCGACGCTGTTGGACACCTTAAGTCTCTTCGGTGCCTGATCGATCACGTCTTGTGCCCTGTTCCTCTTCGTCGCATCGCTTTTTCTGTTGTTGTCAATTTTAGGTTTAGGTCTCGCTCCAGCGAGCTCATAAGCAATCTCGCTGAGAATGAAACGCGCCTTCGTTTAGCGCGACTTCACGAGGGTACCCTCCACTTTATGTTTTTTTTCGGCCTGGCTCTCTCTCTGAGTGCCGACAGCCGCCTTTTACGATGTTGCTGGTAGGTCTGTTTGTTGTTATTGCTTGCTTGGTAAGGGAGAACAGTGGCTAGCCCTTCCCTTACTCCTAGCTGACTCCGTCATATCTTGGCTGGAAGCCAGCAGGTTATCCTCCTCGGAGGAGGGTATTGTCTCGCAGTGTGGCACGAATTTATTTTTTTATCTTTTAAGTTTGTGTTCATCTTGTTTCTTATGGTTGCTTCACCTAAATGCGTCAAGCTGCACAACCTACGAGTTTCGAGGGGAAATAATGGGGTCCCCTGCGACAGAGCCTCCTACCGCGGTAAGGCCACAGTTACTCTCGAAGGCGGCCAGGTATTCGAGAGGGAAACTCCGTTGGCGATGCACATGTTTCAATTCCCTGCACCATTCAGCCTTCGGCACGATTCCAAGAACTCCTCGGCTTGGGAAGTGTTGGTACGCTGCTCTCCGTATAGATAATTCGACGAACAGCACATGCGCCGTTTTGCGAACGGGTTGTTCGCCAGTCCCTATACGGAGCTTCCCTCAGAGTCACGGTGGGTTAAATTTCTAACTAGCATCTAGCCTCTAGATGAAAGGGATCGAGCTTGATCTCCTACGATCTGGATCTTAATGTTGATCCTGCCTTACCGTATAGGAATTCACTAAGAACCAACTGGAAGAGGTTCAGAAACGTAATAAAAAAAGGATTGGAGAGATTACCATCCATCAAATCACTCTCGCCGAAAACTTTGAGAGTAGGGTCACAACACTGGAAAAGGCATTTAGTAGGGCCTAAAAAACGTCCTGTGGCATAAACTTTAGCAAAAACACTCACCCTTCTTGATGGAGAAGTGAGCTCTTAAACCCAAGGGAAAAAAATATAGATCAACGTTTAACCTCAGCTACTCTACAGGAAATTGCGAATTGTACAGAGAAAGTCGAAGAGTACAAGAAGGCAATAAGGGCCGCCAAGAAAGAGAGCTGGAGGGAATTTTGTTCGTCAATCGAATCCCCCAGGGATTCTGCTAGGTTTTGCCGTGACTGCTACGGCAGAAGAATCGTTAGAACTTCTGCTAAACACGCATTTTCCGGGGGCAGCGTCCACGGAAGTGGGAATGGAAATATCAGACGGAGCCAATCTAATCCACAGCATCTTGTAAAAGGAATAATCACAAGGGAGAAAGTTTCATGGGCAATTAAATCATTTTACCTTTTAACTCTCCGGGGCCAGATGGAATCGTTTCAAAAATTTTACAGGAAACCTTGGGTTATATTCTACCATGGCTAAAGGAAATTTTTAAAGCGTGTTTAAACTTTGGTCATATTCAAGATAGTTGGAAACTAGTCAAGGTCGTCTTCATTCCAAAAATAGGCAGGAGGAGACATGAATCAGCGAAGGACTATTGCCCAATCCGTCTTTCGTGTTTCCTATTAAAAACCTTTGAAAGACGTTTGGATATATATCTCCGAAGCTCTTTGGAGAGCTCTGGTATATCAACTGCACAACATGCGTACCTTAAAGACAAATCTACGGAGACAGCGCTTCACGAGGTATTCCGAACAATAGAGGGCTCTCTAGAGAGCAAACATTATACCATGGCGGCATTCTTGGATATAAAAGGCGCCTTTAACAATGTCAGACCTAGAGGTGGACAGTTGCATTAGTAACTGGGTCATCTCTATGCTAGAAACCATGATCATCAAAGCTAATATGGGTAATATCAAAATAACCAAGAAGGTCCACGGGGGAACTCCACAGGGGGGGGGGGGGGGGGGGGAGCTTGGTATTATCTCCGCTTCTTTGGCTATGCGTGCTCAGCAAAATCTTAATAAAACTTAATGGAGGTGGGGTAAAACTGGTGGCGTACGCTGATGATGTGGTGCTAATGGTGTCAGGACTGTGTCCCAATACAATCAGTGGGATCATCCAAAGGGCTTTAGGCGAGCTTAACTCTTTGGCCTAAGTTTAAACCCGCGTAAAACAGAACTCATGCTTTTTACCACCAGATATAAGGTACCAACTTTTACCCCACCAAATATTTACGGACAAACTCTTTCACTTTCACCCAGCGCAAAGTACTTAGGAGTAATTCTGGACTCCAAACTAAGCTGGAAATTAAATGTTGAAGAACGGGTAAGGAAGGCAGAAAATGGTTTATATCCCTGTAAACGTATGCTTGGATGAAAATGAGGTCTTCAACCTAAGCATACGTTATGGCTGTATAAGGCGGTTATACGACCAAGGCAATAACGGTCGGTGCAATCAGATCATGTAATAGAGAGGCTCTCAATGCACTGGCACACGTTGTTCCAATAGACCTACGTATTAAAAAGACGGCAACCATGAGTGCATTTAGGTTAAAAGAACTTATGGTCACGCTAGTCTATTATTGCGACAAACTCAGTTAATCTCGGTGAGGACTGACTACATCGTCCCGACGGTAATATTCAATAGGAAGAGAGTGGTTTCCATCTAATTAAGAATATAATACGGGATTCTCTCTAAACAACTTCGACACTATAGTCTATACAGATGGCAGTAAAATGGATTGTGGTGTTGGAGCTGGTATATATTCTCATAGACTTGGAATTGAAAAATCTGTGCGTCTCCCCAATACCAGCAGTGTCGTCCAGGCGGAAGTACTGGACATTGGGCAAGCTTGTAGGCTACTAATCACGGATTTCTCTATTAAGGGCAATATCGCTATTCTTTCGGAGAGCCAAGCTGCAATTCAGGCGCTGGATGCGACTATAACAACCTCTAAAGTGGTGGAACAAAGTAGGAATAGTTTCACCACCTTGAGTGAAAACCATAAAGTTACCTTAATCTGGGTGTTGGGACATCGGAGCATTAAAGGTAATGAAAAAGCAAATGAACTGGCAAGCAGATGAAATGACAGATCTCCCGCCATGAGTAGCGCTCTTGCAGAATCGGTATTCACACCATTAGGTGCAGTCAATAATGTAATTTCCGTTAAATACCTCCGAATCGCGGATTGTAGATGGAAAGACCAGACGAAATGCAAAATTAGCAATACGTTATGGCCTACATATAACATACACAACATTGATGAGCACACATAGCATAGTAGTGAAAGTAAAAAAAAAAACAACTGGCCACAACTGTACGAGTCTATTCATGTACTACTCTAGTACCAACGATCTAGAAAAAGTATTGAAAGCGTCCAAACTGGGGAAATATGAAAATAAATGCTAATTATAGGGTGGGCCATGCAAAATTTGCTTTTTGAATCGGCTATAAAAAAAAACTGATCAATATTTTTTCAATCTTTTTTTTATTTTGAAGATTGAACATTGTCATTTATGAATGAAAAATAATATGGTTCAAATGACTGCCTAGATTGGCTTTACAGTAGGCCATTCAATCAACCCAATTTTAAGCACATTTTCGATTGTTTGGGCTCCAATTTCATGATTGGCAACTTCGATTTCGTGTTTTAAAGCAGTAATCGTCTCTGGATGGTTCGCATAGCATTTTTCCTAAACGGCTCCCCACAAAAAATAGTCCAACGGGTTGAAATCACAGCTCCGAGGCGGCCAATTGATATGGGAATTTCGGCTGATTATTCGGTTTTCAAAAACGGTAGCCAAAAGTTCGAGTGTAGCTTTGGCAGTTTGACGAGTTGCACCGTCCTGTTGAAGCCAAATGTCGTCCATGTCATATTCTTCAATTTTTGGAAACAACTCGTTGAGCATGTCACGGTAACGCTCGCCATTTACTGTAACCGCGGCTCCTCGCTCATTTTCGGAAAAAAAATGGCCCGATGATGCCGCCAGACCAAAAACCGCACCAAACAGTGACTCGTTTTGGATGCATTTGCTTCTCTACAGTAACGTGTGGATTTTCTGAGCCCCAAATCCGACAATTTTGCTTATTGACGTAGCCACCGATGTGATAATCAGAAAAGAAGAAGAAGACTCACCATAGGTTTTCAATATTCCCCAATTTTGTTCAAGCGTAAAGCGTCCCATTTTGTAAATGTCAAACCTTTAAGTAAATTATGAACACATTTGACATGTCAAAAATAGGTGGTTCAAAAAGCAAACGCTATATGGCCCACCCTGTAAAAAGTTCGGCGGCCGCTGTAGCCGAATGGGTTGGTGCGTGACTATCATTTGGCAATCCAATGGTTCGAATTCTCCAAATAATAGAACAAGTTTTTTCTAATAGCGGTCGCACCCCGGCAAGCGTTGGAGTCGGCTTAAAACTCTTGGTCCCTCAATTTGTGGAGAAATATTAAGACGCACCTCATAAATTGGAGAAGGAGCTCGGCCAAAAACCCAAAAAGAGTGTAAGCGCCAATAATTATTGCAATTATATATACATATACATTTGGATTTATTGTGATTTATTGTTAAAAAATTAAATTTTCAACTTTAAATTAGTTACCGACACGAGCCCGATCCAAAAAGAGAAGAACATTGAAATTGAAAATAAAATGACAGCTCATGCCAGTAGCACGGTGTTGCCATAGCAAAATTAATATAAATTCAACATATGAAATCTTAAGGCTAGTGTAGAATACAATTAGTTTATGGGTACGCCACATTACTCCCCTCTTAGAAGCATCGCAGCAACAAAAGCAGGCTTAAGACGATCGATGGTAGTTTTGACGTGTTTGCTTCCTATTTGAATTGTGTAATATTTCGGCGTTCGACGCAGGACTTTATAGGAGCCCTTGTACGGCGATGAAAGTGATGGTCGAATTGAATCATCTCTGATAAAGACTTGCTCGCCGGACTTCAGTGATGGATGGATGAAGACTTTGGGTGTGGAGTGCCATGCGGAGTCAACAGGTTTCAAATTCTGCATGACTAGGCGAAGTTTAGAAAGCATCTCGTGGTCGTTATTTGAAGGTTTGCTGTCTACCCAAAATTCCGAAGGTAGCCGAAGTGTAGTTCCGTAAACAAGCTCGGCGGGGGTAACCTTTATGTCATCCTTGAAAACTGATCGTAATCCTAGCAAGAATAAGGGCAGGTACGCCGTCCATCTCTCATGATTATGGCATAAAATCGCTGATTTCAGAGTACGGTGCCATCTCTCAACCATACCGTTTGCTTGAGGATGGTACGGCGTTGTTCGCAGGTGGTTAACTCCAAGGCGTTTTAGAAGTTCTTGAAAAAGAGCGCTTTCAAACTGTCTACCCAAGTCAGATGTTATATTCACAGGAATACCAAAGCGCGAGATCCATACGTTTAGCAAGGCTTTTGTCACCGTCGGTGCTGAGATGTCAGGCATGGGAATGGCTTCTGGCCACCTCGTGATCTGTCGATTATCGTAAGGCAATAACGATTGCCATTGGATAGAGGAAAGAGTCCAACAATATCGATGTGCAGATGTGAAAAACGTTGTGTTGGTGTTGTAATGCGTTGTAGTGCTGCTCTGTTGTGACGAATAACCTTCGATCGTTAACACTGAATGCAATTTCTGGCAAATTGTCTGCTGCCGCGCTGGATGGAAGGCCCCACGAAACGTTCAGACATAAGACGTGCAGTGTATACATAATCGTGTATAGCATGTAAAACGTTTGATCTGAACTTGCTTGTGATAAATGGACGTATTTTGTTGGTGGACGAATCGCAGTATACTTTCCGCAAACAAGAAGGGACAGCAAATTTCGTTAGTTTAAGAGAATGAGTCTTATTACCTGATAGCAGGGACAGAAGCTCATCATCCGTATTTTGGTCTACAGCTAGGCGGGTATAGTCAATTGGTGAGTAGTGGATCGAATTAATTCGCGACATCAAATCAGCGGCGGCGTTATTTTCACCCTCAATGTGACGAATATCTGTCGTTATTTGTGAAATGAAGTCGAGCTGTCTTACTTGCCGGTCCGATGCCTTATCCAGACGCTGATGAAATGCGTACACCCACGGCTTGTTGTTGGTGTAGATGTGGCACATTCTGCCTTCTACCATGTAGCGAAAATGGCGTAGTGACATGTACAAAGCTGTCAGCTCACGGTCGTATGTGCTGTATCGCGTCTCAGCCTTCGTGAATATCCTCGAGAAAAAACCCAGCTGTTGAATATTACCATCCACCACCTGATTCAGCACGGCACCCGCGGCGAAATTTGAGGCGTCGCACAGTGGTCAAGTAGCCCGACGTTTTGGCCAAAAATCCCAAAATCGAAAGTTACCGTTTGAGGTAAAGCTTCATATATTCCTCAACAGATGGCACTGGAGCATTAAAATCCAAAGGGACAGATGTTTACATTGAACAGATGTTCCGTGGTGAACGCTCAAAAGTGCCATTTGTCGGGGCTCGCGCGAGACAGTACGCATGCACGTTTTCGAGCCCCACACAAAAATAGTTGCAGATTAACCATTTTTCAACGAAAAAGGGCAAACTAAAATGGATGTTGTTCGGAAAGGAATGTACATTACGAAAATACTTTACTGTAACCATATTGTTGTATTTTTAGAGGCAATATTAATGATGCAATACAAGCCTTTTTTCCCTTCTTTTTTTTCAATTGCACTTCTTCTCGTAGATAATTATTTTTATTGCCACGAATTGCCGCGGAGATATTTACGTTTCCTAGTGCAGAAAAGTATACAGATTTCGAATCCGTTTAGATCTTGCTCCCGCGCTATCCCCGCTCGTCAAAAATACGCTTTCTTTGCAGCAGGTCGCTGCCGAGCTTGAAGCGCGTGTTGGGGCATTTGAGCCGCGGGGGGGCGATCGAAACTGGTTTTATTTGTGTGTATGCATGGGAAATGTTAGGAATGAATGTAATATATGCAGAGTGTTTATTTCTACTTTTATCTCAATTTCTATAGTGAATATTGTTATTAAAACAATAAATAATTATTAATAAATGCAAAAGAGTGATAAAAATCATGTTTGATTTTTTAATATTATAATCATATAATGATAATAATAAAATAATTAATGAAATAAGTATTTTTAAATGGTAATTAAATTATTATTTTAAAGTAATTGTTTTTTAATAGGATTCAAGAGAAAAATTTTTTCATGGACAAGGAGGAAAATATTCGATGCCATCCGAGATGTTTTTCTGTCAGAAAAATTTGATAATTTAGTACAAATTATCTGTAATAAACTAATGGATGACGCAACACCTTCATATGTTATAGAAGAAAAATCAAAAATGGCTTTGATAAAAGTTATTTCTCTTTTGAAAAAGAAATGGAAAGATGCTTGCAGTACGAAAAATTGTTTCCTGGAGAATAATAAAAGCTTGTTCGACGATTCAACGAGCGTAACGGTGAATAGTTTACATAAATTTACATTAATATAAATATATTTATATTAATTTATATACATTAATGAAGTTTTCAGACAGCATCCTTGATGTGAACAATGACGAGGAGATATGAATAAATGTATGCTCTTCCAATTAAAATTTAAGTTCGTTTCATAAACAAATGTATGATGCGTCACTTTCAGTTTAAGTGTATTATTTTTCACGACATATTTTCCCTCTTTTAATGTGGCATATTCTTTTGAAGATTGTACGTCTACTGTCGAAATCAAAGACTCCAAAAACCTTGGTAATGTGAACTTCAGTAAAATCTGAAAATTTTTCGCAAAAACTGTCCGCCATTTTGGGTCCGCTATTTTGAATTTTGAAATTCTGATCTCATATTCACAATCAGCGACCCCAAAACCCTCGGTAATGTGAATTTTAGTAAAATCTGAACACTTTTTGCGAAAAATGTCCACCATTTTGGGTCCGCCATTTTGAATTTTGAAATTCTGATTTCATTTTCAGAATCAGCGACATAAAAAACCCTATAAGTAAAAATTTCATCAAAATCGTACTATTTCTCTTTGACTTATTGTTTTCTGACCAAAACGTCGGGCTACTTGACCACTGTGCGTCGACCCATAATGATAATTCCGCATTGGATACGGGGTGTGCCAGCATTGCACATTTCGCCAGTTGCTCCTTGCAGGCTTCAAAATTACTTGAAGCCTCGTCGGACCAGGATAGAGGAGTAGAATCGTTGCGCTTGTTTGCGCCTATCATGTCGAAGAGAAACCTTTGAGTTTCCATTGCATGCGGCAGGGACCTCCGATAGAAGTTTAGCATTGCTAGAAACCGCTTCAACTCTTTTGCGACGGTGGGTCGTTTAAAGTTACGAAGGGCTTCTATGCGACTTTCTAGGGGTCGAATGCCATCCTTGGTAATGGAGTGTCCCAAAACCTCAAGTTTCGTAACCCCAAGCTCGGATTTCGCTGCGTTGATAGTTAAATTATGATCTCGCAATCGTTTAAATACAGGGTGGCTGATGAATTTTGCTACATTAAGAAACTCAAATAACTTTTTTTTAGTGTATGGAATTCATTTATTTTTTTTTCAAGTTGAAGATCATTAAATTTTATTAAATGTAGCTTAACTAGTTTTAAAAATAATTATTTTTTCAATTATAATTGAATTTAAATGCCCCCCATGCTCGTTGACACAAGTGCGGCATCTTAATAAAAAGTTGTTCATTGCTGCTTTGAGAGTTGCGACAGGAATAGCCGCAATTGTTGCCCGAATGGATTGTTTTAGTTCATCCAAATTTGTTGGCTTTGTTTTATAAACTTCTTGTTTACATAAGCCCCACAAGAAAAAGTCAGGTGCAGTAAGGTTAGGCGACCTTAGGGGCCAACGAAATTCGGAGTTTCTTGAAATCAGTTTATTGGGAAATTTTCGACGCAACTCTGTCATAACAGTCTGGGCTATGTGAGACGTTGCCCCATCTTGTTGAAACCACACAGAGTTGAAAGGAATTCTCTTTCGGCGTAGTTCTGGATAGAAAAATTCTTTCAGCATTTTCAAATAACGGTCTCCAGTAACCGTAACGGTGTGACCATTTTCTTCAAAAAAATAAGGCCCGACAATACAGCGTGAAGAAACCGCACACCACACTGTCACGCGAAGAGGATGCAATTCCGTCTCGTGGAGTATCTGTGGGTTATAAGTTTGTTCACAATGCCGTTTAAATCGAAATGGGCCTCATCAGACATGAAAAGGCAGTTTAACCTGTTTTGGTCTTCTTCCACCATTTGCAGGATCTTCTGGCAAAATTCCAAGCGAATCGGCAAGTCTGCTGCATTCAGTTTGTTAACCATTTGAATTTTGTAGGGAAATAAGTATCAATCTTTGTGCATTATTGTTTGCAAATACTGTCGGCTGACACCAAGTTGAGCAGATAAGCTTCTTGTTGAAACCCTTAGATTGCTTTGTATAGCTGCAGCTACAGCAGCGATCGTTTCCTCCATCCGAACTGGTGGGTTTCGATGATAAGGCCTTCTTGCGACTGTTCCTTGCTCAGCAAAATTATTCACCAGTCTCATTATGGTCCATCTGCTCGGGGGATCGCCGCCAAACATCCGCCTGTACTCTCTCTGTACCAAAACTACGGACTCCAGTGCGTGATAGCGGCGGACTATCCTAATTCTTGTTTGTGTGTCCCAGTTATCCATTTTAATAAATTTTAAAAATCAATCTGCAAATTAAAACAAAAATGGAACAGATAACTTAAAAAGAAAAAAAGTTTTTCCATTTTTTTTTTTGGTAGCGGCTTTCATCAGCCACCCTGTACCTGCTGAAGATGTTTTCGATGTTCTTCGAATGATTTCGATGCAACACATACGTCGTCGAGGTACGTAAGAACAAAATCAAGACCATGAAAAACTTCGTTTATTATGCGTTGAAACGTCTGGGCTGCATTTCGTAGACCGAAAGTCATCTTTGTGAATTCGTATAGCCCGAAGGGCGTAGTGATGGCCGTTTTACAGACGTCATCGGCATGTACAGAGACTTGATGGAACGCCTTCTGCAAATCAATTTTCCAAAAAAATTGTGTTACCTGCCAAGACATTTGCGAAATCCTGCAGAAACGGGAGTGGGTATCGATCCGGCACGGTTTGCGCATTGAGGGATCGATAATCCCCGCAGGGTCTCCACGATCCGTCAGCTTTGCGCACCATATATAGCGGACTCGCCCAACTGCTGCTTGATGGCCGGCAGATTCCTAATTTCAAAAGTGAGTCGAATTCAGCGCGGGCAGCTGCTAATTTTTCGGGCGAAAGTCGTCGCGGGCGCGAAAAGGCAGGTTGGCCTTGCGTTATAATTCGATGAACTACATTGGAATTCGTCGTTGTACCCACTGGTAGTGGCCGGGTGATATCAACGAATTCTTGCAGAATGTCAGCGAAATTTGATTCCACGTTGACAGTTTTTACACTCACCGAAGGTGTCATATGAATTGCGCAAACAGATTTTAATTCGGTTTTACTATCTCGTAAAAAATCAGCGCCGATGATAGCATGAGAAACGTCGGTAATCAAAAAATTCCAAACGAATTCGCGGCGTAAATTTAAACTTAATTTTAAAATGACTTCACCATACACTCTAATAGGTGAACCATTCGCGGCAAACAATTTTAACTCGGTTGAGTTAGCTCTAGCTGCCCTCGTATGTGACGGTATTACTGACACATCAGTATCAATAAGAAAATTAATTTTCGACGAAGAGTCAAAGATACGAAGCCGGTAATTTTTAACGATCTCAGGTTGTTTGCTGGTACCTGAAATCGCTGCAGCTGAGCAGCATTATTGAGATGATTGTTTTTGGGAAAACGCACATGGCTTGCGACACTTCATTGCTTTGTCGGCAAATGTCCGATGATACCAACAAGAATGTCCCGAAGTGGCATGTCGGTTGTCGCGCCGTAGGCTCCTTGCTCGAGAAGGTGACCTTGATCGAAGAGGACGGTCCTTCAAGGTTAAATACTTTTGCATGTTTCGAGTTAATTCTGCGATTTCGCTTTTGAGGTTAGAAATTTCGTTGTGTGTAGACACAACATCCACATGACCGTTTTGCCAACCGATGGATTCCACGATGGAATCAGCAATTTTAGCTTTTTCGTCGAGAGACACTTTTGCTACTATTACAGCTGCTTGTACATACGGTAGAAGACGCGTTACCCACAAGTCGTGCAATGGGCTGTCGTTGAGCGTGCTGCCAGCAACGCGCTTCATCTCACTGAAAAGTTCGGTATATCTTTGAGCACCTTCTGCAGGCGCCGTTGCTGACTATCAGTGAAATGATCAGTTACCTTCTGCTTAATGTACCGATATTTTCCGGTTGACGGTGCTGTCTCGATGATCGACCTAAGCTCAAGTAGTTTAGGCGGCGAAAGGTTCGCTAAAACGATATGAATTTTCTGGAGTCAGAATATATGAGCGAGGCGTGAAACCAGAATTCTAAGGCGTAAAAGTAGGCCTCAATGTTCTCTTCACTCATTTGCGGCAGTGGAATTCGTGGTACTGTGTTGTAATTTTCGGTATGCACAGCATCCGAACCGCTATTACCATGTGGGATTCTTGGTGCTGTGGTATAATTTTCGTTGTGCGCAGCATCCGCGTCGCTATTGCTAATTGCCATGCTGTCGTTCAGAGACATGGTGTGCAAAATTTGCCAAGAAGTGCAGGAAAGGTGTGGTTATGTGGATTTTCGATGTGCACACTTGCAAACAAACGGCAGCAATTCCAAGTAAGCGGCGAAAATTCAATATAATGGACAAACATTTATACGATAGCTTTTTTAAAACGTTCGGGGTCACCAATTTGGATTTATTGTGATTTATTGTTAAGGAAATTAAATTTACAACTTTAAATTAGTTACCGACACGAGCCCGATCCAAAAAGAGAAGAACATTGAAATTGAAAATGAAATGACAGCTCATGCCAGTAGCACGGTGTTGCCATAGCAAAATTAATATAAATTCAACATATCAAATCTTAAGGCTAGTGTAGAATACAATTAGTTTGTGGGTACGCCACATACATATATATACATATACCTATACATATTCATATATATATATTATATAGCTCTCTAATATAGCTTTTAGAGTATCCCTTATTCAAATACTGCTTAAGAACCATACTGGAATTTCTAGAACATGTATTTTTTTTATAGATTTACTTGCGCTATTTAAACGTTTCGTTGGGCGAAATCCAATCAAGCATTTTTCTCACTTTTAGGCGAAGTAAGACGTTCTGAGCGTTTTAAATTAGATGCCTTTAGTGGCGATTTAAAAGCGATATTACACTTCTGGGCAGTTTTGTTCATAGTGAAAACAACTGTGACCATGCTTTTAGTTTCAAAACCGAAAATAATATCAGCCAACAGTGTCTAAAATTTCTACTTGACATTACACACTTGAGTTGTGAAACTTTATAAACCACTCGTAATTTTATAATTTATAATTACGTAAATTTTTTCAAATCATATCGTAATAGCAGGGAAAAGTTGCTACATATCAATACAAATTCAGGAAAAAAAAGAAATTTCAAATCGGTTAATATCTTCCGTTCGCGCATTGCATTTAAAATTTACAAATTTTATCCCAAATCTTGCTGATTTACGATAACTTGTAGAAGTTGTGAATGATTAAAGATCGAGCTCACTTTTTATACATAACACTTTTAATTTTCTAATCTATCCATTTCTGTGGCTCTGAGCGATCAACTTTTTACAATTTTACACCAAATCTACTAAGGAAGCCTATGCCAAATGAGGCTTCCGTGAAAGCGGCTTACGGCTACTATAACACGTCTGTGCTTTAGATCGTCTTCCACTTGGTTACTTGTATTCCATCGTCTTTCTTTTCATTTTGCTTTTGATTCTGGCATACCGATAAACGAAGTGCACAGAAGAGCTAGTACTCTCTGGTCATTACCAGTTCTGCTTTTACTCTTGTCGAACAGCGCTGTTTGGTCAAAAAAATTTCTATTCGATGTTCTTTTGAATTACATAGTTTACACAATTACTTAACATTAAATCGCTTCAAACATTTTAATCATGTCTCTTACTGGTAAGGACATACACTGCACATTTTTTGGTCCACCTAAACCACTGCTGTCATCGGTCCTTCCCACTAATACCGACATTATACAATGTTGGCAAGAAGTGAGGTACAAATGACAGTAGAATCTTCTGCTGCCAGTTCTGGTCAGAAGTTAAGCTTCACAGTTGTAGCAGATACTGTAGCTCATAAGACTGAGTCCCTTTATTTTATGGCTTCGATTCCAATAGTTTCCCACACAAGAGTTGTACAAAAGATCAAACATCCACATGATCGATACTACCCTCTTCGTAAATCTTATTCAAGGGACAAAGACACACCTGAGAAACAAAAGAAGTACAATGATTTTATTGAACAATCTTCAAGTACATTACTTGACATTTCGTCCTGCAAGTGCGAGATGACACTCAATTGCTTTTGTCAAAGAAGCTTTGACAAGTGTATTTGTTCCAGGCCGGTAACTATCAACTGCACATGCCCTAAAGATAGAAAGATACCTCCATTAGAAATCAAATTTTTATATGCTCAAAGATATCTCGGACAAGGTAAGATTGGGACAGGGGATACCAAAGAAACTCAAAAGCTTACATTAAAGTTGCAGAGAAAAGCTCGTCACTTAAGCCAGACCAACTTACCTGGACCTTCTTGTAGTAGCATTGATTCTGAAACAGAGATAACTCCTGAAGTTGACAATGATAAGAATGATCCCGATTTTCAGATCTCACGCTCTATTTCCTCCCAGTCAGCAAGTTCAAAAAATGCACAGATGCGCTATCACTTCCAGCAACGGCTTGAACAAGTGATCGTTTTGGAGTATTTGATAGAGCAGCAGCATCTATTGTGTCTAGTGCATTTAAAGACGTTGGTCTTATAACGGACAAAGATACTTCTTTTGTTGTTGATCGAAGCAAAATTAGAAGAGAAAAAGAAAAATGTAGACTAAAACTTATCGAATCGGGGAATGCAATAGAGCAATTAAACGATCCGATGTGTGTGTATTTGGATGGCAGGATGGATGACACTTTAGTTTTAGTTGAAAAAGGAAACACACGTTATCAATCTATAAAAAAAGAAGAGCACATTTCAGTAATAACAGAACCAGGCTCAGAGTACCTTTGTCATTTAGTACCTACTTCAAAAAGTGGAAAGAACACAGCATACAGCATTCCAAATTATTTTGAAGAAAATGGTATAAATCAATCTAATGTTGTAGTGTTTGGATGTGATGGTACGTCAACAAATACTGGGTGGAAGAATGGTGCAATAAAATCCATTGAAACGCGTTTAAAAAGACCAGTACAATGGGCTATCTGTCTCCTACATTTTAATGAATTACCTCTGAGGCATCTAGTTGAAATACTTGATGGTAAAACAACAGGTCCTCAGTCTTTCAGTGGGCTTCTTGGCAAACAGCTGGCTAAATGTGAATTTTTGTCCATCGTGGCTTTTCAGAGGATTGAATGCTCTCTTCCACGAACGCTTGACGCAATAAGCTTAAGTAAAGATCAGAAATACTTGCATGACATTGCCATTGCTCCCCAGATCTAGCAAATCGAGATACGGGACCAATATCACACTCTCGTTGGTTGACAATTGCAAACAGGTTCCTAGAATTATACATTTCTTTGCAAGAGCCATCTAAAAATCTCATTCAAATTGTAAAATACATTTTGTAATTGGTCTGAAATGAAACTTACCTGCCCCCCAATTTTAGACAGCCTTTCTTCTGAAGATATCTTACAATTAATTTCTGATAAAGAAAAACCAAAATTAACCATAGATTTAACAAATATTCCATGCCATACGCAAGCTGTGGGGCGTTGCGTAAAATTAGTAACTTAAGCGTCCTCAAAAGTGTATGGGAACGAGAGACGTGATGGGTTTATAAGAGCAACACTCATTTTTCGTACAGTTATGCCTCAATTGGACACTAAAGCAGACTTTGCCACTCTCGAATAAATAATTTTTCATCTTTGGTTGGTTGGTTAGGAAGGGAGTGGGTGGAACTCGTAGTACAGTCACCTTCACGCGGTGAGTTCTGAGTCGTCCAAAAAGGGCGGGCCAAGAGCTATACAAAACTTCTTTAAGACAGTGTGGTTAGAGGGCGCGCTAAGAGGGGAATAATTTATTCTACTTATATACTCAAGAAGACTTATACAAAAATTAAAATAGAGAAACTAACCACCCGCAATTAAGTAAATTTATACAAAAAATGACATTTCCCACTTCTTTTCAGGGGCTGTAGGGGCTTTGATAGAGCAGTAGACGTTTTTCTTTTCAAACTGTACCTGATGTTGTAATAGTCTACAAAAAATGAACTTTATCTAACATCATTTCCACCTCTTACAATTTTTCGAATATTTGTTCAATTTATTATAAAATTTGTAAATTTTAAATGCAATGCGCGAACGGAAGATATTAACCGATTTGAAATTTCTTTTCTTTCCTGAATTTGTATTGATACAGCCAGCTGTTTCTTCAGCAAATAATATAAATGGATTGGTGCTCAGTTTTGAGATTAAGAAAAATAGGTTACTTCCTGGTTGTTAAAAAAAAAACACTTGCTGAGTTTACCATTGATAACTGATAACTGAGTTTTTATTTCTTAAACTTTCTTATTTATAATGAATATTTGATTACTTGACAGTATTTAATTTGATTTACAATTCTAGGAAAATTGCATAATTTTGTTTACAACAAAATGTTTGTTTACAACAAAATTATGATTATTTGACAATATTCAAATCGCTTAAAAAATACTTATGAACAAACATTGCTTAACAAAATTGATTACTTTAAAATATTCAATAGTTCATTGGTTTTAATAAAAGCAGTAAAGTTTAAATAAAGGAAGTTGAAAAAAAAATACTTATGTATGTATGTTTGTTCATAAGAATATGAACATATATGGGGCATTCTTTCTCAACGGGAGACCCCTATCTATCCAAAAATGTTTTTGACCTAGAGAGTTCTCATAGGGCTTAAAATTTAGCTCTTTTTATCTACTTTTCAATACAGAGTGGCCAAAAACGAAATTCAAGATGGCTCATTTAATATGGCTAAAAATGTAATCAAAATTCATTAAATTCATTCTAATAACCTATACCAAAAGAATTCATTTCAACGGAAAGAGTTGTACGAGGTCTCAAAATTTAGCTAATAAAGTTTACTTTAAAATACAAAATGAAAAATTTTAAAATCCAAGATGGCGGCCACAACATGGTGGCTAATTTTTTAAAACTACTAGCACTGTAGGACTGACATTGCCGACGACGCCAAATTAAATCTATTTCTAGCAGATTTATGTAGTACTGTCACTTAAAAATCGAACGTTATTTAATCAAACAAAGCATAAAATAGTTATGCTCTTTTAAATGTAATAACATGCGTGAGTTTTAACTAATAAATCAATTTATTTTGTTTCTTTCACATGAAAATATAATATATCACTATATGCCGCTCTCCCTTTGAAAATATTTTAGACGTTAACTTTAAGACGAAATTAACGTGCTAGGGACTTCAATTTTCGAATTAATAAAGCCTGAATCTATTACAATAACCATATATGGAAGTTCCAATAAAGGAACATACTCTTTGGAATAAAATGGGGAGATCCAGCGATTTCGATGGAATTGTAAATTATTAAATTACATTACTTTACATTCGCTGATCTTAAGTCCACGGACAGTTTTTCAAATTCAAAATGGCGAATCCACGGTGGTGGACTAAAATTTAAAAATTTGAGCTAAGGTTCTGAAAATTACCGGTCGAGTATTTTTTGGATAACTATCAGTGACACTCAATCGCGTTTTTGGGTGTGTTTACTACTATTTTTCGTAAAAAGCTGGTATAATAAAGACTTTACCCTTTACTTAAATTAAAGCTTGGGGTAACCCTATTTCGTTCAAAACTATTTTTTTTTCTTTTTGTGAACTTTCATATACGGTTATTATAGTTATCGGTTTTCAGTAAAAATAAAAATTATTTGAAAAATTTTAGTTTTTTAAATACATTGACTTTACGCTAATCTCTTTTAGGTTCCCACCAGCCAACCTACTCGTCTTTTTTCATTCATGAACCCTTTGGCCATGGAAATATGGTTGTACGTACTTGCTGCTTATGTACTTGTTTCGTTTACTTTATTCGTGATGGCCCGTTTTTCACCATATGAATGGAATAATCCGCATCCTTGCATGAAAGAGTCCGATATTGTGGAGAATCAATTTTCAATATCGAATAGCTTCTGGTTTATAACGGGTACCTTTTTGCGACAAGGTTCCGGTTTGAATCCCAAGGTAAGTACGCTTATTTTATTAAAGTGGTATAAAAACGGGTGCTCCATTAAGACCATCTAATTCGAATTTTGGAAGAAACCCAGTTTTATTTCAAGAGTTCTGAAGTTCTTATTTCTCTTTTTTTAGTAAATAATGTAGACATGGATAACAGTTTTTCACAATTCAAAATCAAAAAGTTTACCTGAGGTTAACAGACTGAACGTTTGGGGATTTTCTGATTCACTTAGTACTGTCATTTTCTGTTTTGAAAAACTGACATCGAATTTGTAAAAGCCCTAGTAGTAATTTATATGAGCTGAGCTCATAATTGCATATAAGATTATTATAGCTTTAGTCCGAATATAGGTTTAAGTTTCTACCATGCTGCGGTTTTGAGAAAATGGTTGATAAACATATTTATAAGTTTTTACCCCCGATTTTATCCTAACTATGACGTGAGCCATTTTTGTGCTTCATAATCGTGTGGAAAACAAGAAAGGGAATTTTGGAGACCTGTGCTATATATTTCTTGTATTGTATTTCTTGTTTCGTTTTTAGGGATGATTGGAAGACCAAAATGTTGAAGGTAATGAAACGTAAAAACTACGGCGGGTTGGTAAAAATTTTTTATTTTATCTTAATAAACAAAAGATATACAAAACTTACTTAAACCTATGAAAGTAGTATTTAATAATTATAAGATAACCAAAGAAAGATGTGCCGAAAGATATTAGTTTTAGGAGACGAAAAAATTGAGGTCTTAAGCAATTGTTAAGAGAAGACGTGAATCGTTTAGAAATATTCGCCCCTGGAGACGAAAAAAGTGTCACGTAATTATTAATAGTAAAAGGCTTTTGTTTCAAGCGTTTCGTCTGAGGAGATGAATACAACTTTGCAATTGTTCAGCAATAATTATGGATTAATATTTAATTTTTTTTGTACAACCTTATTCGGATTTTTGTTTCTGTTCCTTCAGATTTCGTGTTTATTTCGAGTGTTAGATTGCGCTATTTTGGTGAAACCACACTTCTTCGTGATCACAGAATTTTTAATTTTGAAAAACATCTGTCATTAGGTAGATCTCGAATTATTATCTAGGGGAAGGTTTTCGCAATTTCTGTAATTGTCTTAGCCTGTAAAGTTTTTTTTCAGCCAATTGTAACAAAGGACATGAGGTAATGAATGATCTTGGCCAAACATGGCGCATATCGGCATATCACTCTTCATTTGATAATTCCTAAGGTGGTGATGCGGAAGCGTATTTTTTAATATTCAAATATAACCACTCGCACGTAGCTGTCAACCTCGCCTCCACGTGGCGCCCCCAGATTACGCTAAAGAGGCTCTGGCGACTGGAAAAAAGTGGTATAACTTTATCATCGGTTTTGAGGAAATGCGAGACACCCTTCGTTTATGCATGGGGCTGACAACTCCATCGCAATCAATGACCTTCTTGTCATTAAACCTTTAGGAAAGACTCGGATACGAACGGAAAATCATGGCAACGAATTTCGGCTAATTAAAGCTTATGAGATCAAAATTGGTGCATGGAATATAAGAACTAAAGTGAGTAGATATGACACCCTTATACTACTGGGGACTTAAATTCAAAAATTGGTAACAAGGATTTTGTTACAACCGAGGAAAGAAAGTACTCACCTTATTTGTCAACCAACTACACCGGACGTAGCCTCATGGACTTTTCGTTCAGTAGAAAGTTGTGGATAAGCAGCGTTTCTTTCTCGCATACTCATAGACAAAGGACATTCTACCATCGTTTCAGATGTTAAAGCAAGACTCTTTTTGGTTAAGAGTAAACTGAAACAGCATATTTCACTAGCAAACGGAGCGTAAATAATTAAACAATAACGCTCTACAAACTAATGGAGTAACCTGTTACAAATATCAATAAGAACTCTCACAAAAACTTGAGAATATACCAACTGGTTCCTGTTCAAATGAGGAACCAAATAAAAAGTACTCTAATTGAGACAGCTACAAAAACAATCGGCATCCGCCAGTATGACCGTAGGATATCATAGTTTGATAAGGAACACCCGCTCAAACGTCCCAGAATACCAGGGAAAGCGGCGAATAGCCTAAAGGATCTTGCAAAAGAGTCAATAAAAGTTCCGATCCGAGATATTGAATCTCGCTTCTCAGCCAGAGATGCTAAATAAATTTCTCGAAATATCAAGGAACAGACGTGCGCCTTCATACCGAAACTAAATATTTGCCTCGCTGTAGATGGTATGGTGCTGCTAGCAGGAGCAAAAACCCTCCGCGGTTGGCAGAAATAATTCTCTAAGTTGCTTACTAACGATGTCAACTCGCATGGCGATCCTGAGGATCATTTAACAGAACTATACCACACCGCAGAATTAGATAATCGGCTCCAAATGATGTTAATTCTGTGATACAAAAACTAAAAATCGAAAGGCAAGCGGTGAAGATGGTATAATTGCTTACAAAATTAGTGGAGCAAATTTGGGAATACGAAACGATCCCTAGGGACTGGCAATCTAGCTTAATATTGCAGGTCCATATAAAAGGAGATAAACGTGACTGCAACAACTAGGGGCATATATGTATGTATGTGCCCATAATTATGAAAGTAATCTAAGTCATATATTTCTTGTTTCGAGATATTTAATGAATTGCGTTTGAACGAGTTAAAAAGTATTTTTATATTATGCCGCAATTTAATTTATAATTTTCTTAGTCTTTGTTGACAAGAGTGATTCATTTAGTATGTTCAGGTTTATAAAGGGTTTTCCAATAAGAGGTGTTATTTTGAAATTCAAAGAGAAATGCTATTTTTTAATATAAATGATCGGGTATTTATTTCATTATAAAGAGGAAGGTATGCCGTTAATAGTGGAAAATAACATCAGGCAAATGACCACCACGACCACGCTTACAGGACAATATCCTTTTTATAATTTCCCGTAAAAGATCAATGGTTTCGTTGCTTGTGTGGCATGTAGCGCCGTCTTGTTGAAAATAAACATTGTCCAGATCAATAACATCCAATTCCGGCCATAAACACATAATGATATTCAACTTCAATGCGCTTAGTGAAGTTCCCAAACTTTCCAATTGCTACTGCGCCTGAGTTAGCTTCAAATATTTGTATAGGCTTTTCTATTTTCAAATTGAAAGCGTCATTTCAAATTTCTGAAAAATAATATTACGGTTACTGCTTCTGGCAATGCAGTATTCTCAGCGAGTGTTGAACATTTTGTAACTTTTTTTGTTTATGAGTTTTCCAAAAAACTAAATTTTTATACATTCTAATAATAAACACTGTTGTTGTTTTCCTATCAACAGAGAATGTTAATGAGATGAGAAGGCGCAAATGTTACTGTAACTATTTTTAGTACAATTGAGATTTGAAAGGTTTGTAGTAAGGGATTTTAGAACACCGACTTTATAGACACCACACTGAGTTTTGCCCACACAAAAATTGAAAACACCACACATCTTTCACCTCAATACTCAACACATCTCTCACCTCGACATTAAACCAATAAAATATTTACTATTTTCTTATTTTTGAAATGATAAGCGAATACGTAAAATTTATTGCATAAAATTTTTTTCGATTACATTCAAAAAAGAATAAATTAAAAAAAACAATTTGAAAAAAAAAAAAAATGGCGCCGAGAATTGATGTCAAGTCATGCATTTGGAAGGGATAAAGGTGCGGTGCGTTTGGTTCTGCGACTGCGTTGTGAACCAAGGTTTTGTGATCTCTATGTACAGTGACCGACAAAAGTCTACATACATCCCTCCCTTTCGTTCGTCTTAGCGAAAACCAAATCGATTCTTTAACATAAAACAACACAGTTATGCTAAAAAAACGCAAAAACCGCGTTGACAAAAGTATACATACAGAACCGGTTTCCTAGCTTGTACTCTGATATCCTATGTTGTGATAATGGTAAAATACCGTTTGTCTATTTCTTCCCTTTTCTTATGTTTGTTGCTTTGCTAATATTGATTTTAGTTGCAATTTGAATACTTAA
Organism: Anastrepha obliqua; assembly: GCF_027943255.1. Taxonomy (NCBI): domain Eukaryota; kingdom Metazoa; phylum Arthropoda; class Insecta; order Diptera; family Tephritidae; genus Anastrepha; species Anastrepha obliqua. The sequence goes on along the minus strand of NC_072897.1, from coordinate 50,188,810 downwards.
GCATGTACAATGGCTCCTCGAAAAGAAATATCAGTTGATGTTAGAAATTTAGTCATTCAGCACAGGAAAGAAAAAAAATCATATGGCGAAATTTCAAAAAACTTAAACTTCAGTCGTGCAACGTGTAAAAATAGTGGTTCCAAGGAAAATAAGCCGCGCAGTGGACGCCCGAGCAAACTATCTCGCAAAGACTTCAGCTTAATTCTAAAAGAAGTGGGCAAAAATCCAAAAGTTTCTGCTCCGAAAGTGGCCGAGGATATAGCAAGCTCATCCAACAAGTGTGTTCATCCAAGAACAATTCAAAGAGCTCTGAGCAAAAACGGCTTTCATAATAGAACACTTCGAAAAAAGCCTCTTATTTCTGAAAAAAAAACCGTAAACTTCGCCTGGAGTTCGCCAAAGCATACAGGGAAAAGGGGATAGATTTTTGGCAAAAAGTTTTGTTTACAGATGAGTCGAAGTTTAATTTACACATACGGTAGCGATGGAAGAGCAAAAGTGTGGAGGGAAAAATATACTGCACTGAGTCTGAAGAATTTGGTATCAGCAGTGAAGCATGGTGGCGGCAATGTATGGGTTTGGGGATCTGTTGCTGCATCTGGAGTAGGAAGATTAGTATTTATTCAAGGTAATATGGATCCTTATAAATACAAATCACTATTGGAAGGGAATCTGAAATCTTCGGTAGATGATTTGGAGTTTGGTCCAGGTTGAGTCTTTCAACAGGATAACCATCCAAAGCACACAACACACATTGTGAAGGATTGGCTGCTTTACCATGCTCCAAGGCAATTAAATACACCACCGCAAAGCCCAGATGTGAATATTATTGAACATGTCTGGGAAATTTTAGATCGAAAAATTAGAAAAAATCCGATTTCAATCGCTTCAGTACTCAAAGAACGACTAATAGAAGCTCCCAACAATATAACTTCTGCAGAGTTAACAAATTTAGTCACCTCGATGCCACGACGGCTTCAAGCTGTAATTGATGCTAATGGTGGACCAACTAAATACTAAGAAGCAATATTACTTAGAGTTAAGTAAAGTTCTTCACACTGGAGTAAGATATTTGTATTATGTAGACAGTACTATGTAGACTTTTGTCAACGTTGGTTTTAGGTTTTTTTGCCGTAGCTTTGCTATTTTATGTAGACTTTTGTCGGTCAACGTAGATATGCGTGCGCGTGACGCATATAAGTTTTAATAAATTCTGAAAGTAATTCACGACGTTTTTTATTACATATGTATGTACATACATACATAAATTAACGTACTTACTATATACATAAATGATGGTATATGACAATATAATATGTATGTATGTACATGTCAATAGGAGGTATTTTCGTTCACAAATAAAATAATGGTCTAAGATAAATCAAAATTTATTTTAATTATATTGCATGTCAATTTATAGTTTATGTATTCTACGGCAAATTACATATGTATGTATACATGTACATTTGTATATGAAAAACAAGGATGCACAAGGGCAACAACAACATCTTCCTTTCATATGTACATATGCATGTATGCACAAATAACCTTGACTTATTTATTCAAATGTCCCAACACATCACATTCCTACAAGAAATCAGATACACACACGAGTTTATAAGTGTCTTGCATTGCTTAGATCAGTCTTACAAACGGGTCCTCATGCAAAGAACTTTTTTTCGCATGGGCGGCCTTCGCCCGCGCTTCAAAAAAATAACCCTCATCAGTCCAAGTCCGGCTACGCAATCCAAAGTATTTTTGCGTAGAACTCATATTCGCGTGGGCGGCCTTCGCCCGCGCTTCAAAAAAATAACCCTCATCAGTCCAACTTTGGCTGCACAAACCACAGTATTTTTGCGTAGAACTCCTTTCCGCGTTAAAACCATTGAACCCTAAATTAAAACGTCATATGCGTTTGTGTAGTAAGGACGCACAATAACCCCCATGCCCATTATTAACACTATACTCAAATACTTAATTTTTGTTTTCATTTGCAGGCATCCGGCAACACCATACTGTTCCCATTCCAATCTTCTTCTTATTCGCGTTTAAAATTGGAAAGTGATTGTATGGACAGCAAATGTATTTGGATTTAATTTTAATGAAAATAATTCGAATATAAGGATAAGGAGGTGAAAAAGTTTTCGCGGTTTCACTTCATTTTTGACAATTCATACATATGAGAAGGCGCAAATGTTAAATGAGCTTTTTTCGAGTACTAATTTATAGATTCATAGTTTATTATGACTTGTTAAAAATGACGATAGCACCGTGTTCGTCTTACGTGATAAACCGAATGACTCTTTATTTATGCAAAACGGCATCTACTCGTACCAAACGCTACCATCAATGCCTCCACGGCTACTACCCCCCTGATAGCTCGGCACTACCAACCGCCACCACCACCAATACCTCTACGGTAAGGAGCCTATCGGACCAACACTACTCCCCTGACTTAACCCATCCCCTTCCCTCCATCATCATCAGGCCGCAACAACAACATCGGATTGTACAGCAGGCCCAACATAAGCAACCGCATGCATCCCTCACCCCTCGAGTTACAACGACATCACCCAGAAGCTTTAAGCTTCTGCGATTCAACTGTAACGGACTCACGAGCAAGGTCGACGAGATAGTTGTCTTCATGAGCCGGCACAGTATCAAAATAAATGCGGTTCAGGAAACCAAGCTGCACGCTAGGTCCTCTCTGATCACCAGGGATGGCTATAACGCGCACAGACACGATCGCGAGCGCGACAATGGTGGTGCCCTAGCGTTTATAGTCCACCACACAGTGCAGTATCGTCTCATCGTTGAAGGAATCGACCACAGGGACAGCACCTTAGAATGTCCAGGCATAGCTGTCCGGACAGGCGATTCCGAGCTTGAAATTTTTAACATTTATATACCCCCTGTCACCTGCTGCCCGGCAGGATATCAACCTGATATAGGTGCGCTCATCAGAGGTGAAAACCGATTGGTTGTAGGTGACTTTAATGTGCATCACGATCTTTGGCATTCAAGCCTGCCAAATGATCGTAGGGGACAGCAATTGGCAGAGCAAATAGACGATTCGACATTCAGCACTGTGAACGACGATGCCCCCACCAGGGTAGTGGGCAATTGCAGCAGCTCGCCTGACCTAACAATAGCTAGCGCGGGTCTGATAAATAGCATAACCTGGCGACCTATGCTATCGCTTGCATCAGACTCCTTGCCCATTATCGTCTCAATTGAGAGACCTGCCGACTTTGTTTCCGCGAACCACCTCTCCTATTGTAACTTTACAAAAACTAATTGGCCGGCTTCACGGAATTCACCGAAGAAACCTTCGCCGCTCTTGCTGCGGCTCGCTTCATGCCAGCTGGAAGCTTCAAGGGCATCTGTCCTCATTTCCCAGCTGAAGCAGCCTGCTTGGCAAACGAGCGTGACCACCTACGCCAGGCCGATCCCGGGATCCCCGCATAACGGATCTCAATTTGGAGATCCGGCAACTGGTAGACCAACACATGCGAACTAAATGGGTTAAGCACTTGAAGACCTGTAACCTCACCTCTGGGGTGAGTAAGCTCTGGTCCACCGTTAGGTCCCTGTCGAACCCTACGAAGCACAACGACAAGGTGACTATCACCTTCAACGGTTGTACTTCGTTGGACCCGAAGAGATGCGCGAGCTATTTTAGCCGGCTTTTTATTCTGCATCCTCCGGCCGACAGAACCAAACGTCGTGCTACCAGAAGGCTGCACAAACTGACGAACGACAGTGCGCCACTTACTTTCTCCGGTGATGAGGTTCAGGAGGCCATCAACAAATCAAAAACATCTAAAGCCATTGGCCCTGACGGACTAAACGCGCTGATGCTGAAGCACCTGGGACCATTGGGAGTAGGATTTCTCACAAGGGTCTTCAATCTGTCCTTGGTCACTCTCATCATCCCTGACAAGTGGAAAGCAGGGAGAGTGGTCCCACTACTGAAACCTGGGAAACCCGCCAACCAAGGGGAATCTTATCGGCCGGTAACTCTCCTTTCCCCAATAGTGAAGACACTTGAAGCCCTCTTACTCCTACTCCCACTCTTCACGAAACACCTGGCCCCAGCCCCACACCAGCACGGCTTCCGACGAGTGCATAGCACCACCACTGCACTCACCGCCATAAACGCCCAAATAAACCGCGGGCTTAACTAAAACCGCCCCTGCGAGGGGACTGTCCTAGTAGCCTTGGACCTGAAGAAAGCTCTCGATACAGTCAGCCATTCCACGCTACTATCTGAGCGGTCGTCAGTGATTTTTCGAGATCAAACATCAAAACAGAGGAGGATAAAGCAGGGTGGTGTCCTTTCGCCCTTGCTGCTCTAATTCTACATCTGGAAGCTCCCCCAACTACCAGCGGGAGTTTCCCTGGTCTCATACACTGACGACTGTACGATAATGGCGTCGGGCAACACGTCGATGGCCTATGTTCCAAAGTGAACAATTACCTCACCGACCTTTCTCGCTTTTTCACTGCGAGGAATCTCTAACTTTCCCCCACTAAATCCACGGCGACCCTCTTTACCAAATGGACAAAGGAGAGCAAACTGTCCCTTAAGGTAAAAGTCGACGACACACCAATTTCGACGGTAAAGAACCCCAAAATCTTGGGTGTAACCTTTGACAGTTTGCTGTCCTTCTCTGCGAGTTAGTATCGATTTTACGATATGAGAAAAAAGAAATATCTTTTTTATAATATATTTTAACCCCGAAGTGCGTGTTTATTTTCGATATTCCTAAGACTAACTTCTTACAGAAATCTTACTGCTATTTATACTATTTGAATGCGGCGGTTGTTGTCGCATTGGGATAATTCGTTGCTGATTGTGTATTGTTTACTTTTACTTGTAGATAGCTATTTGAATGTTTATGGTTTGTTTTGGTGATACCGAATTTCTATTGTTGTTTACTTGATAATGTATGTGAAAACAACTCCTATCGGCTTGATGTTGTTTACTTGATAATGCATGTCTATTGACCATGGACTGAAGTGATTAGAAAAGAAGAAAGTGAGGCCGTTAACTCCCCTCCTTCTTAAGACGTAGCGTCCTCGCTATGGTGATGCTTTAAGTTGCTGTTGAAGACGGTTCATTTCGAGTTCATATAATTCTTCAATTTGCCTTCGTCTGTTAAGCATCTTTCTATTTTCGCGGTATCGGCAGAGGTGTACCATACCGCAAGTGATAACTTCCAGGGTTAAGAATCCCATTACTGTGAAGAACGTAAACTGTACAGAATTTTTTTCAATAGGTATCAAAAATGTTGAGAGTTTTTATATATTGCTGAATTTGTATAAAGAGGAAATTTGTATATTATCTTGAGGAAAGGATGCAGAGTACTTCAAGTTTTTCGTTATTTTTGTTGTGTTTGATTTCCCTCAGTTGTAGTTGATGATTGTAATATGTGATATTATCGATGTTTGTGGATTCATTAAAATGTATCAATTTAGGGCCGGAGATATGCATATTGTTCCAAGTGTGCTCGTAGTCTGTCAAAATATATCCATTCTCTAAGATGCGGAGTGGAGCATCATTTTCGTGGATTGTTTCGCATTGTGCAGAGTTGTACTTTAATATTTTTATAGTATGTACAATTGTCAGAGGGTTCTGATTTACAAATAAAGTTATTCATATAGTTTTTACATTTAGATATTCTTTGATAATCGATACATTTTGCGATTTTAGGGTATAAATTAATTTTACCATGCTTATGTGCTAGAGGATATACATTAAATAGGCTACATTTAGTTTCGAGGATAGGATATTTGTATATTGTTATAATTGCTTCTTGTAGGTAACAGATATGAATATCGGCATATTCTAATATATTAATTATTGGAAGATCCAACTTTTCGTGTTTTATTAAATCGAACACATCTTTAAAATTTAATATCGTACTCATCTTTCAAATTTATTTATAGTGTTCGTTATTGATTGAAGTTCATTATCAACTTCTGCTATAACAATTTTTTCGGTTATTGCTTTGGGATCGAGGGCTTCGAGTATTCTCTCGAACTGTGAATTAATTGTTCTTTGCTTATTATTATTTTCTATTAGCGCATTAAGTGTAAATTTAATTTTTAATTTAATTTAATTTAATTTTCATCGTGGTCTGGTGTGCCAGTGATGAATTTTAACATGGAGCCAAGAAAGTTAAGTGATCTTTTGGGTCTTTAAATATTTGGAATGAGTTGAGTTTTCAGGGTTTCAATTTTGTTCACTAAAATTTGAGTTTCAGGTTGGTTTTCTAAATTATATGCAGATTTCATTATTCTTTCGTATGGCGCGATTATTTTTGAGAGACTAGATATGTGATACAAGAAGGCTGTGTCTTGATAAATGTAAACAGGATCTGCTTCTACTAGTACATATTTCCTATTGGCTAAATCTATTATATTATCGCAAAGTACGATAGAGAAAAGTATGGTAAATATTATTACATACATGCCTTTACTCTGATTTTGTCCTTATGTATAATAAATACGGTGACCATAAATTAAAATTGAAAAAACAGAAGAAATATTTTTTTTCTTGGAAATTTTTTTTTATTAATAGTAACATAAAATTTGTTTGAAAAAATTCATATTTCATAGATCACATTTCATAGATTTTGACTTCAGTTTAAAACTATGTAACAAAAAAAAAATTGTAAATCACTGATATTTTTCACAGCTATAAATTTGCTTAAGTATATTTTCCTCATTTTGTAAATATTCCTTAAACTCTAAGCAATTAAGTTCATAATTGCATCTTGTTATTAAAATTGATTTAACAGTCTCAATTTTCATTTGTGATTTTTCATCAGTCCATATATTGCTTAATATGGAAAATATCCTTTCAGTGGGGGCATTTGAACCCGGTAAACACAAATTAAATTGTACAATTCTTAAAATATTTTCATACGGTATAGTATTTTCTATAAAATGCTGGAATATTTCAGTCCATTTACTGTCGACTAGCTTTCCAGCGTCCGCCCATTCCTTCAATTTGTTAGGAGTAACATAGGTTTTAACACACGAACACGTGAACTCATCAAATAATTCGCTGTCATTAATTTTAATATGGCTTCTCTTGTCTAAAACATAAATCAAGTTTCTTTCAACATCATGCCAAGATGACACCGTACGCAGAAGAACCCATTCCATCACTTCCACCTCTTTAAATGCATGATCCCATTGATTTAAATATTCTACGTAATTAATATAAAAATGTTGGACATTATCTCTAATTTCACTTATATTTTCAGTTCCTGTTTTCTGAAACTCTGAAACTATTTTCTTCATCGTGAGTGGTAAAAAAATTTCATCTCTGCGTTCTGCGAGTTTTAGCTTGAGTTCTTTTATTAGTAATACAACCTCCACCATACAAATATTATTTGATTCAATTTGCGTAATGTAATTATGGAAAAGAGATGCTTGGCAATGTGTAAAAAAAGCCACATTTCGGAGGTGGAATTTTCAAAAAATGCTTTTAAAATGTTTGGGCAATGAGGTTGTTCTAAAAAGTATTTCCTTAATGGTTTGAAAAGTTTTAAAATTCCTTCAATTGCTGGCTTTAAAGTAAGCCAGCTTGTTTTACTAAATCCCAGCAATTTTTTATATTCAACATCAACAGTATAAAAAATTTCCTTTAATTGCTCAACTCTAACCGTATAAATGTAAAATTATGAAAATATTTTTACAACAATGACTTCAATGTCCATTGGAAGGCAATCTATCGATGCTTGTATACAATTATTCACAATGTGAGCAGTACAATTTACGCCAATAAGTGTACTTCCGGTAGACGCAGCTAGTTTATGAAAAAGATTATTTTTTCCGCGTCTTTCGGATCCCCCGAAGTTACAATTAGTATTGTCTGCACAAAGGGCGAGTAATTTCTGACTTAACTCAAACTTTGTCATGAGATCAAAAATATATTTTTTGAGTATATCTGATGATCCACCGCGCAGGTCACTTACTTCTAATATTTTTAATTGCACACCTTTTTTCGGTAAAAAAACCTAACTAGTACTGGGCATACTTCGATACTAACATGATTCGAGCAATCAGAAAAAAACAGTAACAAAACTAAGAGCATTCAAATCTGCTACGACTAGTTGCATTGCATTTGGTGCTAATACATTACAGATAATAGCTTCACACTTTGTGTGACCTGATGAATAATTTTCATCGAAGCACCTTTTTATTAGTTTCGATGTGCAGTCATTTGATCGAAAAGAAAAATTATGTGTCACAGTATGGAATGCCCAGGTCCCTTCATTTATACTTGTTTTTTTTCCCCCTTGAGCATCCATTGTACGAGTCCGCACAAAGTTCAGTACACTTTTGCTGGTTGAAGCTGCAATATCAGCATTACGATGTTTTCGTGTTTGTAAATGGCGTAGCACATCATGTTTGCCTCCATTAGCGGTAGAAAATACAGCCATACATTTTAAACATTGCACTTCACTGGTTTGGATTCTTTTTAAGAACTTGTATTGGCTTTGCATTTCCTCAATAAATATGCACTTTCTATGGGGGGGCATTATGTAAAGCTGAAATACAAATAGCACTTGTGAAGCTAAAGTTTTATATCTACTTGCAGTAAAACTTACCTATTTTTATAATTTTCAGCGGTGAAATGCAAAAAGCAACTTAGATTCAATTTATGTACATATATTGCACAATCAGCTGTTTAATAGGGAATGCTAAGTGATATCGATAGCAACATACATTTTGATTATTAAAGAGTTGCCACCGCGAAAAAACAGAACAAAAAAAGAGCATTTTCGCAAAACAGAACATTCTTGATTATATTTCTTAAAAAAAAAATACGCAGACCAAGCGTTTTAAAAACAGAATGGTTCTGCTAAAAACAGAACGGATGGTCACCGTAATAATAACTCTTTTATTGGTCGTTATTGTATCACCGTTGTCTTTTTTGACGATATGTTTGGCGTATTTTTTTACGCTTTTGTTCCTTCTATGCGTCTTTGAATATACGACGTCTCCTTCTTTGTAGTTCAGCTGTTTCCGATTGCGGTTGTGGTATCGCAAAACTCTCGCTTGGTTTTGTTGAAGACGCTCTTTGATGTCAGGATACCCCCTTTGATTGAAAAACACGTCCTCGGGTCACCCGTTGGTTGCCGAATGGGTTTTGTTGTATTGTCGGACTGCTTCAAATATCTGTTCGTCAGGTGCCGAACTGTGTTGATGTGTTAAAACTTTCGCGAGTTCTATTATGGTACTGTACGTTCGTTCAACTTGACAGTTTGTTGTCGAATGATAGGCTGGAGTTTTGGTACGCGCTATTTGTAGTCGCTTGTATATTTGTTGTGCCATTACAAACTTTGCGTTTGCGTATATTTGAGATAGTATCTCGTATGGTATTTGTCTCAAATGGCAGAATTTGGAGTATTTGTCGGTTGAACTAATGTACATATTATTGCTCATAAAAAATAAATCTAAATGTATGTATTCGCCTACCTTGTTCGGTATTGGCGAACACCAATAGGTGTTTATTTGGTCGGCGTTCATACTTATTTGTGAGGCAAATTTCGCAGTCCTGTACTTCTTTTTTACAAGCGTCACGTATGTTTGGCCAGTAGTATCTGATCGAAATTTCCCGTGCGTTATTTTTATAGTTTCTGTGAGCACGTTTGTGTATGTCCTGTATAATTTGTTCTTGTTGTTCGGTTTCGGTGATGTCGTCCACCAATTTTTGCGCTATTACGATCGATACAGTTGAAAATGTGTTGATAATGTCATTTTCGACGTAAAATAATATTTGCTCGTCTATTTGCAGAGCATTAGTTACCTTAGGTTTAATTATATTTTTTAGTCTGTCTAGCAATTCAGTTTTGGTGTTAAAAAAAGCGTATGCCGGCTGTTAGAAAATATATTTTGTGAGGATATTTCGACGATGTCCTGGTCTGACTGTTTTATAATAATTTGATTTCTAAAGGAGTTTAATGGTTGCTTTACTCGTTTAAGTTTTTGTGTTGGGGAACTTTGTGCTGAATGTTGGGAGTCATCAGAATTTGAAGTGTTGTTTATTTGCTGGCGGGAAAGTGCATCAGCAACAACGTTCTGATGTCCAGGTTTGTAAACAAGTTTTGCACCGTATTTGTATTGGGGTTTTTTTCTGATATGGAGAAGATTAAAGATTGGTGATCAGTGTAAATTGTTAAATCAGCTATACCATACAAGTAATTACGTAGTTTCTGTAGTAACCAAAAAATTGCGAGTAACTCTTTCTCATTCGTAGAATAATTCTGTTCTGTTTGGCTGAGTGTTCGCGAAATAAATGATATGGGTTTCCGGTTTTGCTATAATACGGCTCCTATAGTGAAATTGCTAGCATCTGTGGTTAATTCGAAAGGTTTATTAAAATTGGGTTGGAAGAGTTCATCCTGGGCTTGCAGTTCCTCTTTAATTTTTTCCAGCGCTTCTAGTGCAGGTTCGTCTAAGGTGACTTTTATTTTTGCGCTTTGATTTGGATATGCCACCGTTTTCTCCTCTGAGGAATGTTGTGAGTGGTTTGGCAATGGCTGCAAAATTCTGTATGAATTTCCTATAATAACTAGCGAGGCCTAGGAAAGATCTAAGTTCTTTCAGTGTTATGGGAATAGGAAAATCTTTAATAGTTTGTATTTTTGTAGGGTCTACTGTGATCCTGTTGTATTTAATTTTGTGCCCTAAGTATTCCACAGAGTCTGGGAAAAAGTGAGATTTCTCATTAGATATCTTAATGTTGGCTTAATGAAGCGCGTTTATAATTATGCGAATGTGTTCGATATGTTCTTCAGGGGAAGAAGAATAAATGAGAACATCATCTATATAAACGTACGCGAACTTGCCGATATATGGTCTAAGGATATCGTCTACGCATCTTTGAAAAATAGGAGGAGCATTTTTCAGACCGAAAGGCATGCGAAGAAATTCGTATTTTGCTCCATTTACACTAAAGGCAGTTTTTTCTCTGTCGGACTCATTAATAAGAATCTGATGGAAGCCTGACTCTAAATCAAAAGTTGTAAATACTTTTGCATTACCTAAATTCTGTATGGTCATATCCACATCAGGTATGGGGTATCTATCTGTGATAGTTTGAGCGTTTAGCTTCTGAAAGTCTACGACCATTCTGCGCTTAGCTTTCCCTTGTTCATCGGTACCTTTTTTAGCGACTGTCCAAATGGGAGAGTTGTACGGACTTTTGCTTGGTTGGATTATTATATTTTTTTAAAGTTTTTTGATTTCTGTGTTAATGAAGTACACATCCGACATAGGGTACGGATATTGCTTGGTCCAAATAGGATCTTCGGATTTCGTTCTAATGGTAGCTTGTATCGTGGTAGTATAAGGTAGCACTTCGTTTGTGACTTCATTTTTTTGCATAATTTTTTCAATTTCTGCAATATACTTTTCATTATTAACTGTATAATTTATTTTTTGTACAGATTCACTTTCTTTCTTGGTCCTATATTTATAACTGAGCTTGTACTCGAAAAGGTCGGTCTCTGCTTTTATTTTTCTAAGTCCCTGTTCACCCAGAAGCATATCTAATTCTTCTAATGCATCTGTTTCAAAAAATGTGATATTATGTTCTAATAGTGTTACAATTTTTTTTGATTTTGTTATTGAATAACCGTGAAGGGTTTTCACTTTTACTGGTTTAATGGAAATAGACTCACCGATGTTGCATTTTGTACTTATGTAATTGTTGGTTGCTCCAATGTCGATCAGGATGTTAATTAGCTTGCCTGTATCCCTGCAGTGGCGTTGCAGACACGGCAAATCGTTTATGCGCCTTAAAAAAACACTGCCTGTTTCATATTCATCATTTTCGTATTCTGCTGCAAGCGATTGTATATAGTTTTTCCTCGCGTATTTGGTTCACACGTTGTACCTTCTGTTGTGTGTTGTAGTTACGATATGAAGGATTTCGGTCTCTTTTTTGAGGATCTCCTCGAAATGGATTATTTGGAGCTAATCCTTGCATTTGGCGGTCATAGCTCTTTTGTTGTGGAGCAGAATGATTCCTATTTGCGGATCTCGTGTACTGTTGTGATGGATCTACGTCCATTGGTTCGTGTTGTTGCCTGGGTGCAGTTCGGTTGTATTGCACCTGTACGTTGGGCTGTACCTTTGTGGTATCTCGTAATATATTCTGCCTTGGTTTTGATACTTCAATGTACTATTATAATGTCTGTGCTGATTATATTGCGGAACGTCGAACTGTGAGTTCACGTTATCGTGGTATATTGTACTTGCGATAGCGTAAGCGGTTTCTAAGTCATTTGGATTGTGGCTATATAGGGTGCCGCTGGTATATTTGCTGTTCAGACCAAGAATGAATGTCCTTACAGCTTCCTTGTACGCATATTCTTTCATAGGTGATGGATTTCTTGAGCTATCCATCTCAACTTTAGTGAGTGCAAGATTAAGTGCCTTACTGACTTCGCAATGGAACTCTGCCAAGGTTCTTTTTTCCTGCCTTATTCTCTTCATTTCTTCGAGCAACACATGCAGTGGTCTCTGGTCCGCATAAGTGTAATCGAGATGGTCTATTATATATTATCATAAAAATGGAATTTGGTGTCGTGGTAAATTAAAATGTCGGCTGCCTCTCCTTGAATTTTCGAATGTATAATAGAGAGTGCCGTGTAGTAAGTGGGTGTAGTAGAGTAATTCTTTATATTTTCCATGTGTGTCCAGGCACGTTTTCTCCATGACCGATATTGGTTCTTATCGCCTTAGAATATGGGTAACGTTTTGAAAATTTCTAGGTTAATTTGTGACTCATTGGTGATATGTGGTGTACAGTCGTGGTATTGATTGGTGACGGTGATGTTAAATGTTGCGACGGAACTCAATATATGTTGAGTTTCAGTGAGTCCTGTGGTCAGAGCAGCGATTTGTGCCTTTAGATTAGCGATTTCCTGTGCAGTCATTTCGGAGTCTATGTCCAACGATAAACGTGATAAATTGAAGATTGCTTGTCGCTTTCTTCGCGATTCCAGTAGGTTAATATCGCTTTCACGATGTGAGAAAAAAGAAATATCTTTTTTATATTTTAACCCCGAAGTGCGTGTTTATTTTCGATATTCCTAAGACTAATTTGTTACAGAAATCTTACTGCTATTTATACTATTTGAATGCGGCGGTTGTTAACGCACCGGGATAATTCGTTGCTGATTGTGTATTGTTTACTTTTACTTGTAGATAGCTATTTGAATGTTTATGGTTTGTTTTGGTGATACCGAATTTCTATTGTTGTTTACTTGATAATGTATGTGAAAACAACTCCTATCGGCTTGATGTTGTTTACTTTATAATGCATGTCTATTGACCATGGACTGAAGTGATTAGAAAAGAAGAAAGTGAGGCCATGTCGTTAACTAGCGCACACAACTGCAATTGCCACTGAAGTCTAAAACAGCAACAAGGTCCTCAAATCGCTTGCCGTCAGCACTTGGGGCAAATACAAAGAACTGTTGCTATCGACATTTAAGGCAATTGGTCGGCCGGTTCTAAACTATGTAGCGCCTGTATGGTTGCCTGGAACTAGTGGCCCGCAGTGGACAAAGCTACAGACATGTCAAAACACTGCTATTCGGACAGCGACCGGTTGCCTCCTGATGTCCCCGGTTCAACACCTACACAACGAGGCACGAATGCTTCGAGTAATGGAGCATAACAAACTGCTCAGCAAGCAGTTCCTGCTGGGATGTTACCGCAGGTTTCACCCCTGCAGACACCTGCTTGAGCCTGAGCCGCCTCCCAGGCACGTCAGGAGACACCTCTTAGACTACGCTGACGAAATCCAGGGCAAAAGTGACCGCAATCTACCGGACCTGACAGTATTTAGACAGTCAATAAACGACATTCACCGGGAGACCGTCACCACCTTCTTAAGCTCCCGTCCTGTGAATGCTGTAATCGGAGTCCAACCACCACCTACAGCAAATGAAGAGCTCCAGCTTCCTCGGGAGACACGTGTAACACTGGCACAATTACGTTCTGGGCCTACCCCTAGATGAGCTAGACGAAGATCGCCGGTGATATGCCCGACACTGGCGGGGCTACTATTACTGTTAACAAACAAACAAACAAACAAGGATTCAACACACTAGTAAGGGATTCGTCGTATTTCATACTCAGCGAAGCGAATGAGTTTGCGATTAAGAAAGACGCGCAGGCATTTAATTTGTGGCGCAGAAGCTAAAATCGGCGGAATTATTCGTTTGGTTTTTAAGGCACGTATTTAATTCAGATTCAAGCTCTGAAAAGTAATATTTTTTTCCTCGCACGATTTTTTTTACAATTCAAACCAGGAAAATTTGGTAAAATTTTGGAGTTTATTTTAATTATAATTGGTTTAAAATAGTGTTTTACGTTTTTTTGCATTTGATAAGTAGAAATTTCTTTTTGGTATAAAATAGAATGAATACTGATTTTTATATAAATCATTCAAGAAAGAAATGTGTACATATAAACATGCATATATGTATGCATGTATTTAATCTCTTTAATCAAATCTAAGCTATATTGATGAGAAAATATCATTCTAACATCCGCCCAGAAAGCCAAACGCGCATACACACATACATACATACATATGTATGTATATACAATATGCATGCAAACCTTCAACGAACGCAGACTGTATGCCTTTAAAACCGTGAATCGAATAAGTGACCAATTTAGAAAAGTCCATTAACAATTAGAAATTATCGCAAACATGAGAGACATATCGTAAGTGTACTTTTTGTTGAAGTGAAAACTTCTTTAGAATCGTTGGGAGTGATTTGAGACTCGATGAAACGAAAAAGCGACACTACGAAGTGTTATATAAGGTTGTCAAAAACGTCTTGCGGTATTTTTATTGAATTTTCAATTGTTCATAAATTTGGTTATAATAATGCGATTTAAGTCAAATATGCGCCGTTTTGTTGGATGACGAGTTCCCAACGAGATGCCAACTTCATAATGCCCCTCTTATAGAAGCTCGCTTCCCTATTGTCAAAAAACTCGGAAAGCCAATTTTCACAGGACTCTCTTGTGGACAACTTCCGACTACCAAGCTCGTTCGCCATGGACAGAAATAGGTGGTAATCACTTAATGCGAGATCCGGACTATGCGGTGGATGCAAAAGAACCTCCCATCCGAGCTCCCGGAGCTTCTGGCGCGTCACCAAAAATGTGTGTGGCCTGGCGTTGTCCTGATAGAAGACAATTCGGCCTCTGTTGATCAAAGATGGTCTCTTCTGCATGAGTGCTGCATTCAAGCGGTCCAGTTGTTGGCAGTACAGGTCCGAATTGAGCGTTTGGCCATAGGGGAGCAGCTCATAGTGGATGATTTCCTGCCAATCCCACCAAACACACAGAAGAACCTTCCTGGCCATCAATCCAGGCTTGGCCACCGTCTGGGCAGCTTCACCGCTTTTCGACCACGACCGTTTGCGATTCACGTTGTCGTAAGTGACCCACTTTTCATCGCCAGTCACCATCCGCTTCAAAAACGGGTCGATTTTGTTGCGATTCAGAAGCGATTCGCATGCATCCATACGGGCAAAAATGTTTTTTTGCGTCAAGTCGTGTGGCACTCATACATCGAACTTCTTTTTGAATCCAAGCTTCTTCAAATGGTTTATAACGGTTTGATAACTCATGCCCAGCTCTTGGCCGATGCTACGGCTGCTACTATGCCGGTCTCTTTCGATCAATTCAGCGATTTTATCACAATTTTCGACGACAGGCCTTCCGGACCGTGGCGCATCTTCGATCACCTCTGCACCAGAACGGCAACGTTGAAACCATCGTTGTGCGGTGGAAATGGAAACTGTATCGGGTCCATAAACTGCGCAAATTTTATTGGCAGCATGAGATGCATTTTTGCCTTTATCGTAGTAGTACTGTAAAATATGCCGTATTTTCTCTTTATTTTGCTCCATGTTTGCGATGCTATAACTCACGAACGACTAAAAGCAAACAATAATTAATCAAACACGTGTTAGCACGTGAAAAGAGCTTTCCAAAAAGCTCTAGCGTGAACCGATGCGACGAATACAACTAGAACTACGCGCTTGCAAAGACAAGCTTGCGGAAATACCGCAAGACTTTTTTGTCAACCTTATATGTTGATATACGTATGTATATGTGTGTGGCTGGGTACTACACTGCCTATTACTTGCTTTGGTGTTTAGTTCAAGCGTCATACGTATGTACATATGTTTGTATGTATGCTAGTACGTATGTGGGCGCGCCTGCGTATTACGGAGCCACGGTGAGCGAGAAGGCATTATGTATACCTATACTACACTACCTAATACTTGCTTAGACCAAGCGTCCTACGAATGTTTGTGTGTATGTTAGTACGTCTGTGTAATATACGCGTTACGACGCTCATACCCAGCAAGAAGAGTGGTGGTCAGGTTACCCTGCACATGACCGCCACGCGTGGTCGTTAAACTGTCACTAGCCCCGCCCCTTTACAATCACTTTGTTAAAAGCGTTGGGAAAATTGTGCCAAATTTTTTGTGTACGTGTGATTTTTTATCCCTTTCATACATATGGATTCGTTTGCCAGTGCCAGTTTCATATAAACGTAGCGACGAACAAAATAACTTTTAGGCCAGCGGCGACAGCACAGCGCGATAGCCCAGCGGCTAGCAATGTGGGCTTCCAATCCGAAATCCTTGGTTCGAATCACAAAAAATTTTTTTTTTTTTTATACATTTATTTCATTTTGTTTTATGACATGTTTATGAGCAGATTTTTTTCATGGTAGAAATACACTCGGTGTTTTGCCATTGCCTGCTGATGGGCGACCGCTATTAAAAAATGTTTTTATTAATTTTGCTTTCACCGAGATTCGAACTGACGTTTTCTCTGTGAATTCTGAATAGCAGTCACGCACCAACGCACTCGGCTACGGCGTTTGTTTACTTTGACTGATTTAAAAATGAGGAAAAATATATGAATGAAATTTGCTTACTGCTTACATATTTGCCAAAGGTTGACAATTTGATTCTCGCCCTACTTTGATATCAAAAAGAGAGAAAAGATATCTTTTTGACTTATTGCTTTGACAGCCACTTGCCGTTTTTTTTGTTTTTTTTTTCTATTGATGCAAAAATGAGAAAAAATATATGAATGAAGTTTGCTTACTGCTTACACCTTTTCCAAAGGGGACGGACCATAAAAAAAAAAGTCGATTTCCAAAGAAATACGAGTGCATATGTGTTAGTAACATACAAAAAAGTGTAATTGTGTGAGAGTTTCGGTCACGCAGGTTTTGCTGGGTAGTAGCAACCGCGTGTGCTGTATTGCGTCCGTATTTTTATATTCGTAAATATTTTCATTTTTAAATATTTACCGCAATTGCAGGCGGTGTTGCAATATACCACAATCAAAATGACGGTGCTCGTATTGTAACTCCAAAGATAGATCTGAATGCACAGCAACTAGAATCACTGTCTGTTCAGCTCTCTAAAGTGGGAGAAATATGTGCATGCGAAACCAGATTGAGCAATGGAAAAACAGTTTTAATTGTGGCAATTTTTACTTCACCGAATCAATCAATAAATAGCATCAGGGAATTCATTAAAGAAAATTTAATAAAGTATACACCAGAAGTATCGCGGATACTTAGAAAAGATTACGATAAAGTTCCAATGATTTTAAGTGGCGATTTTAACGTAAATTTTGCATTGGACACAGCGGTTCCTTTAATTGACTTTCTCAATACAACATTCAATTTAAAAATGTGTAACAATCGCACTGAATCGACAACACGATCAAAAACAACAATTGACGCGGTATTTCAAAGATATGTTGACAACATCGAAACCAAAGCATTTGTATCATATTTTAGCTATCATAAGCCACTCGTATCATTTGTTGAAATTGAAAACATTGAGGATGAATAATAATAAAATGAAGAAAATAAAATATGAACTTTATAGCAATATTATAATGAACCTATAATTATCCCGCTCCTAATGCTGCTTTCGTCTCATTCTCTCTCAGTTTGTTTTACAGAAGGTTTCACTTCTATCGCTTCTAACCGTTAGACTGGTATTTTTTCGTATTTGATTCAGGTTCAATTCCTGTACACATTTTTCTTTGTTCGATATTTTTATCCAATTTTTTGTATTTGGTTTATTTAGAATTGATTAAAAATAGTGTATTCAAGCTTTTTTAATACCTGTTATTTAGAAGTTTATTTGCTATATAAAATTATTCACACTGCTTTTGAACTGATTTATATGTAACCATAAAGGCAATGCATATGAATATGCATTCATATATTTAATCTCTTTAGTCCAATCTTAACTACTTACATGCACATATTGATGAGAAAATATTCTAATATCTGTCCAGAAAACCAAACACGCATACACGCACAGGTATATATCATATATGTATATAAATATTATATATACAAACCTTCATCGAGCGCAAAATGTATGCATATAAAAACAACAACTGCGACCGTCTTCTTGTCCGTCAGTGAAAAGATGGGATATGTATACCCTATGAGCAAAAAGTACCGAGAAGGTGATGTTAACTGTTTTCTTGGATTGCCAAGGCGTAGTGCACCATAATAACGAGCCATCGCACCGAGCCCAAATTGTGCTGGATTATTTGACCAAACACCAACTAAATACCATCGTGCAAGCACCGTATTCACCTGTTATGAAGGAGATTTCAGTCGATAGAGGAGTTCAAAGAGAATGCAACGAAGGAGCAGAAGGCCATCCCTAGTGCGTATGTGTTTTTGATTTCTTGTGATGTGGTGTGACATGTGTATAAACATAAGTCAAGGTTTTTTGTTATTTGGGCATACATGCATATGTACATACATATGAAAGCAAGATGTTGTTGCCCTTGTGCATATACAAACGTAGATATGTACATACATATGTAATATGCTGTAGAATACATATATAACCTATAAATTGAAATACCATATAAAATAAGTGTTGGTTTATCTTAAACCATTATTTTATTTGTGAATGAAAATACTTCTTATTGACATATACATACAGACTATATTGTCATAAACCATCATTTATGTATGTATGTATATAGTATGTAAGTTCATTTATGTATGTACAGGGTGGCCTATAAAGTGTTTGCTTTTTGAACCACCTACTTTTTTGAGATTGGTAACACAAATGACATGTCAAATGTGTTCATAATTTACTTAAAGGTTTGACATTTACGAAATGGGACGCTTTACGCTTGAACAAAATTGGGGAATATTGAAAACCTATTTCCAAAGTGGTGAGTCTTCTTCTTCTTTTCTGATTTTCACATCGGTGGCTACGTCAATAAGCAAAATTGTCGGATTTGGGGCTCAGAAAATCCACACGTTACTGTAGAGAAGTAAATGCATCCACAACGAGTCACTGTTTGGTGCGGTTTTTGGTCTGGCGGCATCATCGGGCCATTTGTTTTCGAAAATGAGCGAGGAGCCGCGGTTACAGTAAATGGCGAGTGTTACCGTGACATGCTCAACGAGTTGTTTCCAAAAATTGTAGAGGATGACATGGACGACATTTGGTTTCAACAGGACTTGTCACACTGCCAAAGTTACACTCGAATTTTTGGCTACCGTTTTTGAAAACCGAATAATCAGCCGAAATTCCCATATCAATTGGCCGCCTCGGAGCTGTGATTTAAGCCCGTTGGACTATTTTTTGTGGGGAGCCGTTTTGGAAAAATGCTATGCGAACCATCCAGAGACGATTACTGCTTTAAAACACGAAATCGAAGTTGCCAATCATGAAATTGGGGCCCAAACAATCGAAAATGTGCTTAAAATTAGGTTGATTGAATGGCCTACTGTAAAGCCAGTCGTGGCACTCATTCGAACGATATTATTTTTTATTCATAAATGACAATGTTCAATCTTCAAAATAAAAGAAAAAGTTTGAAAAAATATTGATTAGTTTTTTTTATAGCCGATTCAAAAAGCAAATTTTACATGGCCCACCCTATGTATGTAATGAAAAAATGCCATGAATTACTTTCAGAACTTCAGAAGGTACACAACGCAGTCGCAGAAGCAAACGCACCGCGCCTTATCCCTTGCAAATGCATGACTTGACATTTAATTTTTTTTCAAATGTTTCTAATTAAAATTTTTTTTTATGTAATCGAAAAAATTGTATGTAATAAATTTTACTTATTCGCTTATTATTTCAAAAATAAGAAAATAGTAAATATTTAATTGGTTTAATATCATGGTGAGAGATGTGTTGTGTGTTGTGGTGAAAGATGTGTGGTGTTTTCAATTTCTGTGCTGGCAAAACTCAGTGTGGGGTCTATAAAGTCGGTGTTCTAAAATCCCTTACTACAAACCTTTCAAATCTCAATTGTACTAAAAATAGTTAACAGTAACATTTGCGCCTTCTCATCTCATTAACTTTCTCTGATACTACGACGGGCAAAATGGGAATTAACCATACAGTCAAGTTTTATACCATTTAAACTGTCAAAATACTTTAATTTTAAGTCTAATATTATTAATAATATTAATACTTGCAATGCATATATTTATAAGTTGGGTCTCTTCATAACAGCTTTGATATCTACTTAAATAGTTTATACTAAAAGCAGTGTCCGGCGTTGTGCCGTTACTAATATATAATAATTCACCGATCAAAATTCTATACCTTATTTTCTCATTAGTCTCATTACATTATTGTAATTTCAATTTACTCTCCATTGGAGAATCATACAACTTTGTATTTTCTAGATTATTTTTTATCGCTAATGATTCAATATACCTCGTTTGATTTAATGTCATTTTGCTTTTATCTTTAGGATTATCAATAACAATTCAGGTTTCATTCTTATTTAAAGTGTTAATTTCTGAGTACATTCCTTTTTTCCATTCTCTATGTTCATCACAACTAATTGCCTCATTGAATGTATTACGTACATTTCTTTGAGAGGTTCTTTCTAATAAGAGGATTTGTTCATTCCTTTCTTCACTTTGTAAATTTCTATTTAGCCCTTCAACATCAAAATTATTTTCTCTATTTCTATAAGACTCTAAAGTAGATAAAGAAGTTAATTGATCAGGTTTCTAGGCACTATTACTTTCAGTTCTCATATTCACAATTGCATTATTATCTTTATTGTTTCCATTTTCCGAGTTTATACTCGTATATATGAAACTTTACTCTTCAAATTTATTATTTTCGTGTTTCTAAGCAAATTAGTTCTGTTTAATTTTCCACTATTCTTACATGTGTGGCATTTTTTACTTTATTGTTAACAAGGACTCTGTAACAATTATTTCTATACGCTAATAATATTCTCAATTGTGATTTATCGTCCCATTTGTGTTTTCTTAAAACTTCTGGTACTCTTACAAAAACCTTTCTGCCATAGATCTTTGTGTGATTTACGTTAGGATTTTGCCGAAAAATATTTCGTATGGACTTTTATTTTGTTAGGTATTGGCTATTGTACGATTTTTTAAATAAGCAGCCAGAGATCGTTAATGTATAGAGAAGTCTCAATGACAGGAACGTATGGAACTTCGAGGGGTACTCGTTTCGCGAAGACTAATCACCACAGACACATTTTTCAACAAAAGTAACAGTAAGGGGCTGAATTATGTAAATTTAGCAGCAGTCGATAAGAATTTGTTGGTGATTAGAGGCAAAGAATGTTAGGTAGCTTTTTAATATGACTATGTATTTGAATTTTTTCCAAATCATCCAAAATCATAAATATGTTATGTCTGTCTGGTGTCTGTAAAACTTTGTTGAATTCCCTTCAACTGAATCATAATCCCCTATAGAAAACACTTCATTACCAGGCACACAGGAATATGGCATATGCAAACATAAAATTGGGAAATTATATACATATGAAAAAAAAAAATAACGTTAAAACTTGTCAAGAAATCCAGCGCGCATTCATAGGCACAGCATTGTATGTACAGTAACCTTGAAATGTTTACAGGCATCTTCAAATGCTCTGATTTCAGAGTACGTTTCTAACTAAGATATATGCATATGTTTTGTGCACTTTTTGAAGAACTACATTCGTAAAGTAATATACTAATTAATTAATTATCTATCAGGGAACATAAAATAATTCTTGGAAATTTACTTCTGGTATTGAAATGTCCGACACAGAACTTTTTTTTAAGCTAATACTTACTTATGTATGTAGTTTTCTGCAAGTTACTGTATGCTCATGCGCGCACTTTACGCACAGCAACTGCGGTTGTCGAGCATTTAGAAAGACATATTTACATACATATATTGATGCATACGTATGCATGTACAGAGCCGCGGCCACTCGACTTGATAAAAATTTTCCAATATTGACTATTTTCGAATGGTCGAGAAAATAGGCATATGGCGGCTCGTGTTATGGATGAAAGTACTTTGCTCGTAGAAATATGAGCTCGAATTTATCAATGAATTTTTTGATGATGAGTTTTTGTTGAAACTGTTCAGCGTCGCCGCGACTATTTTAGGCTGTTCAGCACCATGACAACTAGAATGATGGCTGCTACGCCTGCGCCTATGAATGCATTTTGTTCTTGTAGTTGCATAGAATTTTAGTTTTGAACGACATATAATATGTACATACATACGTATTTAGAGGAATAAAGTGAGTGCCCTGCGTGTGCGGTTGTGTATACTCGTATTAGTAAGCATTGTGTAGCTTCAAGTTCAGAACACATATATGTATGTACGTACATACATAGGCTAGACCTTGATTCTAGTTGCCATAGTATAGCATGTAGTATGTATAAAAAATTCACATATTTATATTTGCATATGTCATTTTCCTGTGTGCCTAGTAATGAAGCGTTTTCTATAAAGAATTTTTTGATTTGATCAATTGATCGTACATAGTTAGGGATCAAGTGTGCATATAGGTATATACGCACATGCAAATACGTCGATGTATATGCAGAAGAAATTGTTTTAGCATTTGAAGGAATTCGATCATTCGAATATTTACTCCCTAATTATTGCATGAAATATGATAAGGCGATGCTCGTGAGGTAGGTAATGTTGCTTCAGTGCATACATATGCGTGCAAAACTATATTTATTAAACATGCAATAGAACTGAGTTGTCCCATATATGTATGCAAATACGTTTCTTTGAAGTTTTCATTTATTTATTTTAAATTTCAAAGTTTTATACTATCAATAAAATGCATACATATATTATTCCCTGTAATATATAAGGCAATGCGGCGTGAGATAGGTCATTGTTGCTGCAGTGCGTTTTTGTTTTTTTTTGTTTTTTGTTTGTTTTTTATGGAAGTGGCACAAAGCATTGAAAGCCAAAAAGTGTGAGACTTGCCTTTCGGCTCACCCACTAAAAACCCACACCAGCTCCGTTTCCCTCCCGCGGGACAACCGTTAAGTAGTACTTCACGGGGGGGGGGGGGGGGGGGTGGCCTATTGCCTCTTCATGAAGATCTGCGCTGTTGTTCAGCGCGAAGGAGTTCGAAGATTACTATATTTGCCATATTACATACAGCGGACCAATCTTCTTCTGACTCTAACATAATATCCACTAGGTTATCAGCCGAAATTGGCTTCCCCACCCTAGTGCTTAATTCCTCCCTTTCGAACACGAATCGCGGACAGGCAAAGAAAACATGTTCTGCGTCTTCTACAGCTTGTGCACAATGAGAACAGTACGGGTCGTCTTCGTGCTTAAACCTATATAAGTAGGATTTAAAGCACCCATTTCCCGTCAGTATTTGGGTCAGATAGTAATCTAACTGTCCATGTTCACGGTTAACCCATTTGGAAATTGTGGGAATCAAACGGTACGTCCAGCGTCCGTTGGGGGACAAGCTCCATTTCTCCTGCCATGAACGCAGGCTACGCTCTCTTGCTATCTTGCGTATTGTCACCCGTTGTGAAGTAGCTTTTTTTTGTATATTTCAGCATACTCTGTTGCCATTAGGTTGATTGGGAGTAGTCCTGCTATAACCATAATGGCGTCTTCCGATACCATTCGAAACGCGCAGCACACTCTGAGGGCACTTAATCGGTACACTGATTTCATGCACTTCACATATGTATGAGGTGCAATTTGTGGCTTCCGCCCATGCTGGAGCTGCATACAGCATAATCGATGAGACACCTGGGTTGAGTACTTTCCTACAGTTTTGCCTAGAGCCTCTGATGTTCATCATTATTCGCGTTAACGCAGTTACTACTTCTGCTGCCCTGCTGCTCGTGTACGCCAAGTGCTCTTTGAAATTAAGCCTACGGTCGATTATTACTCCCACCATTATGTTGGCCGACTCCACAATATTCCTACTGCTAATTAGTACTACTTCGGTTTTATGGTCCGCAAGAGTTAAACCACTGTTGCACAACCATTCCTTTACCATACCAACAGCTAGGGTGCATGCTTCTTCCGCTTGATAGAGTGATTTAGCCACGACCACAACAGCTATGTCGTCAGCAAATACTACAATTTGTGACCCTAGAGGTAAATTGAGACGCAGAACTCCATCGTACATAACGTTCCATAACAAAGGGCCGAGGACTGAGCCTGGTGGAACTCCGCCAGTTATTTTGTACTCTTTTACACCAGTATCGGTTTTATAACGCAAGGTTCTGTCAGAAAGGTAACTGGCGACAATTGGAATGTGGAAACTATCCAGCGCGATTAGAATTTTGCTCCAATTCGCCCTATTCAAGGCATTTTTAACGTCCAGCGTCGCAATTAAGCAGTACTCCTTGCTACCGTATAGCCATCGAATACCTTCAATCGCTTTCTGTGCAATGGTTTTGACTGCAGATACAGCATCTGTGGTTGAACGGGCTTTCCGGAATCCGAATTGTCGGGGTGATAGACCGCCTACATCCTCTATAGCAGCCTCCAGACGATTTGCGATCAGGCGTTCCAGGATTTTCCCTGTGGTGTCGAGCATGCACAGGGGGCGGTAGCCTGAAGGATCTTCCGCAGGCTTAGATCCTTTTGGAATTAAAACCAGTTTCTGCAACTTCCACTGGGTTGGAAATGTACCTTCCTTTAGACATGTATTGTAGAGATCTACAAAAATGTCGGTACGACTTTGGATTGCTACTTTTAAGGCCTCGTTGGGGATTCCATCCGGGCCTGGAGCATTATTATTTTTTATCCGTTTTATGCTCATCAGGAGTTCTTCTTTGTTTGTTAACTGCACATTTTGGTCGCCTTCACCGAGTCTTACCAATTTGTAGTCTCGTATAGTGTCTTGCACGGGGAACAGTGTTTCTACTACTTTACGTAGAGTAACTGGGCATGTTGTTGGAAGTGGCTTAAATACTTTAAGTTTTTTCATAACAAGCCTGTATCCAAGGCCCCAAGGATACCTGTTGCTTCCAGCAGGGTTAAGCTGGGAGGTAGATATCAGCTGTAAATGTATGTACCGTCAACGCGCGCACGTACAAATCCGCGGGCTCCCTTCACGCTCATCAGTTGGGATCTATTTGTTCCACAGTTCCAGATCGCTGATTTGCCTGTTGTGTCAGAGGCCCAGCCGTTGCCTTTTTTGTGTTTATAGGGTTCAATAAGTATAGCAACATCTATTTTCTGTTCCCGTATAGTCTGCTCGAGAAGGTCCTGAGCGCTTTCGCAATGGTTGAGATTTAGTTGCAAGATCTTCATTTCTGCCGGATTTATTTAAGAGCTCTCAGATATTGAGGGCACCTACTGCTGGTCATCGCATGTGTTGTATCACTTGCCTCTTTCTTCTTGCACATTATACAGCTTGCTGTTTGTGTGCAGTTTTTGGCTTGGTGGTCCTTATTGCCACATTTGAAGCAGGTGTTTGTAAGGTCAGCTGAGCTTTTACAGCTTACTGCCACATGCCCATATTCCGTGCAATTAAAGCGTCTTTTTGGCTCGATCTTCTCCCGTATGCGACAAATTACGAGGCTTACGGATTTTATTAGCTTCCACCAGTTTGGTAGCGATTTCCGGTGTTACCTTTAGCGTCGCCGTTTGTGTTCCTCCATAAGCTTTTCGCAGGCCCAGGATGGCTGAGATAGGTACCTCTAGCTCTTGAAATTGTTTTGCTACCGCCTCGTGGACTTCTTCCTTTGTCGTGATTTCATCAAGGACACGAATTTCCACCTGCCTCAGCTCCGTAAGTGCCCTGACATCTAAAGTTTCTCCTAGGGCCGCCTTAACAGCTTCATGAACCTTGGAGGTGTTTGGGTCTGATGATTTTGTCTGCAGCAGCAGTAACTCTCCTTTGGCTGTTTTCTTGACTCCTTATATATTATTGCTAAGCTCCTTAAGACTTGGCTCTGTCTTAACGCGCTTCAAGATTTCGGCATATGAGATGCTACCAGCGCTTTTGACTACGATAGGGTCTTTACGTGGTGGTCTTCTCCGTCTTCGATTGTTTTTGGCGTCGCTATTTTCCGTCTTCTTATCGTCTCGCTTTAGAGTATTCTGCGTAGACCCCTTTTGGTTCTTCTTCGATTTAACCATTTGCCATTTTTCTGTTCTTGTTTGCTCATTCGTTGTAACCGGCGTATTCCTCAAGACTTCAACCCGGCCAGTTTTACTTCTTTTGGCTGAGCTTGCGGCGGCGTTAACAATTGCCCTCTTTGGCGTGCAATCCGTGGTGCGCTTGATCAGATTTTCCTAGTTTTTTATGGAGATCCGTTATACTCGCTATCAGATCCCTCATTGGCTGATTGATGTTTCGTTTCGGAAGCTCCATCATTTCCGCTAACTCCTTTACTTTATCGCCGATTGCTTGGTGAATTTCTTCAGCCGTCATCGCCTTTACGAAACCACGGAATACACGGTGACGCCGATTTAGTCCTTCCCGTGTCTGGTGGCGAGTGGGTCAGCCTTGAACTCCTTTGGAAAGGGTTTTTAAGGAGATTCCCGCAGCCATTATTGCCATCTGCAATAGCTGTTGCGATTTTTGCTGTTACTTCAGCCTCTTCTGTAGTTTGTAGTTTTGTGTTATTCGTATTCATTTTGTATGGGCCCCAACTTCTAAGTCGTTATCCATATTCCGATGCGTAGTCACCATTGACGATTCCATGGTTATCTTTGCATGCAGGGAGGCCATGCTAGGGTTGACAAAGGCTCCTTATGGGAGCCTAAGTTCAGAGCCGAATCAGTGTTAACTAGGAATATTACATCTAGACCTACGCCGACACTTAATGGCGGCGGAATATGGAGCGTTCCTAGAGATTTGTCATCATTTTAACGGGGCGGGGGCAACTGCACCATTAGCCTGAATGCCGTTTCTGCTGGATACCACTCCGCATACTAAGGAAACAGAATAGTGCAGACGTCAGCTCAAGGTTTTTTTTATCGAATCATTTTCCAGTACGCCACAATTAAGACCCTACTGGGCTCAGTCTTAATGTCATTGTTGATGGTTTGACAGCCGCACCTAACATGGTGAACAGACGCTGATCAGGAAGCCGTCCATTATGGAGCCGTCACGCCTCGTTTTTTGTATTACTCATCATGACTTCACATGACGAGGTGGACACCTATATCTAAGAGGCGGAGTCTTCTCGCCACTGTCACAAGAACTTCATCAGATTTATGCTGGCTTTTATACCGCATCCTCCGGTCCTGATCGCTCAATTGTCAGGGGTTGCTTATTCGCTTAAACTTATTTCGCTACTACAGGCTTTCCGGCTAGCCGCAACCTGCCGACCCCCACGGTAGCTTAGAGCCCAGCTTAGCAGTCCGATCCCTAGGGAGCGTGGACCTCCGTGTTGTTGCAGTGCGTGTGCACATACATTTGTAACACTATAAGAATTAAAGATGCAATTAAACTTTTGCACAAATATAACTAACTTAATATATGTATGTATATATATACATATATTGATATGCATATATATTCATCAATATACCAATATGCTCTTTGAATTCTTGTCTAAAATTAATTTCGACTCGAAAAATTAGTAAAAATTTTCATAAAATTTGTATGAAGTTTTAAATTTACTAAAATGCACGCAACAAAATGTGAGGTCCTTTTATAATGTATTTTGTTTCAATTCTTCTCCTTAAATTACCATAAATCAACAAACATTAAAGTTACTTTGATTTTAAATGTTGGCGCACAATTTCATCTTTATATGGAATTGTATTTGTTTGAAAATAAAGGGTCCGCCATATAACTTTACGGAATTAAAAATGCTATAAAAAAGAAACTACTCAATATTTATCCAAACTGTTTTTTTATTTTGAAGTACAATCCTTCCAGTTAATGATGGAACACAACTTCATTCATATGGCTGCCTCGGCTAGCCATGCACCATCCCATACGATCGGTCCAATTTTTCAACACATTTTCGATTGTATGCGGCTGTATTTCAGCTATGACATAATGAACATGGTGAACTGATGTTCCTGGTGATTCACGAACACTCTCGTCCACAGCAGCACGTAGATACATATGTATGGAGGTCGCGCTCCCCAGGGATCGGGCGACTAAGCTAGGCTCTAAGCTACCGTGGGGGTCTGCAGGTTGCGGATAGCCGGACGGCCTGTAGTAGCAGGTTAGTTGCGAATAAGTTCTAACAAATAAGCAGCCCCCGACAATGAGCGGCAGAAACGGAGGAAACGGCCTAAAAGCTAGCTAATCCGAAGAGGTTTCTGTGACAAAGGCGAAACGACACCGCCTTTAATAAAATAAGTGTCCCCCTCACCATGCAAAGGCATGGTGAAAATACAAAAATCCAGAAGCTACTGACTCATATCGGACGGCTCCCTGGTCAGCGTCTGTCCCCCATGTTAGGGGCGGCTGCTAATTTAATACGATCTACATTAAGACCGAGCCCAGTAAGGTCTTAATTACGATACACTGGAAAATGTTTGGAACATACTGCCACGAGCTGACGGGTGCACTATTCTGTTTCTTTAGTAAGCAGATTGAAATCTAGCTGAAATGGCATTCAGGTTAATGGTGCAGCCGCCCCCACCCCGTTAAAACTATGGCAAATCTCTAAGAACGCTCTATATCCCGTCGCCATTAACTGTCGGCGTAGGTCTAGATGTAACATTCCTAGTAAGCACTGATTCGGCTCTGAACTTAGGCTCTCATAAGGAGCCTTCGTCAACCTTCGCATGGCCTCCCTGCTTTCAAAGATAACCATGGAATCATGAATAAGTGACTACGCACCGGGATAGGGATAACGGCTTACGAGTTGGGGTCCAACAACCATGAATTCAAGCAATCAAAATAAAAATATCTTATAAGAAGCTAAAATAGCAACAACCAATCCATGATTGGATTTGCCAAAGGAGACTGCAGACGGTAAAAAACCCCTTTCAAAGGAGCTCGAGATTGGCTCATTCGCCTCCGTTGATTGGAAGAACCCGATCTGCGTCACCATGCATGTAATACAGCAGTGTCGCAAAGGAGGCCACAACAGAAGAGCTCAACCGCAGCATCAGTGCCAAAATTAAAGAGTTAACGGAGATGATGGAACTCCCAAAGCGTAACATTAACCAGCCAATGCGTGATCTGGTTTCGAGCATTTCTGAGCTCCATAAGAAGTTAGAAAGGTCGATTCTGACTTCTAGAATAAGGATGCTAAAAGGGTCAAAAAGTGTGGTTCTCGAAGCAAAAAATGAATGCACGCAAACATCGCCTCTTATAAAGCGCGTCACGGATGGTACGCCATAGCTGCATTCGCTGCACGGAAAAGCCCGGCAAAAAAGAGCAAAAGTGACCACGATGGAACACTGAAGGCAACGCCGGTATCAACAAAAGAGCAAACCAGCTCCGAAGGATGGAACACGGTAATAAATAAGAAAAACCGTAAAGGAAACAACAATAAAAGTCCAAAAATAGACGAGAAACAAAGAGACGAAGCAAACACGAGGGGAAATCGCAGGCGACAGAGACCGCCCCGTAAAGACGCGATCGTTGTGAAAAGCGTTGGCAATGTCTCATACCCTAACATTCTGAAACGCGTGAAAACAGAGCCATGTTTACAGAAGCTTAACTCGAGAGTATATGGTGTTAAGAAAACTGCAAATGGGGACTTGCTACTGGTGCTTGAGCGATCATCTGATCCAAACACTCAGAAGATCAACGAAGCAGTTAAATCTGTCTTAGGAGATGTAGTTGAAGTAAGGACACGAACTGAACTACGCCAAATCGAAATTCGTGATCTCGATGAAATCACGACGAAAGACGAAGTCCATGAAGCTATAACTAGCCAATTCAGGGAACTAAATGTGCCTTTGTCTGCAGTTGCTAACTTGCGAAAAGCTTATGGTGGGACGCAAACGGCGACCCTTAAAGTAACACCAGAGATCGCCACTAAGCTTACAGCAGCAGGCAAAATATGGATTGGCCTAGTTATCGGCCGTATTAGAGAAAAACTTGACCCGAAAACGTGCTTCAAGTGCATGGAGTACGGGCATATCGCAGCGAGATACAAAAGTACGGACGACTTCACCAAGTCCTGCTTTAAATGCGGCAGTAAAGATCACCAGGCGAAGAGTTGTACCCAAACAGTAAGTTGCCTAATTTGCAAAAAGAAACAAATAAGCGACACCGCACACGCGATGACTAGCAACAAGTGCCCCTTATATCAAAGAGCACTTAAAGAAATGCGACATAAATGAAGTTTCTCCAACTGAATTTAAATCACTGCGAGAAGGCTTAAAGCCTGCTCGAACAGTCTGTACGAGAGCACAAAATAGATATTGTAATACTCAGCGAACCCTATAAATACGGAAATGGGAATGATTGGGTATCCGACACAACAGGCAAATCGGCTATATGGAGTTGTGGAATGATTAGGTCACGAATGACGAATATAAACGCAACACGTGGTTATGTACGAGCCCGTGTTGGTAAGCTGTTTGTTTACAGCTGCTATCTTCCACCTAGCTTAACATTAGCGGAAGCCATACACGCACTGGAAGAACTTGCACATGACATTAAAAATCATAGTCCGGTCATTGTAGCTGGCGACTTTAACGCTTGGGCAGTGAACTGGGGATGCCCTCGAACCACCCCTAGAGGTAAAGCCCTTTTAGAAGCGTTCGTTATGCTTGACATAGCGCTTATGAATACCGGGAACCAGCAAACATTCCAAAGAGCAGGGAAAGGGTCAATAATCGACCTGACATTTGTTAGCTCTAGCCTCGTGAGTAGTACGAGATGGTCCCTTAGCCAGTATTACACTGGTAGTGATCACTTTGCAATACTTTGCGTTATAGGCAAACATGATAGGCCGAAGTCATCTAACTCGCACGAGGTCAGATACCGGGTTGGAACTTTGGCCCCGGAAGTGTTCGAGATAATGATATCAAATTTTACACCTACTGGAAATGCGGCTGAAAAAACTAACCAAGTCATGAGGCAACTCACTAAAGCATGTGATGCAGCTATGAGTAAAACAAGGCCTAATAAAAACCACAGAGAGCTCGTTCACTGGTGGACGGAAGAAATCTCTGCAGCACGCGAAGAATGCAATAGAGCAAGAAGAACATATCAGCGGTCGAGAGGTACGACCAGCTTTGAAAGGAACAGACTCCTATTTAAACAAAAAAGGAAATCCATGGGGATTTGCATACCAGCTGGTGATGAAAAAACAAAAGCCTTCAAACCGCTGCCCACGACGTGCCCTGTTATTCTGCGCAACGTGGTCAAAACATTGTTCCCCCAACAGCAAGGCATCGCAGCCAACGCTGCCAGCTGTATGGAAGACGATGGAAATCGATGCCTGGCCAACGCTGACGAAATTTTGCACATTTGCAAACAGATTAAAGGCAATAAGGCACCCGGGCCGGATGCGATCCCGAATGAAGCCATTAAGTTGGCAATCCAAAAGCATTCAGAAATCTTTGTGGATGTTTACAACTCCTGCTTAGAAGAATGCACATTTCCGAAAGAGTGGAAACTGCAAAAGCTAGTGCTAATACCAAAAGGGTCTAAGCCGGCGGAAAATCCCTCAGGATACCGCCCACTATGCTTACTGGACACGGCAGGGAAAATACTAGAGAGGCTAATTGTAAATCGCCTGGAATCTTCCATCGATAGTGCCGGAGGGTTATCGCCGAACCAATATGGCTTCCGTAAAACACGCTCTACCACAGATGCTGTTACAGCGGTTAAGCGCATTGCTCACAAAGCGATTGAAGGTTCTCGCTGGCTCTACGGAGATAAAGAGTATTACCTAGTCACAACGTTAGATGTAAAAAATGCATTTAATACAGCAAACTGGGGCAAAATCCTAAATGTGCTGGAGAATTTCCGAGTCCAAGCCTACATTCAGAAAATTTTTGCAAGCTACTTCACTAACAGAGTGCTGCAATACAAAAGCGACGAAGGAATGAAAAGGTACAGAGTAACCGGAGGAGTACCACAGGGGTCAGTGTTGGGCCCACTCCTCTGGAATATAATGTACGATGGAGTTTTGCGTCTCCAACTACCTCCAGGATCCCAAATCATAGGGTTTGCTGATGATATTGCAATCGTAGTCGTTGCTAAATTCCTAAACCAGGCCGAAGCGCTTTGCAACCAAGCGGTCGAAATCACAAAAGATTGGCTGCCCATTAGTGGTTTAAGCCTTGCAAACCATAAAACAGAGGCAGTTCTCATCAGTAGCAGGAAAATAGTTGAAACAGCGAATCTCAGAGTAGGTGACCACGCACTAGAATCTAAGCTGTACATCAAATATCTCGGGGTAATGATTGACCACAGATTGAGCTTTAAACAGCATCTAACATACGCCAGCGATAAAGCAGCGAAGGCTGTAACCGCATTGACACGCATTATGATGAATACGAGAGGACCTAGGCAGGCTTCTAGGAAGTTGCTTAGCAGTGTGGTATCATCTATCTTGCTATATGCGGTACCAGCCTGGGTCGAAGCAACTTACTGCAGCACATACATGAAAGGCATTAAATCGGTATACCGGTTATGTGCCCTCAGGGTGTGCTGTGCATTCCGCACAGTATCGGAAGATGCTGTACTAGTCCTCGCGGGTATGCTACCAGTTAAGCTGACTGCACTAGAATTCGTCGGAATAAAAAAACATCGAGCGGATCCAGCACAGCTGACTAACCGAAGGACTGAACGGGAGCGAAGCATCCGTACTTGGCAGGAGGAATGGAGGAACTCCATGAACGGACGATGGACATATCGATTGAACCCGAATACCACAAGATGGATAAATCGAAAGCATGGTCAGATAGATTTCTATCTGACCCAAGTACATAGTGGGCATGGATGCTTTAAGGCTTATCTGCATAGATTTAAGCACGAAGATGACCCGTACTGCACCTTTTGCGACAGTTAAGTTAAAGATGCAGAACATGTTTTCTTTGTCTGCCCTCGTTTCGAGCTGGAAAGAGTAGAATTGAGTGTTAGGATGGGAAAGCCAATAATGGTTAGCAACCTAGTAGACATCATGCTTGACTCAGAAGAACATTGGTCCGCTGTCAGTAACATGACAAGGATAATAATTACCAAGCTGCGTCGCAATGAACAACAGCGCAGATTGTTACGTAGAGGCAATAGGCCACACCCCCTCCCGTGAAGTAGTACCTAGTAATACTTAACGGTATTAGGAATCACCAAATTGCGTCACGCTGGACAGCAGAGTAGATTTTCAAATAGAGGCAATAGGCCGCTCCCCTACCAGAATTAATACTTAACGATAAGTAAATACCAAACTGCGACGTGATGAACATCAGCGCAGATTTTCATGAAGAGGCAATAGGCCGCTCCCCCTCCCGTGAAGTATTACCTAACGGTCGTCCCGCGGGAGGGAAACGGAGCTGGGGTGGGGTTTTTAGTGGGTGAGTCGAAAGACAAGTCTCACACTTTTCGGCTTTCAATGCTTTTTGCCACCTCCATAAAAAAAAAAAGCAGCAATATTTTCGGGTGTACGCACGGTTTTTGGTCGGTCACGCGTTGGTTTGTCAATAAGCAACCCAGTTTCTCTTACTTTTTTCGCAAAGTAACGCACATACGCTTCATTCGTTGCTTTTCTTCTTCCCATTGCCGTACGTAATTTTCGTACACATTCTGCAACATTACCATGATTTTCAAACTAATGTCGCAATATTTCCCAGCGTTCTTTGAGCGTATACACAACCATTTTCGTTCAGCGGAAGAATAAAACTAATTTTATGTCAAATCAGATGACAGCTAAGTGTTACCATTCTTTAAATAATACCTAGTTCAAATCCGTAACGATAGATGGCGGGCCCTGTATAAATTGAATAAATTTTCGTTTATAAAGGGAACATAGAAATGCGCAAGCAAATCCCTTGCAAAATGACTTCGGCATTCGTCAATTTGATTTCATACAGAAACCGTAAACTGAGCAGAGCCAATGTACTTGTACATAATTCACTGTAATCAGCTCTGTTAAGAAGTTCCCCGCGGTCGAGCTGAGCGAGGTGAAAAAGTCTACGCGGTTTCACTTCATTTTTGACAATTCACACTATTTGTAGCTCACTATACTCTATAGAGAAGCCTCACGAGCTACGAATAGTGTGAACTGTCAAAAATGAAGTCTAACCGCCGCCGTGATGTGGTTATTACAGTGAATTCTCTTTTTAGTTTAGGCATTTGATTGTTCAGTTCTATGCTCCCTCGATAATTTAAAAAGAACAATTTAAACAAACTACAAAAACGAACTCACAGGTTGGTGCGCGGGTTTAGTGCATTTAAAACGTTATACAAATTATTTTTAAAAATATTCGTATTACAAAACTTTTCATAAAATATAAGCCATTTGTTTTGTCTGGAACAGCTATTAGTTTTCCTTTTCGGTTGTAAATTTTAGCAGCAGCATTTCTCGCTACTATTGTATTATTTTTAGTTATTTTTGAGAAACTTAATAAATTTCTTTTTACATCTTTTACATAATACACATTTGTTAATTCGACTCTTGCTTTGCTATAATAAGTCTTGAAATAAATTTTTATTGCTCCTATCTTTGTAGCTTTTAAAGTTTTATTGTCTGGTAATTTTACATCAATCGGGGTTTCTAAGTTTATACAACTACAAAAGTATTTACCATTATTGATAATGTGGTTTTTGCAACTACTCGATTTTTTCAGGAATTTGGTTTTTATTTCATTCTAACGGGTTGATATTTGCTTGTATTTGGGTTACCCTCTATTCACATTTTGTTTGGTATACCAACAGTCCTTTACGTTATGCCTTATTTTTCCGCATTGATAATACTTTCCTTTGGTTTTTACGTTAAATGTACTCACGTTTGGCCTTTTCTCACTATCACCTTTACTTAAGTTTTTTTCTTGAATAAACCGATTTTAATAATTTTGGGTTCGAAATGATTGTCATTACTTACACGAGCGATTTCATGTAGAAACAATTGCAAAAAAGTAGTTGAAAATTTTTTATTTTGCAAAAAACAAAAAGTGCGAAACAGGTTTTTTACTCAAAAATTCATTACTCAATAACAACTCATTTTAGCTACTGGGCATTCAGCTTAATTGAAGTTTGACGTGTCCTCTTGATTTGGAAAAAGTTATAAAAAAAAACAAAAATACACTTTTTGAAATATTGAATTTCGAAAAAATTTCAATTTTTTTCTTTTTTGCTAAATAAAAAATTTTCAACTACTTTTTTGCAATTGTTTCTACATGAAGTCGCTCGTGTAAGTAATTACGATCATTTTGAACCCAAAATTATTAAAATCGGTTCATATTTGACTAAGTTATGGGCGTTTAAAAATTTTTTTTTCTTATACAATTAAAAAAAATCGAGTTTGAGCCGGAGAACAAAATTGCCGATAACTCTTGAAAAAAATTTTTTCGGGCGAACAAAAAAATACGTGCCTCATTATTTTGACCAGAGAGCAACATATTTAAGTTTCATCGAAATCGAAGAACATGGCCCGAATAGCCCGGTTGAATTGAAATGGAAAGCATCTTAAGGGGTTACGTGGGTCTCGTCGGGTAAAAAAGGCCTCTTTTCAATATTTTTTTTCTATGTAAAAAATTATTTATTGTATTTAATTCAAACTTTTCTCTCTCTTATAGATACATGTTTAAAGAATAATTTCTGAAATTTTCAAAAGACAAAACATTAAAACTCC
The DNA here is from genome assembly GCF_027943255.1 of Anastrepha obliqua. NCBI lineage: Eukaryota > Metazoa > Arthropoda > Insecta > Diptera > Tephritidae > Anastrepha > Anastrepha obliqua. The sequence continues at coordinate 50,152,707 of NC_072897.1, read as the reverse complement.
TCCATTGTGACGTCATATCCGGTGACCCCTCGAAAAAAGGCGCCTCCGCGTTGTCAGCATAACTCCTGACAGGCTCATCAAAAATGAAAAAAACAAAAATTAGTTCTTTAGTTAAGACCATAGACTCGAGCTTGAACGAAGGAAAGAAGAAAAAAGTAAAAATTGGAATTTTGGCAGACATTTTTGCAAAAAAATGAAAATTTCGGTCAAATTTGCTTGATATTTTGTTTTTTTTTAAATAGTTGTAATTGAAAAGAAAAACAAAATCCTTCGTTCAAGCACGAGTAAATTGTATTTCGAACACCTGTGTAAAATTTCATCAAGATCGGTTGAATAATTTTCGAGAACATTTGACAACCGACTTTGAAAACACGGTTCCGAGAAAAACGCGTTTAAAGTTTTGAGTAACAATAAAAGTGGCTTGGAGCGCACACATTCCAAAGGCTGTATCTCCTAATTTATTATTCGAATCGACTTGAAAATTTAGGACAATATTCCTGAGATGTTGTAGAAATTAATAAGTAAAAAAAAATAAATCGATTTTTTTAACCAACGAAACCCATGTAATCTCTTAAATATTTTTAACGGTTTATCAGAACCTGTACTTATTAATATTGTTTTTGCTTTTAAAACAGTTGTTTTCCAATTTTTTCTGTTTCTAATTTGTCTCTGATTGCCGGTTCATTGCATTCTTTATATTGCAGTAAATTCAAAACCCTAAATTTCCAGTTATTGAAATTTGCACCGTCAAAAATATAAATATAAATGTCATCATTTTTTGCTTGTCTAGCCATTGCTTTTGTCTTTTTTATTTTATTTTTTCTTTTTTAAATTATTATTTTCAAATTTTTAAGAAAAAATAATAAAACACTTTCACTCGAACTTCTTCTTGCACAGGATCGCAATCTTACTCTTCTTCTATCTATACAAGGTGATAGCAGTTGTACAAAAACAAAAAGTTACATGTATTTTGTTTTTGCTTTTTTGGCACAAGTGTCAAAATAATTATTTCCAAGCCGAATTGTATTGTGAATAGTAAATAAATTTTTTGATTGTTGCGTTAAAGTGTTCGAAGTACATTTGTGTTATTAATAGGAAAAATAATTAACAGCTAGAATTATAATCCTATTATTCTTTACTCCTGAGCAAGAAGTTACAGCATTCATAATAAAAAAGTGTTCAATTTTGTTGTTAAATAAAAACGGAGAGCGGTAAAACGAAATTTGCGGAAACATAGGTATAAAAGTACATTTTGAATTTTATTAATATCTTGCAGACACAAATTATACATCATCAACATAGGAAGGACCTATAATTTATTACATACTATGTATTAGACGGCCGCCGTAGCCGAATGGGTTGGTGCGTGACTACCATTCGGAACGTAGGTTCTCATCTCGGTGAAACACCAAATTAAGAAAAACATTTTTCTAATAGCGATCGCCCCTCGGCAGGCAATGGCAAACCTCCGAGTGTATTTCTGCCATGAAAAAGCTCCTCATAAAAATATCTGCCGTTCGGAGTCGGCTTGAAACTGTAGGTCCCTCCATTTGTGAAACAACATCTAAACGTACAACACAAATAGGAGGAGGAGCTCGGCCAAACACCCAAAAGGGTGTACGCGTCAATTATATATATTATATATATATATATATATATATATATATATATATATATATATATATATATGTATATATTCGAAATAAAATGGTATTCTTAAGCAAATAATTTCTTTCTGAACGGTTTGGAAAAAGAATATAATTAATATGTCGAATTAGCAAGTTTTATTTAACCTTAAAGGTTTACAAACTACTTTTGTCTTTTTATTTTAATTTCTTTACTTAGCTTATAGACTTGATGTTGACTATGACTATGAAGTTGTCGGATAACTACGTACATATGTACTATGTACATGAATTACATTCGTTCTGTACTACACAAAGCTAGCGTTATAATGATGTAACAAATAGATACGTGGCTATGAGGAGAACATACCTATATGTATATATATAAATTGGTTCCCATGTAGGGGAAAACTATTTGCTAATTTATAAGTAAAATGTGGATTTGTTCGCAAATACGTACATTGAATTAGTTTATTTCCTTTAAAATGTTCATCTTCCCTCAAAGTGCCTCTTGGCAAAGTGATCCATTTGTAATGTAACCCTCAATTGAAGCCACTAGACACCAAAAGACTTGCGTTATATGTATTCAAACGTATCAGGACTAATGAAATCCATAACCGATACTGGTATAGTGGAGTTTCCTTACTCCACTGCAGGTTCAGACCACTGCTGATTGACTTAAATATTTCAGTATAGGTACGGTGACCATCCGTTCTGTTTTTAGCAGAACCGTTCTGTTTTTAAAACGCTTGTTCTGCGTATTTTTTTTTTTAAGAAATATAATCAAGAATGTTCTGTTATGCGAAAATGTTCTTTTTTTGTTCTGTTTTTTTCGCGGTGGCAACTCTTTAATAATCAAAATGTATGTTGCTATCGATATCACTTAGCATTCCCTATTAAACAGCTGATTGTGCAATATATGTACATAAATTGAATCTAAGTTGCTTTTTGCATTTCACCGCTGAAAATTATAAAAATAGGTAAGTTTTACTGCAAGTAGATATAAAACTTTAGCTTCACAAGTGCTATTTGTATTTCAGCTTTACATAATGCCCCCCCATAGAAAGTGCATATTTATTGAGGAAATGCAAAGCCAATACAAGTTCTTAAAAAGAATCCAAACCAGTAAGTGCAATGTTTAAAATGTATGGCTGTATTTTCTACCGCTAATGGAGGCAAACATGATGTGCTACGCCATTTACAAACACGAAAACATCGTAATGCTGATATTGCAGCTTCAACCAGCAAAAGTGTACTGAACTTTGTGCGGACTCGTACAATGGATGCTCAAGGGGGAAAAAAAAACAAGTATAAATGAAGGGACCTGGGCATTCCATACTGTGAAACATAATTTTTCTTTTCGATCAAATGACTGCACATCGAAACTAATAAAAAGGTGCTTCGATGAAAATTATTCATCAGGTCACACAAAGTGTGAAGCTATTATCTGTAATGTATTAGCACCAAATGCAATGCAACTAGTCGTAGCAGATTTGAATGCTCTTAGTTTTGTTAGTGTTTTTTTTCTGATTGCTCGAATCATGTTAGTATCGAAGTATGCCCAGTACTAGTTAGGTTTTTTTACCGAAAAAAGGTGTGCAATTAAAAATATTAGAAGTAAGTGACCTGCGCGGTGGATCATCAGATATACTCAAAAAATATATTTTTGATCTCATGACAAAGTTTGAGTTAAGTCAGAAATTACTCGCCCTTTGTGCAGACAATACTAATTGTAACTTCGGGGGATCCGAAAGACGCGGAAAAAATAATCTTTTTCATAAACTAGCTGCGTCTACCGGAAGTACACTTATTGGCGTAAATTGTACTGCTCACATTGTGAATAATTGTATACAAGCATCGATAGATTGCCTTCCAATGGACATTGAAGTCATTGTTGTAAAAATATTTTCATAATTTTACATTTATACGGTTAGAGTTGAGCAATTAAAGGAAATTTTTTATACTGTTGATGTTGAATATAAAAAATTGTTGGGATTTAGTAAAACAAGCTGGCTTACTTTAAAGCCAGCAATTGAACGAATTTTAAAACTTTTCAAACCATTAAAGAAATACTATTTAGAACAACCTAATTGCCCAAACATTTTAAAAGCATTTTTTGAAAATTCCACCTCCGAAATGTGGCTTTTTTTACACATTGCCAAGCATCTCTTTTCCATAATTACATTACGCAAATTGAATCAAATAATATTTGTATGGTGGAGGTTGCATTACTAAAAAAAGAAGAAAACAAGCTAAAACTCGCAGAACGCAGAGATGAAATTTTTTTACCACTCACGATGAAGAAAATAGTTTCAGAGTTTCAGAAAACAGGAACTGAAAATATAAGTGAAATTAGAGATAATGTCCAACATTTTTATATTAATTGCGTATAATATTTAAATCAATGGGATCATGCATGTAAAGAGGTGGAAGTGATGGAATGGGTTCTTCTGCGTACGGTGCCATCTTGGCATGATGTTGAAAGAAACTTGATTTATGTTTTAGGCAAGAGAAGCCATATTAAAATTAATGACAGCGAATTATTTGATGAGTTCACGTATGTTACTCCTAACAAATTGAAGGAATGGGCGGACGCTGGAAAGCTAGTCGACAGTAAATGGACTGAAATATTCCAGCATTTTATAGAAAATACCATACCGTATGAAAATATTTTAAAAATTGTACAATTTAATTTGTGTTTACCGGGTTCAAATGCCCCCACCGAAAGGGTATTTTCCATATTAAACAATATATGGACTGATGAAAAATCACAAATGAAAATTGAGACTGTTAAATCAATTTTAATAACAAGATGAAATTATGAACTTAATTGCTTAGAGTTTAAGGAATATTTATAAAATGAGGAAAATAAACGTAAGCAAATTTACAGCTGTGAAAAATATCAGTGATTTACAATTTTTTTTTTTTTGTTACATAGTTTAAAACTGAAGTCAAAATCTATGAAATGAGATCTATGAAATGTGGATTTTTTCAAACAAATTTTATGTTACTATTAATAAAAAAAAATTTCCAAAAAAAAAAATCTTTGTTCTGTTTTTTCAATTTTAATTTGTGGTCACCGTAAGTATAGGACAACAAGCAACTCGCCTTCCGCAACATATGCATCTATCATACCAAAGATCTGAAACATAAATTGAAACACAGAAGACAAAAATATTGCATACTCGTAAACCACTTTTTAAAACATGCTCAAACCTTGTTCGTTTTGTTGAACATGGTTTCTAACTGAATTTGGAGTAAATATACATAACAATGTAGAAACAAAGAAATGTGTAAACAAAGTGAATTCGCCTTAGCACAGAAGTGCCAATTCGCCCAAGGCGAATTTATCAGCTTTTCTAATGATACCACCTTGTAGAGATATGCTGAAAAGAGTGAACACCGTAAACGTAATCCCGACACAGCTGTTCCGATCAAACTAATGAGAACCCCATGTAAAAGAAAAGTTCCTTCCTTCCGTATCGTAGTGCCGTAGATTTTATTTCACAATTTTTAAAATATCCCGTAATACCGACTCAGCTGATTGCTCTCTCACCACACAGTGTTGCCAAGCAGTACATTTCGAAACCATTTACAAAATAAACTTAGAAAACTCATAATTTTTGTTAAAACAGATTAAAAACACTGTTGAATAATGTCAAATATAGATAAATGACCTATTTGTATTTGTTGGTTTTTGGCTTTGGGGGGTGAGTTTTTGCTCACGGTAAGGGACTGCGGTAAGGGACTGCGTACGGTGTTCATTGTTTTCAGCAATACGCCTTGATACATACTTAGGTGTAGAGCAACTGCTCTCGCTCTCTCTCAGTATGTTACATTATTTGTACAATATGAATGTGCGAGTATAGTATACCATATATTACAATACACACAACTTGGTTAATAGAAATTTATTATCAATATGAAATATGGCGTCCGCCGTAGGTACGTGACTACCATTATGCTGAAAACAGTGAACACCGTAAACGCAATCCCGACTCAGCTGATTCGATCAAACTAATGAGAACCCAATGTAAAGGAAAAGTTCCTTCCTTCCGTATCGTAGTGCCGTAGATTTTATTTCACGATTTTAAAAAAAATCCCGTAATACCGACTCAGCTGATTGCTCTCTCACCACACAGTGTTGCCAAGCAGTACATTTCGAAATCATTTACAAAATAAGCTTACAAAAATGATAATTTTTGTAAAATAACTTAAAAATACTATTGAATAATGTTAATTATAGATAAATGAACTATTTGCACTTGTTGGTTTTTGGCTTTGGTTTATTAAACAATGAAAAATTGTAACTGATAACGCGGATGTGTGAAAAAGTGTGTACGCAGAAATATCAATGGCAACATTGTGTAGATATAACCAAACACATACGCACACAAACCGATGTATTGTGTAAATATGTAATTAAAAGAACGCAGTTGTTCTCGGGGGTGAGTTTTTGTGCACGGTAAGGGACTGCGGTAAGGGACTGCGTGCGGTGTTCACTGTTTTCAGCATTAGGAGTTCAGAGAAAGCGTAGGTTCGATTCTCCGTGTAACACCAAAAGGAGGAAAAAGTTTTTTCTAATAGCGGTCGCCCTTCGTTAGGCAATGGCAAACCTCCGAGTGTACGCGCCGATTATGTTCTATAAATGACTTATGGCAATAAAGAACTATGAGTTTTATTTGAAACAGTAACTTTAATTTTTTATTTTTTATTTTAATTTTTCTATTGCAACTAGTTCATAAATATTTACAAATGACTAACAAGCAACTTAATTATGATAACATTACACAATTTTCACTCTACATGACATGAGATCGCTAGGCTTAGTGCGTCTGAGCCTTCGTATTAATCCGTTGGTTTCAATTAAATTAAGTGCTTCTGCATTGATGTGGTTTATAAGTCTTTCTTTATGGGTAACTGCAATGTTTGCGATTTCAGGGTTGACGGAGCTTATTTTAAGGTCGCGCTCAATGTCGGAACTTCTGCAGTACCATGGTGCTTTAACAAAGCACCTAAGCACCTTATTTTGGAAGTGTTGGATTTGGTTTTTCGTACTTTGACTGGCGCACCCCTTTAATAAAATAATTCAAGAACATTTATTAATTATTTTTAAAAAGTAATCCATTGTTATCATTTTGTCTAGTTTTTAAGATTCTTAAAATATTCATGATAAACTGAACATCCCGTATGGCAGTAAACACATAATATCTTTATGTTTTTCTTCCAGTTTCGCGCGCAAATTTTTTTACTCTTTTTGTTATTGATTCTTCTATTGACTTCGTCGAAATAAAATCTGGCTGCGACATTCGTTTTACCGAAAATGGCTTTTTTATTCTATACTTTTCTATCAATTCATATTAATGCTCAGGGTTGTATGATATAATTAAGTTGCTTTTTGTATTTTAATTTCTATCAAAACGAAATCACGGCCATTCGGTAGAAAGGAATGACCAGATACCTAAAATTTGTGGTATACCGTTCGTTTCAATACTGTTTTTACTTGACTGAGCTATTTTCATCCATGTTAATGTTACTGTAATGTTACGATTTTGGCCAGAACACGCATCACTGTAAGTTATTAATATCGCTAGAATGCATGATGCAGCTTCCTGTGCACCTCTTGATGTTGTAGTTTCATCCCATACATATATCTTGACATTATATTTATGGAAATTATTGAATTCCAAGTCATAAACGTACATATTTCGCTTATAATAGTCTAACGAAACAGACTGTTTAGGGTACGGAAGTGCTTTTTATAAATCAAACGAGAATCCATGGTGCAATATTCGCTAGATTTTTCTTTGCCTTTTTTCTTTTTTAATATGTAGTTCAGAAACGGATCGAAGAGGGCCACGCGCTATTTTCAAGTTATGTTCATATGTAATTTCTTCAAATTTTTTACCAAGACCTTTTTCATAGTTAACACTAAAGGATCTCTCGACGGAAACGTCCGTCCTCAAAATGTTAAAAGGAGCTTAATTCAATAATTAGTTTATTCTATTAAAATGTGATAAATTATAAATATAATATATAGTTTTGGCGGCCGCCGTAGCCGAATGCGTTGGTTCGCGACTACTATTCGGAACTCACAGAGAGAACGTCGGTTCGAATCTCGGTGAAAACACCAAAATTAAGAAAAATATTTTTCTAATAGCGGTCGCCCCTCGGCAGGCAATGGCAAACCTCCGAGTGTATTTCTGCCATGAAAAAGCTATTCATAAAAATATCTGCCGTTCGGAGTCGGCTTGAAACTGTAGGTCCCTCCATTTGTGGAACAACATCAAGGCGCACACCACAAATACGAGGAGGAGCTCGGCCAAACACCCAAAAAGGGTGTACGCGCCAATTATATATATATATAGTTTTGTTTACTTGAATATATAAGACAAATAACAAAGCCCATTTATTTCTCTTAATGTCGATTATACTCGACATTAAAAAAAATACCTCCATTTTATAGAACTATACTCGACATAAACGCTTACATGGTTAACAAAGCAAAAGCTGGTTGGTCTATAAGTCAATACTGAAAAGATTAATATTTGGTTAGATCGCGAATCAATGGTGGTTATGGCAACCTGAAAGTCAAGCCCCACGTATTTCAAAAAGTCGAAACCTTCAAGTACCTAGGAGTAAACCTAAGTAGTAGAGAAGATTCGCTTTTCTGTATAAATTACCAACTGCGTAAACGATGGAAGTTATTTCGTACACCTAAAATTGCTTAAAAACAAACCCTTGTTAAGAACGTGTGAGCTATAGATCTATAGGACCCTTATAAGGCCAATAGGCACGTATGGATGTGAAACATGACAATGAGATCGCAGAACTTATAAGAGGTGTGTTAAAAAAATAAGGTGAATTTTCATATTTCGCGGGCTACGTAAATTCGACATTCGATTATTATTTTGTTTATGTTGGTACACTCGTCTCTAAGAAATGTTCACGGTTTTAGCAATACAAATCGCCAAAACGGGAGATTAGGCGCCCGGGAAATGCATCCTTCAGCATATCGGTTGTGGCACGTGCAGTGTGTGCCGTTGCACCGTCCTGTTGGAACCACATGTTTTCCAATCCCAATTCATCAAGTTGCGGCAAAAAGAACTCGTTGATCATTGCTCTGTAGCACTCACCATTCACAGTAATCGTTTGGCCAGCGACGTCTTCGAAGAAAAAAGGTCCGATGACTCCTCCAGCGAAAACAGCACACCATACAGTGACTTTGAGCGGATGTAATGGCTCTTCGTGGGTTACACGCGGATTTGCCCCAGTGCCCCAGAAGCGTAAATTTAGCTTATTTACGTACCCGCTAAGATGGAAATGGGCCTCATCACTCATGATTATTTTTGATGAAAAATCATCTTCCTCTTGGTGGTGATTAAGGATGGCTTGAGAGTATGTTAGACGCGATTGGCGGTCAGCAGCTAACAGCTGATGCATCTCGTGTTGTGACAGTTTCTTCGAGGGGAGCGGCTAAACGTCGTAGTGTTTCACCAGTAGGCGTTGGACGGCGAGGAAATCTGCGACGAAATTCGCGTTGTGCCAAAGTCACCGACCGATTATTGGTCAAATAAATAGTCAGCAATATTCCGCGTTCTGGAGCAGTGTAGCGTAACATTGTTTATTAACGTGTATTTCGCATGTGTTTACTACACAAATGTCAAAACAGAACTGACATTAGGGGCCAATGGATTGGATTAGGATTACTTTAGCGCCACCTGTTATTAGACAAGTGTTTCGCGTGTTCGGCGATTTTCTGCTGCCGAATAAATTTGATCAAAGAAGTTGTAACATAAACACTTGAAATGTTGACAGTGGCACACGGTGAGAGTACTCTGAGTAAAAAAAAATTTTGAAGTGGTACAAGCTTTTCACAGAAGTTCGAGAAGATGTGAATGACGACGCTCGTTCTGGACGCCCCAGCACGGTAATGTTCGAAGAAAATGTTAAGAAAGTGAAGAAAATTGTTATGAAGAATCGTCGAATCACAATCAAAGAAGTTGCTGAGGAGGGCGGCATATCGGTTGCCCTATGCCATGCAATCAATTACTGAGTTTTCACCAAAACCAAAGTCGCGTGAGCATCGCTCAGGAATTGTTGAATGACGTCAACGATGCTCCATATTCGCTTAAAAGGGTCATAATTGGGGACGAATCATAGGTAAATGGTTATGACATCAAAACCAAAGCCCAATCGCCCCAGTGAAAAAGTTCAGGAGAGCCAAGACCAAAAAAAGGACGTCAAGTTCAATCAAATGTCATGGGCTTGCTCACTGTTTTCTTCGATTACCATAGTGCATCAGACCACAAGGTCGTACGGTAAATAAGGAGTATTGCCTTGAAGTTAGCCGTTTGCGTGAAGCAATACGAAAAAAACACCCGGAATTGTGGAAAAAAATGCATGGCTTTTGTGTCATGATAGTGCTCCTGGTCACTCATATTTGCTTGAGAGAGATTATTTGGCCAAAAACAACACCGTTATCATGCCTTAGTCACCGTATCCACCAGATTTAGCCCCCTGCGAATTTTTCCTGTTCCCAATATTGAAGAGACCCATGGAAAAACGGTGTTTTGCGACGATTGAGGATATACAAACAGAATCGGTGAGAGAGGACATACGAAAAAGTGCATATAAGAACTGCTTCGAGGATTGGAAAAAACGGTAGCATAAGTGTATTATATTTTGATGTGGACTACTTTCAAGAAGATAAAATAAAAATTCATGAATAAATAAATATTTTTGGAGAAAAATGAAAATTCAACTAATTTTTTTAACACACCTCTTAAATGGACAGAACATAGTGTGCTTCATGAAATCGCAATGACTCCGATGAAAAGGATATGTACTTCGTATGGATAACAACAGAATCGCAAAGAAGACATCAGATAGTCTGACGGATATAAATCTTATATAAAAAGTAGCTGTAGTTTTTATCCCATCTCAGTTATATTTTTCTCGGATTGAAATGAGATGAGGAGCAAAACGTGTCCTTATACTTAATACACCTACGTATAAAATACCTCTCCACTATCTACCGCTCCTCCATGGAACTGCCAAAGAGGTAGTACCTCATGTGGCTAGTTATCTATAGGCTGTTAATTACTGTTGACGTTGACGAGGCTCCGACGGTCTTAAATCATTATGAATATGTTTTACATATGCGTCGATTCCCTTGAGTTATCAGCTGATTTCAGCATAAAATATACAATATTTTCTCCGTTTAATATTTTAAAGGTCTCGGGAGAATAGCGTAGGCATTGAAATAAAACATTATCAACACCTTCTTCCCTCTCCATGCAGTCTGGGTAAGGGTCATGGTCATATCTATGGACTTATTTGGGAAATAGCCCACGCCTTAAGAGGAATTGGGTTAGGTAGTAGTTTGTTTCCCCATGCTTCCTTCGTTACCACGTTGCAAAGTAGGGTCCATCTAGCCTTCGGATCTCTGCCACCGGTCTTACCAATTGACGAGGAAGCGTTATCATAAATTGTACAGAGCCCGCAGATAGTCCGCAAAGCGCACAACAGATAGTTTTCTTATTTCCCTACTATGTAGGGTTCTTTTGCTATGGCTAGGGCCACCGTTGTTTGGCATTGTTCGCGACAGACGGGACTCCACACACGATGTCTTCATCATATCATATTCCAGGTGTTTTTTTAAGTTTAAAAGATTCTCAATCACCACTCCTGGGTATTTAATACCTAGCTTTGAATTGGAGTACAGTCCCAACATTCACATTCATAGATTCATAAATTTTACTAACTTCTTGCTGCTTAATAAAACTGCATCAATTTGCTGCTCAGCTAATTCCTGCTGCTGACGCGATGCACTCCTTAATGCCCTTGCCTTTTCTAAACCTCAGTTTACAGTTCATAAAATAGTTCCCTATTAATAATATAAAGCGCCCCTACTTTTATGACGATTTCTAATATCCGCTGTCTGCTAGTTGTGTTAAAAGCGTTTCTTACTTCAGAATTACCACAACGCAGTATTCTGTTTTTTCCAGCCACACTAACTCTTGCCCTCTATGCCTTTATTGCTAAGTCTACCACGTATACTACTGTTCAGCGGAATTTCCTGAATCCGAACTAGTATGTGGATAAAATACCTTTGTCTTCTGCTAAAGATTCCCTCAAGAAATTTTTCCATAGTGTCTAGAAAGCATAAGACGCGGGTTCACCAGGGTTTTGGTTGCCCTTAGGGAAGGCAAGCTACCTTTCTGGGAAAATGCATTTATTAAGACTGGTTTGCAGTACCGCTAAAAAATATCTCTAGGCATTTGGGAAACGCTACTTTCTGAGTTCTATCTGATATACCATCCGATGCTTGAGTTTTCTTTGGCCGCCGCTTGGAGTAACAATATTTTCAACAAAGTTGGGTCTTCCTCTACTACGCTGCATCTTACGTTATCGGTGAGGCAATTTGATTTCAGTACCATGATATTTTCGTTCCACAAGTAGCACGGAGATATGTGTTTACACATTACTTGCCTATGCATGGACGCGTCGCAAGCTAGTCGCAGTCCTTCTTCTAGGAGTTTCATCCTATTAAGGGTAAAACCAGCTGAAATAGCTCAACCATGAATTGGAGGACCTCGCTATCAAACTTCTCGTCATTCCACTTTGGCCTTGTCAGTTTGCGTACAACTTTAAGCCTTCTTTCGGTAATGTCCATAATGAGAACCTTAACGTTACTGTGGGTGGGTGTCCCACTCCTCACGAAACACCTGGCCCCAGCCCCACATCAGCACTGATTCCGACGAGTGCATAGCACCACCATTGCACTCACCGCCATAAACGCCCAGATAAACCGCGGGCTTAACCAAAACCGCCCCTGCGAGGGGACTGTCCTAGTAGCCTTGGACCTGAAGAAAGCTCTCGATACAGTCAGCCATTCTACGCTACTAGATGATATTTATCAGTCGACACTCCCGTCAGGGCTGAAGAGGTAGTCCGCAAACTACCTGAGCGGTCGGCACTCGTCAGTGATTTTTCGAGATCAAACATCAAAGCAGAGGAAGATTAAGCAAGGTGTACCGCAGGGTGGTGTCCTTTCCCCCTTGCTGTTCAACTTCTACATCTCGCAACTCCCCCAACCACCAGCGGGAGTTTCCTTGATCTCATACGCTGTCGACTGCACGATAATGGCGTCGGGAAATGACATTGATGGCCTGTGTTCCAAAGTGAACAACTACCATAACGACCTTTCTCGCTTTTTCACTGCGAGGAATCTCCAACTTTCCCCCACCAAGTCCACGGCGACCCACTTTACCACCTGGACAAAGGAGGTCAAGCTGTCCCTTTAGGTAAAAGGCGACGACACACCAATTCCAACGGTAAATAACCCCAAAATTTTGGGTGTAACCTTTGACAGCTTGCTCTCCTTCTCTGCGCACACAACTGCAATTGCCACTAAAGTCCAAAATCGCAACAAGGTCTTTAAATCGCTGGCCGGCAGCAATTGGGACAAATACAAAGAACTGTTGCTTTCGACATTTAAGGCAATTGGTCGGCCGGTTCTAAACTATGCTGCGCCTGTCTGGTCGCCTGGGACTAGTGATACGCAGTGGACAAAGCTACAGACATGTCAAAATACCGCCATTCGGACAGCGACCGGGGGCCCCCTGATGTCTCCCATTCAACACCTACATACATAACGAGGCAAGAATGCTCCCAGTAGTGGAGCACAACAAACTGCTCAGCAAGCAGTTCCTGCTGGGATGTTACCGCAGGTTTCACCCCTGCAGACACCTGATTGAGCCTGAGCCGCCTCCCATTCACGTCAGGAGACACCTCTTAGACTACGCTGACGAAATCCAGGACAAAACTGACCGCAACCTACTGAACCGGACAGTATTTAGACAGTCAATAAACGACATCCACCGGGAGACCGTCACCACCTTCATGAACTCCCGTCCTGTGAATGCCGTAATCGGAGTCCAACCACCACCTATTGCAGACGAAGAGCTCCAGCTTCCCCGTGAGACTCGTGTAACACTGGCACAACTACGTTCTGGATACTGTAGCAGGTTAAACTCCTACATATCCAGAATCGACCCCGACATACCAAACACATGTCCGGTATGTGAAGGTACCCCGCACGACACTAACCACCTCTTCACATGCCCTCTCAAACCGACTCATCTAACACCCCTCTCCCTCTGGACCCAACCTGTTGAAACAGCATGTTTCCTGGGCCTACCCCCAGATGAGCTAGACGAAGACGACCGGTGATATGCCTACACTGACAGGGCTACCAACGCTGTTAAAACAACCACAACAACAATTTCACTCATAATTTGCCAGAGTAATATCTATGTCCATCTTGCGGTAGGTATAAGTTGACATGCTTTTTACAGTGGAACGAGTACTTCAGGAAGCATTTCTCCGTTTTTATTTGTTCATTAGCTGCCGCATTTTGGGTCCCAGGCGTTAAAGTCACCCGCGATTATTACCAGGCGCTTCCCAATATCTTGCTGCTGGCACTGTACTGGTATCAGACTGGGCCTGGCGTGGCAACTGACGAAGCTAACTCCATTTATTTAGTATTCCTCAAACCCTTCGCGGGCACAATGCTCCTCTTGAAAAGCGAGCCTTGTACAAAGCCAAATAGACGGGCAGACAATGCTGCGAGGTGGTCTCGTCATATCTTAATGATAAGTACTTTTGCATAAAACACGAAAGTGCTTATTCGTCTCTAAGAAATTTAAACGCAGACGAACCCCAGGAAAACATTTTGGGTCTTATGTTATATATTCTGTATACACACGACCTAACATCGGCAAATCAGCAAGTAATTGCCCCAACGTATAACACTGTCATACTTGCAATCGATAACACTATCGAAATTGCAACGCATGAGCTACTAGAAGCTGTTATCCTTATCGCTACATGGACTAACAAACGGAGAATTATACAGGATCCGGTACTCGAAGTGTAACCAACTTCAGACCGCACGCAGCTGATACACGGGCATCATTTGTCTGTTATTTGGCTAAATGACAGTCCTGGATATTGTTTACAAGCGCGCGGAAGCATTTTGCCGAGAGTAAACGCGAAGAAAGAAAATCAGTAATGGATTTCAAAGGTAATGGTGTGATTGCAATATAAATATTTGGCTGGAAAATCACAACCAGCGATTGTTCGTGAGCTCGAGTTTATGGAACCATTCTTTCTGTTTATCGCACCATTACTCGCGCAATGATACTGGTAGCATCGCGAAACGTCATGGAGGTAGTCATCGAAATCGGTGGCGGACCATGGACGTTTCAACAGGACTCGGCACCGTCTCACAAAGCTCGAGTGAACCAAGAATATCTAAAAAACAACGATCCGAACTTCATGACGTTCACACAATGGCTCTCAAATTCACTAGACGCGAATTCGATGGATTATTTTCTTTGGGCCATTTTGGAGAGCAAGGTCTGACCTAAAAGATTCTCCGCGAGTGGGTGGATACCGCCCCGACAAAAAATTTCTCTCCCGAATCCTGAAATTATAACATAATCCTATATTATTACCACACTTTTTCACATACAACCCTGTGTTTTCTGTGTAATAGATAATTATTTTTACGAATGTGAAGATAAACGTCACGGTAAAAACTAAAAAAACTGGATATCGGCAAAAAAACAGGTTTGTAGGCATAATTCTAATCAAATTTTTGTTAGGTACAATATTATTAATCATAATTATGAATTTATATAACAGAAAAAAGTGTGCGTCTATAAACGCTTAGTCCACGTATTACTCATTACAAAATGTAATATCGAAATTCATATTGCTGCCATAATTTTGGAAACCTCAGTAGCTGTCGTTATCCAACTGTTTATTACTAACAGCAATTTAATTAGGTATTCCT
This sequence comes from Anastrepha obliqua, assembly GCF_027943255.1. Lineage (NCBI taxonomy): Eukaryota > Metazoa > Arthropoda > Insecta > Diptera > Tephritidae > Anastrepha > Anastrepha obliqua. Next base: position 50,137,218 of record NC_072897.1, on the reverse strand, counting down.
TCTCCTCGTCTTTTTTTTATATCGTTAAAATTAATTCAACAAACCAGAAACTCCGAAATATTCCGCCAAAGCATTTCTATGGAAACAAACCTGTCAAGTATTGACATCTGATTGCCATTTTGCAGGTAATGTGCTACATGTGAACGGGTAGATTAATGACGAGATAAAAATAGCAATAACGCGTCTAAAGAACAACAAATCTGCGGGCGCCGACGGACTGTCGGCTGAGCTATTCAAACATGGCAACGAGGAGTGTGCATCAGTTTCTGTGGTGCTTCTAAGGTGCATGCCTCAGCTTCTAAGAAAAATATGGTCGGATGAAAGTATACCTGCCGATTGGAATTTAAGTGTGCTCTACCAAATCCATAAGAAGGGTGATCCAGCAATCTGTGCCAATTATCATGGGATTAGTGTTCTAAATACCGCATATAAGGTCCTAGCGAGCGTATTGTTTAAAACACCATCAACCAACTGATTAGACCTTATCAGAGTGACTTTAAGCCTGGAAAGTCCCCAATCGACCAGATATTCACAATACACCAAATCTTGGGGAAAACCCCAATAAAGGAGAATTTATACACACCATCTCTTCGTCAACTTCAAAGCTGTATTCGACAGTACAAAAAAGAGTTACCTGTATGACGCGATGTCAGAATTTGGTATCCCCACAAAACTAATACGATAATACAAGACTAATACCAGCAGCGCCGTCAGAATGGGTAGGGACCTCTACGAGCCGTTTGATACCAAACGAGGTTTCCGAGAGGATGACTCGCAGGGGATGCATTTTGCTTCACTTTCATAACCCCCTGTACATAGGTATTTGCCAATAGAATGATTGTAATATTTACTATATCAAGCATCCCACGCTTTTAACTCTAATTTGAATTACCCTATTTGTATCTTAATTTTTGTTATAATTCTGTTCTGAGGTAGTTGACTATGACTGATCGTTCGATTTGCTATTATTTCATTATAGGTCCCTTTGTCATTAAAATTTATTTTCTACTTTTTAGTTCGATTAGCAATAAAAGCGTGTTTTTTAGTTTTTTTAAACTATTTTTTATTTTCTACTTTTTAGTTCGATTAGCAAAAAAGCGTGTTTTTTAGTTTTTTTTTAACTATTTTTTATTTTTAGTATAATCGCAAATCGAACGATCAGTCATAGTCAATTACCTCAGAACAGAATTATAACAAAAATTAAGATACAAATAGAGTAATTCAAATTAGAGTTAAAAGCGTGGGATGCATTTTGCTTCACTTTCATAACCCCCTGTACATAGGTATTTGCCAATAGAATGATTGTAATATTTACTATATCAAGCATCCCACGCTTTTAACTCTAATTTGAATTACTCTATTTGTATCTTAATTTTTGTTATAATTCTGTTCTGAGGTAGTTGACTATGACTGATCGTTCGATTTGCTATTACTTCATTATAGGTCCCTTTGTCATTAAAATTTATTTTCTACTTTTTAGTTCGATTAGCAATAAAAGCGTGTTTTTTAGTTTTTTTAAACTATTTTTTATTTTCTACTTTTTAGTTCGATTAGCAAAAAAGCGTGTTTTTTAGTTTTTTTAACTATTTTTTATTTTTAGTATATGTAGGTGTTTACGAGTAATATAGTATTACACAATCGCACACTAAATACTAACCTCAATGGTGGGGTGGAAACTAAAAATTCCCAATTTTTGTTTAAAAAATACCCAATTCATGTTTCTACCGGTGTGGCAATATTGGCAAATGTTATAAAAAATGCCCATTTTTTATTTTTAGTATATGTAGGTGTTTACGAGTAATATACATACTATTACACAATCGCACATTAAATACTAACCTCAATGGTGGTGTGGAAACTAAAAATTCCCAATTTTTGTTTAAAAAATACCCAATTCGTGTTTCTACCGGTGTGGCAATATTGGCAAATGTTATAAAAAATGCCCATTTTTCAGCGCTCTCACGAGAAAAAGAGTTTCCCATCTAGTCATCTATGTTGTGTGTTCCGAGTCGATCAGATTTTTAGAAGCCAGTGAAAATTAAGCTCAAAGATTCCGTTACATTCATTCATACATACAACCCGAGCTAATAAAAGTGTGTTAAAAAAAGAAAATATTAATCCTGACAATCCTTATAAGGATAATGGAAATCTTTTATCAAATTATTTCATTGTCATCGGTCCTTGATAGGTGTGCAAAATTCCAAGTCGATCAGATTTTTAGAAACCAGTGAAAATTAAGCTCAAAGATTTCGTTACATACATACAACCCGAGCTAATAAAAGTGTGTTAATTATTCTATTTGTATCTTAATTTTTGTTATAATTTTGTTCTGAGGTAGTGGACTATGACTGATCGTTCGATTTGCTATTACTTCATTATAGGTCTCTTTGTCATTAAAATTTATTTTCTACTTTTTAGTGCGATTAGCAATAAAAGCGTGTTTTTTAGTTTTTTTAAACACTACCATTAGACGTCCACTGATCCAACTAAATATAGGGTGGGCCATGTATAATTTTCTTTTTGAATCGGCTATAAAAAAAAACTAATCAATATTTTTTCAAACTTCTTTTTTATTTTGAAGATTGAACATTGTCATTTAGTGAAAAATTATATCGTTCAAATGACTGACACGGCTGGCTTTACAGTAGGCCATTCGATCAACCCAATTTCTAAGCACATTTTCGATTGTTTGGGCTCCAATTTCATGAATGGCAACTTCGATTTCGTGTTTTAAAGCATCAATCGTCTCTGGATGATTCGCATAGCATTTGTCCTTAACGGCTTCCTACAAAAAAATAGTTCAACGGGCTTAAATCACAGCTCCGAGGCGGCCAATTGATATGGGAATTTCGGCTGATTATTCGGTTTTCAAAAACGGTAGCCAAAAGTTCGAGTGTAACTTTGGCAGTGTGACAAGTCCTGTTGAAACCAAATGTCGTCCATCTCATCCTCTACAATTTTTGCAAACAACTCGTTGAACATGTCACGGTAACGTTCGCCATTTACTGTAACCGCGGCTCCTCGCTCATTTTCGAAAAAACATGGCCCGATGATGCCGCCAGACCAAAAACCGCACCAAACAGTGACTCGTTGTGGATGCATTTACTTCTCTACAGTAACGTGTGGATTTTCTGAGCCAAAAATCCGACAATTTTGCTTATTGACGTAGCCACCCATGTGAAAATCAGAAAAGAAGAAGAAGACTCACCATTTTGGAAATAGGTTTTCAATATTTCCCAATTTTGTTCAAGCGTATAGCTTCCCATTTCGTAAATGTCAAACCTTTAAGTAAATTATGAACACATTTGACATGTCATTTGTGTTACCATTCTCAAAAAAATAGGTGGTTCAAAAAGCAAACGCTATATGGCCAACCCTGTAGAAGATAGAGGACATATTTGTAGTTAACTATAAAGGCTAATAAAAATAGATGCCATTTTTTTGTTATTTATTCAGTGAAATTTGCCGTCTCCCAGTCGATACTCGAAATACTGTACTTTGGTTGGTTGGTTAGAGTGGTGATTCATCCAGAATCCAACTAGCGCTTCCGCACCATTTTGTTGCCACATCCTCGTTACCAAATTGTTTAACAGTTATTTACAGCAGGACTATATCCAGTCTGTGCGGTTTAGGAACCTTATTAGGTTGTTGACGTCTAAACCAGACAGCTGCTCGAGACTCTCGAACAGCGGTTTGCCCAGGGTTGACATTCTGTCCTTCCATAGGGCAGGGCATTCACAGAGAAAATGGAAGATTGTTTCTTTTTTCTCCGGTTGTTTACAACTATGACAGTATGTGTTGTGAGGGATGCCCATTTTGGCGGCTTGTTCTCCGATAGACCAGAAGCCAGTTATGACTGCCCTAAGTCTACAGGTGTCCCGTCGTTTCATGTTTATTAATGTCGACGATTGCTTGAGGTTGTAGGTGGGCCATAACGTTCTGCTGATTTTGCATTTCGTCTGGTCTCTCCATCTACACTCTGCATTTCGAAGGTATTTTAGGGAAATTGCATTCTTGACCGCACCTAGTGGAGTGAGTACTAGTACTGCAAGAGCGCTATTCATGGCAGATCACCCTCTTGCCAGTTCATCAGCTTTTTCGTTACCTTCTATGTTCCGGTGTCCCGGGACCCAAATTAAGGTTACTCTATGGTTTTCACTCAAGTTGGTGAGGTTATTCCTACTTTGCTCCACCACTTTAGAGGTTGTTATAGTCGCGTCCAGCGCCTGGATTGCGGCTTGGCTATCCAAAAGAATGGCGATATTGCCCTTAAAAGAGAAATCTGCTATTAGTAACCTACAGGCTTCCCCAATTGCCAGTACTTCCGCTTGGAAGACGCTGCTGGTATTAGGGAGACGCACAGATTTTTCAATTCCAAGTCTATGAGAATATATACCAGCTCCAACACCACAATCCATTTTACTGCCATCTGTATATACTGTGGTATCGAAGTTGTTTAGAGAGAATCCCTTCTTCCATTCTTTTTTAGATGGAAAGAGTGTGGCAAAATTCCTATTGAACGTTACCATCGGGACGATGTAGTCAGTCCTCACCGAGGTTAACTGAGTTTGTCGCAATAATAGACTAGCGTGACCATAAGTTTTTCCTTTCCAGCGACCCGCTTCATTTAACCTAAATGCACTCATGGTTGCCGTCTTCTTTATATGTAGGTCTATTGGAATAACGTGTGTCAGTGCATTGAGAGCCTCTCTAGGACATGATCTGATTGCACCGACCTTTATTGCACAGGCTGATCTTTGTATTCTGCCGAGTAATTTGGTATTGTACTCTCTCTCTCTAGAGCTTTCCACCAAACTACCGAGCCATACGTTAAAATTGGTCGTATAACCGCCTTATACAGCCATAATGTATGCTTAGGTTGAAGACCCCATCTTCTTCATAGCATACGTTTGCAGGCATATAAAGCAATTTCTGCTTTCCTTACCCGTTCTTTGACGTTTAACTTCCAGCTAAGTTTGGAGTCCAGAATTACCCTTAAGTACTTTGCACTGGTTTATAGTGACAGAGTTTGTCCGTTGATATTTGGTAGGGTGAAAGTTGGTACCTTGTATCTGGTGGTAAAAAGCATAAGTTCTGTTTTACGCGGGTTTAAACTTAGCTCACATCCTGTGGCCCAAGAGTTAAGCTCGCCTAACGCCCTTTGGATGATCCCACTGATCGTATTTGGACACAGTCCTGACACCATTAGCACCACATCATCAGCGTACGCCACCACTTTTACCCCACCTCCGTTAAGTTTTATTAAGATTTTGCTGATCACACATAGCCAAAGAAGTGGAGATAATACTCCCTCTTGTGGAGTGCCCCTGTGGACTTTCTTGGTTATGTTGATATTACCCATATTAGCTTTGATGATCCTGGTTTCTAGCATGGAGATGACCCAGTAACTAACGCAACTGTCCACCTCCAGGTCTATCAACGCCCGTTGCATGGCATCTGTGCTAACATTGTTAAAGGCGCCTTCGATATCTTAGAATGCCGCCATGGTATAATGTTTGCTCTCTAGAGAGCCCTCTATAGTTCGGATTACCTCGTGAAGCGCTGTCTCCGTAGATTTGCCTTTAAGGTATGCGTGTTGTGCAGTTGATATACCAGAGCTCTCCAAAGAGCTTCTGAGGTGCATATCCAAAAGTCTTTCAAAAGTTTTTAAGAGGAAAGACGAAAGACTGAAGTCCTTCGCTGATTCATGTCCTCTTCTACCTACTTTTGGTATGAAGACGACCTTGACTAGTTTCCAGCTATCTGGAATATGGCCTAAGTTTAAACACGCTTTAGCCATGGTAGGATACAGTCCAAGGTTTCCTGTAACATCTTTGGAATGATCCCATCTGGCCCCGGAGATTTAAAGGGTAAGAAAGATTTGATTGCCCATGCAACTTTTTCTTTGGTAATAATTTCATTTGCAAGATGCTGTGGATTATATTGGCTTCGCCTAATGTTTCCCTTCTCACTTTCGTAAGCGCTGCATTCCAGAAAATGCGTGTTTAGCAGTAGCTCTAGCGATTCCTCTGCTGTAGCAGTCCAAGTTCCATCAGGTTTCTTGACCCAAGAAGCCATTGAGTGGTCTTTGGAAAGAACACGGCTGAGCCTAGCAGAATCCCTAGTGGATTCGATTGACGAGCAAAATTCCCTCCAGCTCTCTTTTTTGGCGGCCCTGATTGCCTTTTTGTACTGTCTCCGACTTTCTCTGTACAATTCCTAATTTCCCGTCGAGTAGCTGAGGTTAAACGTTGATCTAGATTTTTCCCTTAGTTTTAAGAGCTCACTGCTCCACCAAGGAGGGTGAGTTTTTTTGCTAAATTTTATGGGGCAGGACGTTTTGTAGGCCCTACTAAATGCCTTTTCCAGTGTTGTGACCCTACTCTAAAGGTTTTCCGTGAGAGTGATTTGAAGGATAGGAATCCCTCCTAACCTATTGTTTACTGCATTTTTGAACCTCTTCCAGTTGGTTCTTAAAGGATTTCGATACGGTAGGGGTGGATCTACCTTAAGATCTAAATCGTAGAGGATCCAACTATGATCAGAAAAGGACCTTTTATTGGATACCCTCCAATTATCTACCCTTACTGAGCTATTTTCAGACAGTAGAGTAACATCAATCACTTCCTCCCATCCTCTGAAGTACTTCGTACTAGGAAAGGTGAAAGTGGAAGTGTTACCCCTGTTACATACAGATAAGTTAGTATTAATAATAAAATTATATAAAGACTCACCTCGGTCGTTTGTCTCAGAGCTTCCCCACAACGCATGCCTCGCGTTGGCGTCGCATCCGAGTATCAGGGTTTTGTTCCTGGTTCCTTCAAGCACAAGCCCACAAGCCTCCTCGGGCGGTGCTGGCCGATCATGTGCCATATAGATGGATACAAGGACAACCATCACGACGAAATTACGTCGAGCTAATGGAAGTCGATAATTCAGCGCAATATATGTAGAAGGCCTACAAACTTCCCATAACAACAAAGATGCAGTAATAATAATCCTTCACAGAACAATGCAGCACATCACAATCTGTTCCGTAGCAACAACTTAATGCCTGAGAAGAGAGAAAGAGTTCCTTCATCCTACAACTTCAACACAAAGAAGGTGCAGCGTGTACATCAAACACATGGCGATGATCTCCATTCCATCCAACCTCAACACAACGAAGGCGATTCTGAAACTGTATAGCGTGGTACATGTGCACATTTTTAGCCTCTTCTATTTTCCGTCCTCGTTATTTTTATACACACAAACGAAACACAGGTATGTCCTTTTACAAATTAAACACAGCGAGAAAATGTCCCACACGATCATGATCACAATAACGAAAGTAGTGAAAGTTTCCCTGGATAGCCAATCCAGTTTAAGCCCAGCCAACGTGTTTTTATTCACTACAAAACCATCAAGGCTGCACGCCTGCTTAAAAATTAGAATACGCTATAACAAGTCAATATAGGGTTTGAGTTCATCATACAGGATATAAGTAAATCAATTAAGGGATCATAATTTTGGGTAAGATTCATTTCCATCGATATTTTTCATTAATAACCCTAGGTAAATTTTAAGAAAATTTGAATAAAAGTATATCCGTAAAACTTTCACCTTACAGAATTTGTTCAAGGCTGTCGGCCGTCACTTACACTGTCACACCGGATTCCATCATGCGTTAATAAATTATTATATCATGCGATTATAAAACCTTTAAAGAACAAAAAATAAGTTTTTACAACGGAAATAAAGGACCATTACGGGTTTCAGCTAACGCCGGTTTTTGCGGTTCTTCGAGCGTACAACAGTTAAGATATATATAACATAATACCCAACAGTTGTTAACAGTTAAAAATGTAACCAAATTAATACTGAAATTAAATTAGTTAATGAATTGTTATGGATTTTGTGAAAAATTATCAAATAGTTTAATTTTTTTCTGTAATTTTTTTGCATATTTTTTGCATATGCTAACATTAACCTCTCTCAACATAGTTCTTTGTTTTTTCTTTCTTAATTTCTTCACGTTTTTCAAATATTTTATAATTATATTTTTTTCCCCCCGAAACGCAACTGGAATAGAATTTAAAAAAAATTGTATCATACATTTTTTTAAATAATAAGAAACCTCAAGCTAATTTGTGGTAATAAAAAGGAATAACCTAATGTAATTTAAAGCACGAAAATCTAGCAACAACCACGTAGCGAGGAGGCCTCCTACGCGTCGTTGGACTGCTATATCGACACCAAAAACATGTATGTGCAATTGCTAATATTCTTTTTTTATGCTAATATTCACTTTCCTTCTCATTTAAATTCATGCAGACGAATGTCAGAGAACGTTAATGTTTAGAGAAAAGGTTAATGACGGGAGCGCATGGAATTTTGAAAGGTACTCGTTTTGCGCGCGTAGTTCACCACAGACATATTTTTCACCAAAAGTTAACAGAAATATACGCAACTGATCAAATTAAACAGCACTTGAGTAAAATTCGTTTGTATGAAAGAAGAAAGAATATTAACGCTGTAGGCTAGCTAGTTTTTGTGCACTTTTTATCAATTGAAAAACTACATACGTAAAGTAATATACATAGTAATTAACTATTTACCTACTATCAGAGAGCATAAAATAATTGTTTCAAAATTTTCTCCTAGTATTGAAATATCCAACACAGAACTTTTTTATAAGATACTAGCAAACCCGGCCCGCTTCGCTGGGCACACTAAAATAGAATAGATATGGTTTAGAACAGAAAAGATATGGTTTTCATATTATTTATTTCTTTATTCTTTATTCAAGCGCTTTGGCATAAACAATAGTTTTTGTTTTTCTATTTGTTTTTGAGTAAATATATAATGTTGTTGGCTTCCCAACACATGAACAGCCAACGTATAGTTGACCATGGGAGAATACTGGTTCTTCTAAATTCATCCCGCATATTTCTAAAGTTTGCCCTTGTGATTTATTGATAGTTATTGCTAAACGAATGGGCAGTTGCAAGCGCTTGAATTCAAATGGCAATTCAGGTGGAATCATTGGAATTCTTGGTATTAGAACGTCTTCATTCTTGAATTTGCCAATTCAAATAGTTGCTTGGATAACATTATTCATCAATCGTTTGACTACTTCATTTTGTTCTTGACGTTCTTCTGATGTCGCGTTATTCCGGGCATTTCTCATGCGCCTATTATTATTTGTCGAACGACCAATATGATTACGTGATTGTCTTGGCATTTGTACTGTAATAAACATGATTGTAATTATGGTATTCCTAGATTTTAAAAATGTTTTTTTTTTTTCAATTTTGTGGATTATATTTTCGATGCATATGTGTTTAAAAGCCCAAGTCCACATGGTCAGGATTATTTTATTTTGTTGTGATTTTCTTAAATTATCTCTTTTCTTCTGAAAATTGTTGACAATTTGCATGATAAGACTATTAATTTTTTCATCAAAGTTACGCATTTTTCGTGCTCTTTTTTTGCATCCTTTAACAATTTCTTTTTAATTTTTTTCTTTCATTTTTTTTACCATTTTTTCACTCATGGTGTATCGTAGCTTATCGCATATGAACGGAAAAAATAAATCCACAAAACATAATTTCATTTGAACATTCGGATTCCACATTAAATTCTCAAATTTCGTAAGAAATTATTCTCTGTTCCAAAATCCACTCCAAAAAAATTCACAAAAAGTGTTTACACTTTGCACTTACGTCTTCTCCTTATGGCGTCCAAATCAGAAAGAAATATTGACACATTGTAACTCACACTGTCAATTTGACAGTTCAGTTCCGCCCCAAGCGTTAAAAAAGTAAACGACATTATGGTTGGTTCAAAAGAACGCAGTACGCGTTGCCGGTGTTCCGAATTACAACCAAACTTTACGAAACCCATTTTCAATACTTACTTAACAATGTGTGTAAGTTTGGTTTAATTCGGTGCAAAGACACGGCGGGTCCACGTTTTGGCATATATTTCGAGACCCTAGTCATCAATAGGTATGAAAATCACCCCGTATTAAAGCACTTATCAACAGCTTTCATTTGATACCCATATTGTACATACACAACCAAAGGTTACCCGTGTCCACGTTTTCACCTATATCTCGAGACCCTAGTCACGGAGCGGCATGAAAAATACTCTGTACTAAAGCATTCACCAACAGGTTCCATTTGATATCCATATTGTACAAACACATCCTAGGGTTATCCGGGTCCACGTGTTCGCCTATATCTCGAGACCCTAGTCACGGAAGGGTATGAAAATACTCTATACTATAGAAATCATCAACAGCTTCCATTTGCTACCCATATTGTACAAACACATTCTAGGGCTACCCGGGTCCACGTTTTGGCCTATATCTCGAGACCCTAGTCACGAAACGGTATGAAAAATACTCTATACTATGGAAATCATCAACAGCTTCCATTCGCTACCCATATTGTACAAACACATCCTAGGGTTACTCGGGTCCACGTTTTGGCCTATTTCTCGAGACCTTGATATCCAATTCTTAAAATTTCAAAACACAAACCTTCTCCACATGTGTCTCTTCCATGTGGCAAAGTTTGGCTAAAATCGGATGAGCTTTTCTCCGTAAAGTTCATCACAACGCGAAAAACGCCTGAATTTTTATATATATAGACTAGCGGACCCTCACCCGCTTCGCTGGGTGAAAGAAAAATATAAATGAAAAGTGTTCTTTGTTTTTTTCTTGTTTCATCACTCGAATAACCATTCTCGGCCATTATTTTGTCACTTATTCTAATAACAATGTTTTATTTATTTTAGTGACTTACTCTAATGATTGTAAACTAATAACTTATTCTAAAGCCTTCTGATACACAAAATTTTTGGTTTTATTTTCATGCGGTGTATAAATATAAAGTAGCGATGGTTTCCCTACTCGAGAACATCATACATACAGTTGCCCATGTCCAAAGCATGGATAAGTTAGGTCAATTCCACATAATTGAAGTGTTTGACCTTGAGACTTATTGATTGTAATACCAAAAGCAAGGCGAATGGGAAATTGAAGTCGCTTAAAATCAAAAGGCAAATCTGTTGAAATCATTGGAATGCGCGAAATCAAAACATCTTCACCTTTAAATTTTCCTTTCAAAATTTTTGCTTCAATTACATTGTTCATTGTCCGTTTCACTGCTAATCTTGCCCCATTGCATAGTTTCGGCTGATTGATATTTCGCAACATAATGATCACTGCGCCGACTTTCAATTGCAAACGATGTGGCAAGCCAGGCAAATTAAGTGAATTCAAAAATTCAATTGAATAATTCACTACATCATCGGGATTAGTGATTGAATCAATTGATTTATAGGTGACAACTTCACCTGGAATTTGAGTCAAAATACTGGCATTGATTTCATTGAAATCGACATTTTTGGAGGCTAATATAGTGCCTTAGAAGATTTAAGGCACGCTCTCAATTCATCAGCTGCTGCTGATTTGGGAATAACAGGCAAAGTTTGTCGAAAATCACCGGCCAATAGAATTAGTGCACCACCAAATATGTTTGTGTTATTTCGGAAATCTTTCAGTGTTCTATTTAAGGCTTCCTGTGATTTTTTATGAGCCATCGTACATTCATCCCATACAATAATTTTACATGTTTGTAAAACCTTTCCCATTCCAGAATTTTTAGAAATGTTGCAAGTTGGTTCTTCATTTACTTGCATATTTAATGGTAACTTTAATGCAGAATGTGCAGTGCGACCGCCGTCCAATAAAGTTGCCGCTATTCCAGATGATGCCAAAGCCAATGCAATATTATTCTGTAATCGATTGGTGGCCAAAATTAACGACAACAAAAACGTTTTTCCAGTCCCACCTGGTGCATCTAAGAAGAATATTCCTCCTCTTTCATTTGCAACATTGTCTATAATTGTGTCATATGCCTGCCTTTTTCTGTGTTTAATTTTCGTAGGTTTGTTGTTACAAATGTGTTCAGATCATTTCGATCATATTCTTTTTCACGTCTTAATTCTGCATTGTATGCATCATGCATCGGACGATTTGGTGCGATCATACCTAACTCACTCAGAGTTTTATTTGCAATCATCAGGCAAAAGTCTTCGATTTTAATTAATGCCTCATTATATAATTCATCTGTATAATTCAAATTTGCCATTACATCTCCGTAAACTTTATGTTTTACAATGAAATCCATTAGAGACTGTAGCTTTCGTCTAAACACTCTTGCAGTAATGTCATGCCTATCAGTAGCTGATTGCCCAGTATATAAATGATTCTTAATATCATCCCATTTCGGATTGCATGTGAAAGTTATGAATAAGTCGGGTTGACCATAATTTCTGACATAACACATTGCATCTTGGGCGTATTCATGCATATGCCTTGGACTGCCTGTATACGATGAAGGTAATATTACCATTTGACCAATGTTATTAACGTTGGTATCGTTGTTAATTGCATCTCGTAAATGTATGTATTCGTCACAGCGTAATTTTCTTTGGTTGAATCTAATGTAATTCAATCGTTCGTTTCTATTTTCGCATACATGTCAACAATATACTGATGAAATAATTTACGACATTTTAAAATGTGATTCTCTTGATTTTCTCTTATCATGATTCTGTATGCATAATAATTCATTTCGCTTACAGTTTTATTTGTTTCTTGACCATTTGGATTTATTTGTTTTATATCACTCGAATAACCATCTTCACCACGACAGAACATAAGAGGATATTGTAATGCATCATATTTTCGATGCGTTTCATTAACACGTTGCAGTGTATCATTTCTTCTTTGAAAAACAATATCTCTTGGTTGAAATTCATCTCCAGATATAACAATTGCAACCTCGTTGCTTGAAGTTAGTTGATTGTATCTTCCACGATGTTCGTCGGCAGGCGTTTTATTTGCATCAATTTTAATTTTATGATTATCAGATGACAATCTTTCGATTGTTGTTTTAAAACTTTACACCAAAACATTGTGTGTGTGTAATAAATCTTGTAACTCTCTCTGTTTATATTTCTCGAAAATGCACACCGTGCTTCAAGTCCATCATCGTTGTCATTAATGAAATAAATTTGCAAAAATTTTGACTCTTCATCGGGTAGTGGTAGTAATGAACCTATTAAGTGATATGCTTGCCCTTGAATCTGAAAAAAGCCATAATTTGTGTCCATAAAATCTAATGATTCATTAGATGTGTCAGCGAATGTGGTTGAACGTTGAAGTTTATGTATTACCTTGAACGTTGGCATGAAGTTATCGGTTATAATTTTTCCAGCACCAAAAGATGTCATTTGAAAACATGAATTATGTGTAGAAATTTTTTCAAGAAAATGTTTGGAATCGGGTGATGTTCCCGATAATAATGTAGCTAATGGCTCGGGCGGATATTGTATGTCTGGTAAACGAACTTTTTCTCCATGCCTGGTGTTTCAGTTTTGAATTTCAATGCTTGACAAAATCCGCAAATTGTATCCATACTTCCAATGGCAACGTATTTGTGAGATGAATAATCAAGTTGTGGATTATATTGAAATGCTGCATCATTCAAGTTTACAGAATTGATATTTATTGGTCGATTTTGAGAACGTGACCTAGTACGATCTATTTGTTGACTTAATCTATCAGCATGATTTTCCTCACTTTCATTTTGTCTGTGATTTTGCACATTTCGATTGTGACGTGTATTACGTCCGATGTTAGCATGTCTTCTACCTCTTGGCATTTCTTTTACCGAATCAAAGTGGTCTTCTTTATGTCACTCTGAGCTCTTGATTGCTACTTTTCTTGTTTTTAAACTGGAATTCAAATTAACATACTGTTAACGCCATCTTTTAAAAATATAATTGAACTGGGAGCACGCGTTGAAATGAAAATTACACAGAACAGAAATGGGAAATGATCAGCAAAAATAATATATATTTTTGAAATTTTTCTTGAAAATATCTACGGAAAGTGTGAAATCAACCTCTTTTCTTAAATATCTAAAGTAAAAACTTCTAAAATATTAATTATTTTTGCCGATTTCTGTTGTGTGTATTCTTCAGACCATTTATTCACTGTTTCACTTGTTATCAATCATTTGCAAAAATACTATATATATTTTGTAAATTTTTCTTGAAAATATCGTTGGAAAATGTGAAAACAATCTCTTCTCTTAAATATTTCTGACGCACTTTTTTTATCACAGCTACAGGTGTGCCTGCTAATTTGTATGTTTCTATTCTATACGAATGCAGGCGTGCAGCCACTTCTGTATGAATATATCTATATGTATGTATGTTTGCATTCCATTGAAATGCATGTAGTGGAATGAAAATTTAGGCATAAATACTGCTGCGTTAACTTGTACATATGTGAGTAAAATGTACGCTCCATGCAACCGTTTACAATAACAACCACACGCGTAAAAAGAACGCTGCCTCGTGTATACTGTGTATTGATGAAGAAGTAAAGGAGATTTTACCCAAACATAGTTACAATGTGGCAAAGTTTGGTTAAAATCGGTTGAGCCATTCTCCGTAAAGTTCATCACAACGCGAAAAACGGCTGAATTTTTATATATATAGATAGATAATGATTATAAAAGCTCCAATGCCTAATAAAACATTGAAATTGAAACGAAAAATTCATGGATGATCAGGAAAAAAGAAGATTCTTTTTAAATTTCAAATCGACGCAAATGAATAACTAAGAAACAATCGTCTTTTTTCTTGATCATCCATGAATTTTTCGTTTTAATTTATATGTTTTATTAAACATTGGACCTTTTATAACTATTTTCAATTTATATATTTGAAAAAAAAAAAAAACGAAAATTTTTTTTTTTTCCACGAACACATAATTTCATTTGAACATTCGGATTTCACATTAAATTCTCTAATTTCGTAAGAAATTATTCTCTGTTCCAAAATCCACTCCAAAAAATTAACAAAAAAATTCACAAAAAATTTTTACACTTTGCAATTACGTCTTCTCCTTATGGCGTCCAACTCAGAAAGAAATATTGACACATTGTAGCTTACACTGTCAATTTGACAGCTCAATTCCGCCCCAAGCGTTAAAAAAGTAAACGACATTATGGCTGGTTCAAAAGAACGCTGTACCCGTTGCCAGTTTTCCGAATTACAACCACACTTTACGAAACCCATTTTCAATACTTACTTAACAATGTGTGTAAGTTTGGTTTAATTCGGTGCAAAGACACGGCGGGTCCACGTTTTGGCATATATTTTGAGTCCCTAGGAGTCAATAGGTATGGAAATTACCCCGTATTAAAGCACTTATCAACAGCTTTCATTTGATACCCATATTGTACATACACAACCAAAGGTTACCCGGGTCGACGTTTTGACCTATATCTCGAGGCCCCAGTCACGGAGCGGCATAAAAAATACTGGTACTAAAGCATTCACCAACAGCTTCCATTTGATATCCATATTGTACAAACACATTCTAGGCTCCACGTTTTGGTCTCTTTCTCGAGACCCTAGTCATGGAGCGGCATGAAAATTAGCACGTATTAAAGCACTTATCAACAGCTTTCATTTGATACCCATATTGTACATACACAACCAAAGGTTACCCGAATCCACGTTTTGACCTATATCTCGAGACCCCAGTCACGGAGCGGCATAAAAAATACTCTGTACTAAAGCATTCACCAACAGCTTCCATTTGATACCCATATTGTACATACAAATCCAAAGGTTACCCGGGTCCACGATTTGGCATATATCTCGAGATCGTATCCACCAATAGGTATCCAAGCTATACGTACACCATCTTCAAGACCTACTTAACAATGTGTGTAAGTTTGGTTGAAATCGGTTCTGCGTAAAGCTCATTACAACGCGAAAAACGGCTGAATTTTTATAAACAGTAGGTTCTGTTTTTATGCGGCTTTTTTTTATGCGGTTTTGAAATAGTGCGGTGTCGACCTATCGGGAATTGTACATATAAACAAGATTCTAAACCAGCTAAGCAAAAACTCATCACAGATTACATCAGAAATGCTAACCCTACAAGTATGGAACCGCCTGCATAACTATCTAGATCAGACGTGTACATTTCCTCAAGTGACGAAAGTGATTTTACGCCAAATCCTAAACGAACGCGCAACATGTGGGTATTGTCTGATTCTATTTCTGACTTAAATTTATTTTTCGATTCCGACGTTTCTTAAATAAAGATATAATTTTCAAAAATACAATATTTTGTTTATGCGATTTTATTTAATTATTTCAGATTCATGCGGTCTATGGAACGTATCTATAGTTATAATATGGGACCAGTGCCCTTTTTTATGCAATTTTATTACATTATTTCAGATTTATGCGGTTTTAGCATTTGAAACGTATCTTTAGTTTTACTATAGAACTAGTAGCTTTTTTTATGCTGTTTCTTGCGGAACGTATCTACCGCATAAAAACAGAACCTACTGTATATAGATTTATGTTGTTTTCTACAACTTACTGTATGCTCATGCGCGCACTTGATGCATAGCAACTGCGGTTGTCGAGCATTTAGAAGACATATTTACATACATATATTGATGCATACACATTTACGGAGCCGCAACCATTCGACATAACAAACATTCAAGATTTACCAAATATTGGCAAATAATTCTACGTGAAATATTCCAATATTGACTATTTTCGAATGGTCGAGAAGATTGGCATATGGGTGACTCGTTTTATGAATGAAAATACTTTTCTCGTAGAACTATGAGCTCAAATTTATCAATGAATATTTTGATGAGTTTTTGTTATACTGTACAATACACTGTGGTCAAGTAGCCCGGCGTTCTGGCCAAAAATCCCAAAATCGAAAGTTACCTTTTGAGGTAAAGCTTCATATATTCGTCAACAGATGGCACTGGAGCATTAAAATCCAAAGGAACAGATGTTTACATTGAACAGATGTTCCGTGGTGAACGCTCAAACTTGACATTTGTCGGGAATCGCGCGCGACAGTACGCATGCACGTTTTCGAGCGCCACACAAAAATAGTTGCAAATTCACCATTTTTCAACGAAAAAGGGCAAACTAAAATGGATGTTGTTCGGAAAGGTACGTACATTACGAAAATACTTTACTGTAGCCATATTGTTGTATTTTTAGAGACAATATTAATGACGCAATACAAGCTTTTTTCCCCCCTTTTTTTTCAATTGCACTTCTTCTCGTAGATAATTATTTTTATTGCCACGAATTGCCACGGAGATATTTACGTTTCCTAGTGCAGAAAAGTATACAGATTTCGA
This sequence comes from Anastrepha obliqua, assembly GCF_027943255.1. Taxonomy (NCBI): domain Eukaryota; kingdom Metazoa; phylum Arthropoda; class Insecta; order Diptera; family Tephritidae; genus Anastrepha; species Anastrepha obliqua. Next base: position 50,119,957 of record NC_072897.1, on the reverse strand, counting down.
ATCCGTTTAGATCTTGCTCCCGCGCTATCCCCGCTCGTCAAAAATACGCTTTCTTTGCAGCAGGTCGCTGCCGAGCTTGAAGCGCGTGTTGGGGCATTTGAGCCGCGGGGGGGGGGGGGGGGGGCGATCGAAACTGGCTTTATTTGTGTGTATGCCTGGGAAATGTTAGGAATGAATGTAATATATGCAGAGTGTTTATTTCTACTTTTATCCCAATTTCTGTAGTGAATATTGTTATTAAAACAATAAATAATTATTAATAAATGCAAAAGAGTGCTAAAAATCATGTTTTGATTATATTCAAAAATCATATAATAATAATAATAAAATAATTAATGTAATAAGTATTTTTAAATGGTAATTAAATTATTATTTTAAAGTAATTTTTTTTTAATAGGATTCAAGAGCAAAATTTTTTCATGGACAAGGATGAAAATATTCGATGCCATCCATGATGTTTTTCTGTCAGAAAAATTTGATAATATAATAGAAATTCTCTGTAATAAACTAATAGACGACGCCACACCTTCCTTTGTTATCGAAAAAAAATCAAAAATGGCTTTGATAAAAGTTATTTCGGTTTTGAAAAAGAAATGGAAAAATGCTCGCAGTACGGAAAATCGTTTTCTGGAGAGTAATAAAAGCTGGTTGGACGATTCAACGAGCGTAACGGTGAATAGTTTACATAAATTTACATTAATATAAATATATTTATAGTAATTTATATACATTAATGAAGTTTTCATTAAACCAGATCAACTTTATGGATCTAGAAGTCAGTGCTGATGACAGTTTGAAGTCAACGACACCAAGGAACAGTGGTGGGCGCGGGCGTCCAGAAACTTCTTTTTCGGAATCCAGTGATCGCTCCAAGAGAAGGAAAGCTCAGAAATTGCGTGACAGTTACAGTGCACAAGAGCTATCGTACGCCACGAAAATGGTTCTTCGTGAGTCTGGAGCTACCTTAGCATCGAAAGTCGTCGCAGATGTTACCACCACATCTCCCATGCGAGCAAGCAAGTACATCAATGCCATGAAGGCTAAAACGGAAACACAAATGTCCCCAAACACCGCTTTAGCACTCGTATTTGATTCGAAATTTACTAAGTCTCAGTACATAAATATGAGACACATCACGCAATTGCATAATTGTAAAGTTTTCCCAAGTTACAATTCCGTTTTAAACGCGAAAAAACTATGCTATCCCGAGGATATTTCTATTTCCAAAAACTGTGCACAAGTTAGATTGCAATCACTTTTGAATCATACAGGGCAACGGATATTAGAACTCCAAAACGATGTCTTACATACCGTGAATGCCAGCATTTATGAAAATTTAACGCTCGTTGTAAAGTGGGGGTTCGACGGAAGTTCCGGGCAAAAGGAGTATAAGCAAAAATTTTCCGACCCTAATAACTGCGACACAAATGTTCTCCTCATTTCCCTCGTGCCCCTGCAACTCATTGGCTACGACAAGGACGAATACGATGATGTTGTTATTTGGAAAAACCCGCGACCCTCCTCTCCATGGTATTGCAGACCTATTAGATTGCAATTCATACGCGAAACCGAAGAATCCACACTTGAAGAGAAAAATATTGTCGACGAACAAATCTCAAATCTGAAACCTTTGCAGGCAGTGATAGACGGAACAGATTGTAAAGTAGGTTTTAAATTGACTTTTACAATGATTGATGGCAAAGTCTGCAATGCAGTAACTGGCACTAAATCTGCAATGAGATGTTATATTTGCAATGCGACATCGAAAAATTTTAATGATTTGGAGGCTATGCGAGAGCTGAAGTTTCATTCAAAAGGCTTTCAAAGATGAATTAAACCTCCTCGTTGATCGCCCAAAGCAAGGCATGGGTAACTCGAATGATGGGAATACGGCTCGGCGTTTTTTTGAAAACACTGAGACGTCTGCTCGCATTCTAGGAATCGATGTTGAACTCATCAAACGATTTCATATAATTTTGCAAGTCGTTTCTAGCGGGTTTCATGTAAAAGTAGATAGCTTCGGCCAATATTGCGATGAAACCGCCGATTTATTTGTAAAGTTATATCCGTGGTACTGTATGTCGACAACTGTGCACAAAGTGCTGTTGCATGGCCCGCGAATAGTAGAACTGGCTATTCTGCCAATAGGACAGCTCTCCGAAGAAGCTCAGGAGTCACGAAACAAAGACGTACGAAATTATCGCGAACACTTCTCCCGCAAATGTTCGAGAGAAAAAAATATTGAAGACATTTTTCTCCGACTTCTAGCTTCTTCGGATCCGTTGATTTCTAGTTTAAGAAAGACTCCTCCCAAAATAGGAAAAAGTTTGTCACCGGAAGCAATTGCCCTTCTCAGTTATGAAAGGCATGATTTCGCAGATGCTGAGGCAGACAGCATCCTTGATGTAAACAATGACGAGGAGATATGAATAATATAAAATATTTCATAAATAAATGTATGATACGTCACTTTCAGTTTAAGTGTATTATTTTTCAAGACATATTTTCCCTCCTTTTAATATTCTTATATTTTATTCTTTCCATATTTATATTCCATATTCTTTTGAAAATCGTACGTCTACTGTCGAAATCAGCGACCCCAAAAACCTTGGTAATGTGAATTTCAGTAAAATCTGAAAACTTTTCGCAAATCTGTCCGACATTTTGGGTCCGCCATTTCAAATTTTGAAATTCTGATCTCATATTCACAATCAGCGACCCCAAAAACCTTGGTAATGTGAATTTCAGTAAAATATGAAAACTTTTCGCAAAAACTGTCCGCCATTTTGGGTCCGTCATTTTGAATTTTGAAATTCTGATCTCATATTCACAATCAGCGACCCCAAAAACCTTGGTAATGTGAATTTTAGTAAAATCTGAACACTTTTCGCGAAAAATGTCCACCATTTTGAGTCCGCCATTTTGAATTTTGAAATTCTGATTTCATTTTCAGAATCAGCGACACAAAAAACCCTATATGTAAAAATTTCATCAAAATCATACTATTTCTCTTTGACTTATTGTTTTATGACCAAAACGTCTGGCTACTTGACCACTGTGCAATAGTTGAAACTGCCGCCGCGACTATTTTAGATTGTTCAGCACCATGCCAGCTAGAATGATGACCGCTATTGCTGCGCGATTTAATCTATGTATTTTGTTCTTGTAGTCGCTAGGCTTAGAATTTTAGCTTTGGATGTCATACGTATTTAGAGGAATAAAGATAGTGCCCTGTGTGTGCGGTTGAACATATGTACACGCATTTTGTATTTGTACATGCATGTTTATTAATAAGTATTCTTTTGTTGGAAGTTCAAAACACAAATATGTACGTACATAGGCTAGGGCATCAAGTGTGCATACGCACATACAAATTTGTACATGCATATGCAAAGGAGGATTGTTGCTCGATAATTAGGATATTTACTCCCTAATTACTCTCTGTAAATATGATAAGGCGATGCGTTGTGAGATAGGTCCTGGTTGATGCATGAACTACATATGCACACAGACAGGTAAAAGAAAATGATAAGTTTGCAGAATTTATCAGTCAAATAAGTCAAACAACAGGAAATCAATAGAAAGTAATATGATATAATTTCCGTTGATTTCCCAATATTTCATCGAACTCAAAAATAAGCATTTTAATAAATAAGCATTTTTATTATTGAGAAATATAATATGTTGAGTAAACATTTATGTACAATTGTAAAATTTACTGAATAAGCAAGTATGTACACAGTTTTAAGCTTTCATTAAACCTAAAGTCAATTAATAAAGTTAGTCTGTGACTGAAAGCTTCTGGTCAAGCAACTGCTGTGTGTTTTTTTAAAACCCTTTTGTAAGTAATGAAAGGATAGTGATACGAAAATACGGGATAAAGTAGTGAACAAAAATTATAAACACTATAATACCCATACTAATCCTGCGAATCCGTAGCCAACTCAGGAGTTGACCGGACCCTCCAAGGAACAAATTAAGAAAATAGTGCAGTGAACACTTACAAAATGAACGCCACTATAATTTAATACTACAGGGCAGTGAACACTAGTTACCCCCACTAAACACAAATAGTGCAGTGCAGTGAATATTTATAAAGTAGACACCACTAACATAAAAAGTGCAGTGCAGTGAACACTAGTTAATACCTCTAAACACAAATAGTGCAGTGCAGTGAATACTTATAAAGTAGACACCACCAACATAAAAAAAAGAACCATCAGCTTAGCAAACAAGCTAGCTGATAAACCAACAAACGAAAAAATTAGCAAAAGACAGCAAAGTTTTGGCGAAAGAAGGAAGATGGAGCAGGCTCAAAGAAGGATGCCGTCAGAGGATATAGTGGAACAACTAGCAAGGAGAGAACAGCAATTGGAACAACTAAGACAGGCGTACATCGATACAACAACGACACGCAACCAATGACAACGATTTACAGAGAATAATGAAGAACATTACCCACCTTCCGACATTTACGGGAGCAGGCGAGGTAACAGCCAACTCCTTCATGAACAGTGTCGAATATGTGCTATCAACTATTCAAGACGAAGGAACGCGAAGAGAAGCGACAAAAGCAATATTCTATAGAGTAATTCAAGGTGAAGCAAAGGACGTAGTCATCAACATTCCTCAACCGGACAACTGAAGTCAAATAAAGAAGGCGCTTAAACTTCGATACAAGCCAGACGTGGAGCCTCATGAAATATATCGAAAAATCTGTAACCTGCGAGCAAACACGGTAAGTGAATTGGCAACAGAAGCCCAAAAAATTAAGTATAAGGCAGACGAAATTAATGTTTATTATAAAGGAGATGCAGGTATAGATTTAAGTAATATAGACAGTGTACTGGTGAACAGCTTAAAAGATATCACTCAGGGGGCATTGTTGGGCAAGATATATGAGGAGCATGATTAATACACAATATTAGAAATAATGACAAAACGACGATATGAAACAGTTGCGTCCGGACAGAATTCAAAAAGTTTAGAAGAACAGACGAACAGTTTAAACAGAATAAAACACCAATAAAACCAATATAAGCAACGTGAAAAATATTCCCACGAAGGTCATAAAGACAATCACTCAGGCCAAAAGAGGTGGAATAACCAAAATTTTACACCAAACTTGGGAAGTAGAGGCAATTATTCAGGTCAAGTAAGGCGAAATAATCAACATTTTTATATAGATAACAATTCAGGTCAAGGAAGAAGGAATCAACAATTTTATAGAGGCAATAACTTAGAGCAATTAAGGGAAAATCGAGGAGAACCAATGGAAATAGATAATGTAGAAAGAGATTACGGTAGATCGCCAAATGCAGGACACCCTAACCATAATTGCAGCCAAAATCGCTTGCAATTATCTAGGCAAAGCTATAGAGAATCTGAAAATCAAGGAGAAATCAACAATTCAATTTTTTTTATGAAACAGCCTCGGAATGCTTACCAAAAATAGAAATGAGAATAGAAAATAAAAATTATAATGCATTGATAGATACAGGAGCTAACCTAAGTTTAGTTAATAGTGAAATAAAAGAAATAAAAGACTTTCCTAAAATAAAATTAAAAGACCCAATACGATTCAGCACAATTACTAACAAATATATGATAAATTATGAAATATGCACAGTGGCACCAACAGAATTTAATCTTCCCAGCAACGCAAGAGTGAGATGGAAAGCAACTCCACTCATAGGAAGAAAATACGATTTTATAATTGGCATGGATATACTAAACTTTCTAAATGCACAAATAGATATTGAAGAAAAGAAAATAATTCTAAGCCAAAGAGAATGCAGTTTTTTAAATGACTCATTCAATTTTACCCAAATTCATAGCCTTGAAACTACTGACTTAAGTTTAGATAGATTATCATTAGACCATCTGAATGCAGAAGAGCATAGATAAATCACAAAATTACTAAAACGATTTAATAATTTATTATTCAAAGAAGGCCATAAATTAACTAACACTACGGAAATTCAACGTGAACTCAAAACTACAACTCAACAACAGATCAATTCAAAATTATATCGATATCCACCCCAACATGAATTAGAAGTAAGAAAACAAATTAAAGATATGGAGGAAAAAGGCATAATTCAAAAAAGAAATACCGTTTGGTAATAGATTACAGAAAACTAAATGAAGTTACAATAGACGATAAATACCCACTTCCAAATATTGACTCAATTTTAGATAAATTAGGAAGAGCTCAATACTTTACCACGTTAGATTTGGCAAAAGGATATCACCAAATCTTAGTAAAAACTGAAGATCGCGAAAAAACGGCATTTGTAACTCCACATGGGTTATATGAATTCTTAAGAATGTCATTTGGTTTAAAGAATGCACCAGCCATATTTCAAAGGCTAATGAATGAAATTTTAAGAGACTACATAAACAAAACTTGCGTTGTATATTTGGACGATATCTTAATATTTAGTACATCATTAAGTGAGCACATCAAAGCAATACAGGACATATTTAAAGTTCTTGAATATAAAAATTTGAAAATACAAATAGACAAATGTAATATTTTAAAGAAAGAAACGGAATTTCTAGGGCATATTTTGACAAAAGACGGCATGAAGCCGAACCCAAATAAAATTAAAGTAATTGAAAAACTTGTATTACCTAAAACTGAGAAACAAATAAAAAGTTTTTTAGGACTTACTGGCTACTATCGGAAATTCATTAAAGATTATGCCAAGGTAGCACAGCCCATTACAAAATATTTAAAAAGGAGCGTAAAAATTAATGTAAAAGATCCCACATATATAGAGGCTTTTGAAAAACTATTGATCAGTTCGCATCCAATTTTGCGATACCCAAATTTTGAAAAAGAATTTACCACAGATGCATCAAATTATGCAATTGGCGCATTTATATCACAAGAAGGACATCCAGTATGCTTCGCGTCAAGAACACTAAACAAACACGAGCACAACTACTCAGCAACTGCTAAGAATTTTTAGCTATTATGTGGAGCGTGAATTATTTTAGACCATACTTGTATGGAAGGAAATTCAAAATAGTAACAGACCATCAACCAATAAAATATTTACATTCAAAATATATAGAGGTAAAGATATGTCACCGAGACATCAAAGATGGCTATTAAAATTAGGAGAATATCAGTTTAATATATATTAGAATATATTAAAGGAAAGGAAAATAGAGTAGCAGACTTTTTAAGCAGAATAGAGAATAACGAGGACGTTATTAAAGATAAGGAGGAGGGTGAAAATACCGGCAAAGCACAGTCATTACAAAATTTAGAAGATTATGAATGTAACGTAAATATAATCGACAATTTAGATGACGATGTGTCGATGGAAACGGTCCATTCAGCTAAAGAAAACTTACATGATCATATCTATATTAAAGACGAGATAGTTAACAAATATAAAACACAAATTATTCTAACAAACATTATTCAAACAAACAAGATAGAGGAATTCCACTACATGGAAAAAGAATAATTTTTGTATCCGAATACGATTTCGACAGGATGAGTGATATCTTCAGGAAATGCATAACAAAGGGAAAAGTACGAATATTCTCGGAAATATCGGAACGAAAATATAACATAGCTCAGGAAAAGTTAATAGAAATGTATTCCGATAAACAAATAGAGTTTATAAAGTGCACAATAAGAGCACAAGATATCGAAACCCAGGTTGAAGCGGTTAAACAAATTTCGCTATATCATGTTAGAGAAAGCATGTTCTCAGGTATCCAAGAAACATATGACCAACTTAAAAATAAAATTTACTACCCGAAATTATTGGAACTAATACAAATAGTTATTAACCATTATTAAATATGATAGAAGACCAATCAAACCAAAGTTTTTTCACACGGAAACACCCACAAATAAGGGAGAAATTATTCATATAGATACCTATGTCATGAAGAGTTGCCACTTTCTAACAGTTATAGACAAATTTTCAAAGTAGCATATTCTTTAAACGAAAAAATCATATTAATATCATTGAACAACTGGAAGACTACTTCACTAAAATAGGTAAATCGAAAAAGATAATAGCTGAGAACGAATTTAATGTGACAAGGATTAAGGAATTTCTAAGCAATGAAGACATAGAACTTCATTTAACCAAGCCTAACAGTCACACTGGTAATGTGGACATTGAGAGATTCCATAATACCATTTCTGAAAAGTTTAGAATGTTAAATAAATTAAACAAGGGCATATCAATTAAACAGTTAATACAAAAAGCTATTAGAAACTATAATGATAGGTTTCATTCTACTATAAAGTTCACTCCTTACGAGGTACATAATAATAAAGTGAATCAAGATGTTGTAAGAAGAAATTTGGAACAGATAAAGAAAAAAACAATTGTCAAACTAAATAGAAACAGAGAAGAGTATACGGAACAAAGAACAGAAGGATTTATAAAGAATTACAAGGCAGTTAGACACAAAGAACAACCCAAATACAGAAAACACAAATTAGATAAAGTCCATCCAAGCAATATTAAACGGCCTTTAAAATATACAGACATGGATCATGATGATAGCAATAATACTAACGATACGACAATGTAAAGGTATAATGACTTTGACGGAACTAACGGAACAAACCGGAGTTATAGATTTACAAATTAGAAACCAAGAAATACCCAAGGATAGTGACATAGTACTACACATGATTGACGTTTACAAACTAGAAACTATTATCAACAATATAATATTAATGAAATTAGAAAATAAAGAGACACTACAACGAGAGTTGTTAGACATAAGGAATAAGTTACTAACGCTCATGCCAGTAAAAACTAGAAATAAGCGCGGACTAATTAATGCAATAGGTAGTATGTCAAAATGGTTTTTTGGTACAATGGACGAAGGCGATAGACAAAATATACAAACGCACTTTTTACACACGAATGACACATTGAACCAACAAATCAAAATAAATAATTATTTCAGATCAGCTATGGAGCATCTCAAAGAAATTGTTAAAAGTGATAGAGTAAAAATTGAAAAAGAACTTAATTCTATTAATACATTTATGTATGACGAATATAAACAAAATTTATGCTTAGACCAGTATACAAAGATTCAGTTATTAAAAAGTAAAATTGAGCAAATACAAGAAAATGTTGTATCAGCCAAATATGGAATATTACACCCAAATATTTTAACTAGTGAAGAAATAGTAAAATATAATATTGATTATAATAAGCTTAAGTATCTACAATTAGGCACAGCCATTTTAAATAAAACCTATCTAATATTCGGCATTAAAATACCTAAAAACTTTGAATATGTAAAAATAAGAACGGTTATTCCAATATCTAATAAAGCAAATAACGAAATAGAAGCAAAAATAGAAGAAATATTCATTTATGCGAACAAAATTTTTTTATTCGAAGAAAATAAATGCTTAAAAAGATTGAAACCAAGTAAACACTGTATATTAAAACAAAATTGTCACCTCACCAGAAATAAGGATCTTGAAATTCTAGCCATAGGCGTAAAACGATTATTGTTAAAAATGCTGTAAATTTACAAATTAATCAAACATGTAATAAAGAGAAAGCAATTATGAACGGAAACTATATCATAAAATATAATAATTGTTGAATTAAAATAAGTGACTACTATTTTTCAAATTATATCGAAAACATAAAAGAGAATATTCAAAGTGTAAAATGTGAAGACACTCGGAACTTTACAAAAAAAAATTACATTCGATGAAATATTGGAGGAAAATAGATCAAATATAGAAAACATTTTTAAATTGAAAATTCATAGTAAAATCTCACATAGCTGCAATGTACTAAGCTTAATCATAATTCTAATAACTGTCATTGTTGTTATCAATAAACACAAACGTATAACTATTAAATTAAATACCCGAATTCAGGAAAACTCTAATCTAAAAGGGAGAGTAGTTACATATGCACATAGACAGGTAAAGGAAAATGATAAGTTTGCAGAATTTATCAGTCAAATAAGTCAAACAACACGAAATCAATAGAAAGTAATATGATATCATTTCCGTTGATTTCCCAATATTTCATCGAACTTAAAAAATAAGCATTTTAATAAATAAGCATTTTTATTATTGAGAAATATAATATGTTGAGTAAACATTTATGTACAATTGTAAAATTTACTGAATAAGAAATTATGTACACAGTTTTAAGCTTTCATTAAACCTAAAGTCAATTAATAAAGTTAGTCTGTGACTGAAAGCTTCTGGTCAAGCAACTGCTGTGTGTTTTTTTAAAACCCTTTTGCATTAATCAAATATAAAATTCATGCGTATGCACATATGTATGTATGTATTATAACAATATAAGAATTGAAGGTGGAAATGAACTTTTGCACAAACATAACTAACATAATATATGTATGTAAATATATGTATATTGATATGCCAAAACACTTGTATGCTCTATGAATTCTCGTCTAGAATTAATTTCGACTCAAAAAGTTACTAAAAAATTTCATCAAATTTGTATAGTTTTAAATTTACTAACACGCACTAACATGCACTCATTTATAATGTATTTTGTTTAAATTCTTCTTTTTAAATTAAATCAACATATATTAAAGTTACTTTGATTTTAAATGTTGGCGCATATCAATCAATCATTTAAGTTTGTTTGAAAATATGAATTGAATAAAATTTCGTTTATCAATGGAATATAGAAATGCACAAGCAAATTTCAAATTTCGTCAATTTGATATCCTACAGAAGCCAAAAACTGAGCAGAGCCAATATATTAAGAGAGGATTCGCTGTAATCAGCTCTGTTAAAAGTTTCACCACACCCCCGCGGTGGTTAGACTTCATTTCTGACAATTCAAACTATTCGTAGCCCGTGAGACTTCTGTATACATTAACGTTCTCTGAGTATGTATGGAAGTATAGTATGTAACAATTTTGAGAGTACATAAATAGGTACGCATAATAATATACAAGGGAGTGCGCACGGTGCAGTGGCAGAACATTAGCACAAGCAAGCCTAACAGAACTCATCTATGGACACATAATGTGCTTTTATAAATAATAAAAATAAAATGTAGTAAACCTTAGAATTTTAGTTTTATAGTTTTGTTCTGCAAAAATTTAAGCGCGGGAATTACAATTTTCTACAGGCTTTATTTCGAAAGAAATGGCCGCTGAGAATATTGTATAACAACAAGCACGATAATAATTTGATTAACTATTTTCAGCCTTTTTTTTTTTGTAATTATAGGCTACTTGTAATTTTGTTGCTGTGTGGCTGCATGCCAGCTCGCTTATCAGTGGCCTTGTCAATTTACATAATTACATATAAAACTCTTGGTTATAGTTTTTTTCTCATAAAAATTTTGTTTTTCTCTCTTTTGATAGTTAGTTATTTTAAATTAAAAACAAACAAAAAAATCGGAAATTCGATTGATTAGATTAGAACCGATTTGTTTTTCTTTATGCCAATATACTGACTACCTACTTTACTTTAGCTTAGGACCTCTTAAGCCAACCAGATCATCACACGACCGATGAATCAGACCATTGTAATTATTTTTCATATATACAGATTTTTTGCTTTTGATTAAGGCAAGTTGATAAAGAATTTTTTCATCGCAACCTACTTATTTATAACTTTTCAAGAATATTTTTGATATTTTTTTTTGCAATTTAATCTTCTTTGGACTTATTATAACATCGTTGGATTAATAGTTTAGTAAATTTTTTTTCAATACAGGATATCACCAAATTTGATTGAGTGTGTACCACTTATCCAATATATATTTTTTTAAATTTTTCTTTGTTTAGTTTCTATACGAAACTACATGATTATATTGAATTGATTCCCATCGTTTCCACCGATCATGTCTCTTAACCTGGCTTAAAAGAAACACGTCTTGTCCACAGTGCCATGATAAATGTAATAGCAGAGATTTTTCGCAAAATACTGGTGCGCCTACAAGAGCTGGAGCTTTTCAATCCCACAATCCTATTAGAGACTTAGAGTTGTCTGCTGTAGAACGTAATGAAGAACATCACTCTGATGGTGCAGCAAGCTTACCTATTGCCAATACACAAGATACACAATACTAGCTCCAATGAAGAAGATAACCGAATACGGAATATGGTAGCCGCCGGGATATCAGCGCGACAGACAAATCTTTTCAACGATTTGGAAAATCGTATCTCACAAGTTATTGAAGAGAAACTCGAAAATACCGTAGCAAACATATTTGGTCGGTTAAACGTAAATGTGAACCATCGCAACCTGCTGCTAATATCAGTCCAAATGTGAATGTTCATCAACCGAATACACATTAGCATAACTCAACTCCTTTTTGGCCTAGAGATATTCTGAAGTTAGCAAACAATTCTAACCAAAGTTTTCACAGACACATTGATAACTTACGATTCAGTGACATATCTAATGTGCCGAACTCTGGTAGAGTAGCCCAATTAATATCCAACTGGGATATAAAATTCGAACGGTATTGGAGATATCGTCGCTTAGTTGAACGTGTCACCTGGCCTTTTTTTCCAAGCATTGCGTACCGATTTTCAACAACACAGAAGCGATTTGAAATTAAGGAACTAATCCGCAAAAAGGGGCTATCGAATGTTTTGATGATTTTAGAAATGCAGTTCTTAAAATTGCTGAATCATTATAGTCCCCTTTGCCCGAAATCGAACTGGTAGAAGTTTTGCAACATAATTTAAGACCTTGAGTGCGACAACAGTTGTTATATGTATTAAATAAATAAAATAAATAAAGGTGTAAACCTGGCTAATGAAATCAGTTGATCTACCAATTCATTACCAATTTTAAATCAGCGACAATATTCACGTCGCTTTGCTTTTAACAGTAAAACATCAACAACAACGTCGCTTTGCCAATAAATTAACATTGGAAGAGGAGCCTCGAAAACAACTAGAATGCGAAACCGATGAGATTACAAAGTATCCTAGTCATTCTAAATTAATTTGCTGGAACTGCAAAGGGGAAGGACACAGATACTCTGACTGTCGTGCTGACAGAACTGTCTTTTGCTATGGTTGTGGAACGCCAGTAGTTTATCGACCAAAATTCCCATCGTGCAGTCCGGGAAACTTGAAAAAGAGCGAGGTTTCAACACAGAACCCTCGCAACGACAAGAAGAATCATATGTGAAGAGAGTGCTCATACGACGAGACAAGTCCCAAAACCATGGTTTCGCAACGTCTTTCATACGTGCCGACAAATTCGATAAAACTAATCCGTATATGCATACAATTATTCCCTATGACGTTCAACTTAATAATTACTACAAGATTATAAAACAAATTTTCGATACCAACAATAAACAGTCACCAATTAGTAGCCGTTCTTCGGTACGCTTAAATAAGTTTTGGAAAACCATTTAAAATAATCGTAAAATCGTGAATCACCTTGTTTGTTCCATTAAACACAAATCATTCGACTTAGGGCCTTAAGCCAAAATTAAAATCCTGTATTTTGAGTATTTAGAACTTTTAGATAGCGGGGCTCAAGTCTCTTGGTTAGGTTCATCTATAGCGGAAGACATTTGCAAACGAAAACACACTCTCAAGCACACAACGTCTGTCTGTACTGCAGATGGAAATGAACAAGAAGTATATAGTTGGTACGGCAGACTTAAATTTTGAATTTTAAGACAAGAATCATAAGATAAAATTTTTTATTGTATCGAGCGTTTCACAGAAAGTTATATTTGGAGTTGACTTTTGGAGTTAATTTAAAATTGCTCCGCATGTTATCTCTGAAATTTGTCTTGAAACAAAACGTGAGGAAAATACACTTTGTTTAAGTAATGAACAGCAACGATAGCTAGAATGTTGTTAAAAATAGATTTCCAAGCTTCGAGAAAGAAGGATTAGAAAAAAATATTTGATGGAATATGTAATTAAACTGCAACCTGGTGTCCGTCCGATAAAACAACGATACTTCCCAATATCCCCTGCAGTAGATAAACTCGTTCACGCTGAGATCAATGAGATGCTCAAATTAGGTGTAATTGAAGAGTCTCCGAATAGTCCATGGTCTAGTGTTTTAGTGAAAAAGCCAAACAAAGTCCGTCTGTGTCTTGATTCCAGAAAACTGAATAGCGTTACTATCAAGGACGCATATCCTCTTCCTCACATTGATGGCATATTAAGTAGGATACCGAAAGGAAAATACATAAGTTCATTGGATCTGCGTTATCTCTCCTCAATTAAAAAACCAAGTTTTTGACGATTTAGATGATCTTTTAATAGTGTCAGAAGATTTCAACACACACATATCTTATCCGAAGATGCTTATCACTTAAGGAAGCTGGTTTAACAATAAATGTAAAAAATAAGTGTCAGAAGATTTCAACACACACAAATCTTATCCGAAGTTTCTTATCACTTAAGGAAAAGTGGGTTTAACAATAAATATAGAAAATACAATAAGTTTTGTATAAAAGGAGAAAGATATTTTGGACATATCGTTGGAGATGGAATGCTCAAAACTGATCCTGATAAAATTTCAGCTGTAACAAACTACTCCATACCGACGAATGTAAAACTACTACGACGTTTCTTAGGTGGCTGGTTGGTATCGTCGTTTTATTGCGGCGATTACAAACCCATTATCCAATTTACTGAAGAAAGGTAAACATTTTTCTCGGAATGAGGAAGCGCAAAAAACTTTTGAATAATTGAAACAAATGCTATGTTCTGCTCCAGTCCTAGCCAGTCCAAATTATGAGAAACCTTTTACAATTGAAAGTGGCGCCAGTCAGCTCGGCGTAGGTGCTGTTTTGTTACAAAATAATGATGATGGTGACGAAATACCGGTTGCTTACTTTTCTCAAAAATTAAGTAAGGCTCAAAGTAATTACAGCGTCACCGAACCAACCGATCCCAATTCTCTCCTTTCCTCACATGTCATTTGTCTGGCTAGCTCATCCGCCTCACAGTTTCTCGTAATGTCGCTGTGACCAGGAACCCAGATTAGGCTTATGCCAAAGAATTCGGACGCAGTCCAAAGTGAGGTCAGGCATTCCGTGACCAGTTTCGAGTGCACCGTCACTGATCCGAGGGCCCTTATTGCCGCTTGGCTGTTGGAGTAAATATTTACTTTTCTGACTGTTAGTACGAATGTGAGCAGCCAATCAGCCGCCTCCTCTACCTGGAACACACTGCAGTGGTCCAGTAACTTGAATTTGAGTCTGATGGGGAGCTCCTCGCAGAAAACTCCTCCGACAACCTTTCCTCCCAACTTCGATCCATCCGTGAACAAGTTCACCAGACCCTGTCTTCAAGTGTAGCCCCTCGTCCCCTCTTCCCTTGATGGAATATGAGTGGAGAAGGTTCCGGATAGACTAAACGAGGGTATACACTTATCCGTTAACAGGAGGATGAACTCGAAGTTTCTAAGGATGCTTGAGTGCCCATAAGTGAGGTTGAGCTTATAGCCCGAGCCCTTCAGTCTGGCAGGCAATTCTGCCTGCGATGTCTACGGGTACCACATTTAACATTGCGTTGAGCGCCAGAGTAGGAGTCGTTCGAAGCACCCCACTTGTTCCAATGAGTGCCGACCTCTGAACTCGCTCCAGCTTCTTCACCAATGTCGTCTTCTCTAGTGAGTTCCACCAGGCTATGACTTCATATAACAAGATAGGCTTTACAATAGTATTATATAGCAAAAAAAACCCCCTACGCGAAAGGCCCCATCTTTTGCCAATTGCCCCCTTGCACCCATACAAGACGATTGTTGCCTTCTTCACTCTTTCCTCAATATTGGGCTTCCACGTAAGCTTGCTGTCAAGGATATTACCTAGGTACTTCACCTTGTCAGAAAGCATCAGAGGAGCCCCCCCTAGTGAGGAAAGTTGAGCTCTGGGTATTTTATATTTCCTCGTAAATAAGACGAGCTCCATCTTAAGAGGATTCACCGACAGGCCGCAATCCGTTGCCCATCTAACAACTGCGTTCAGATATCCCTGCATCAAGTTCTAAAGAGGATCCACAAATTTTCCTCTAACAATAAGTGCCACGTCATCCGCGTAGACAATTACCCTGCAGGCCGCCTTCACCAGCTCCTCCAGCAGGTCATTGGAAACAACAACCCAGAGGAATGGTGAGAGAACCCCACCTTGCGGAGTGCCTCTACTCACCTGCCGGTGGATGGAGATACCGCCCCACTCTGCCGCGACAGTTCTGTAGCTAAGCATTTTGTGGATAAATCTTATAAGGACCGTTCCAACCCCCAGTTTACCTAGAGACCTAGTAATTGCCTCCGGGAGGACGTTATTAAAAGCCCCTCAATGTCGGGGAGGGCGCCCACCGCAAACTCCTTCTGAAAAAGAGAGTGCTCAATTTCTTTCATGTAGAGCAGTTTCCACCGATCTACCTTTGCAGGTCAATCAGTCTCTCAAGGGTTTTCAGTAAGAAAGATGAGAGACTGATTGGCCTGAAGTTCTTAGGGGAGACATGCGAGCTCCTGCCTGCCTGGGGGATACAGACAACCCTCACGGCCCTCCATGATCTTGGTATATAGATCCTGGCTACGCAGCTCGCATAGATAAGGCTCAACCAACGGCAAGGTACCTGCACAGATTTTTGCAGTTGGACAGGAATGATGCCGTGAGGACCAGGCGACTTGAAGGGCCTAAAGGAGTCAATGGTCCAAGCCAGGCGACGCATATCCAGCAACCCGCCCCGGTCCGGAATACAAGTTGAAATGCTATCCAGGCCGGTGCTGCTAAGTTCTGGGCGCGTCGGAAAATGGGCGCCGAGAAGTAACTTAAGTAACTCCTCGCCGCTCATCGCTCAACGTCCCAATTCGTCTCTTAAGTACCCCAAGGGAGCGGAACTCTTCATGAGTACTCGTCTTAAACTGGAGGACTCATGGCAGCCCTCTACGCTATCGCAGAAGCGTCTCCAAGAGTCCTTCTTTGCCTTTCTAATTTCGAACTTGTATATTTCTAGCCCTGCTTTATACAGCTCCCATCCCGAGGGAGACGTAATTCTTTTAGCCCTGTTAAAAAGGCGTCTGCATGAGGCCCTAAGCTGTGATACCTCTGTTGTCCATCAAGGCGGTTTTTCGTTCCTGGAAAAAGCTGTTATTGGACAAGAGGTGTCCAGGGCTTTGTTGCAAGCTGAGTTGAGAGTTTCCACCAGTTCGTCGATCGCTTCTTCCTATTGATCTATATTTCCTCCCGGTGCTTTGGGGAGTAGGTTCAGCAGATTTCTGTACTATGCGTCCCAGTCCGTCCTTCTCAGGTTACTGTAGGGGGATCTTATTGGACGAGGTTGAGTGAGAGAGAACTGAATATACCTATGGTCCGAGAAGGAGTGAAGGTTTAGCACCCTCCAATCGGAGATTCGGTTTATCAGTGAAGAAGAAGCCAGAGTATGCTCAAGCACCTCTTCTATGGCTGCGGTAATAAAAGTGGGGTCCTTACCCCTGTTACAGATAAACCAGTCCTCGTTTGAAATATAATCAAAAAGTGACTCACCTCGTGCATTGACGTTTGAACTTCCCCAGCAGGTGTAGTGGGAGTTCGCGTCAGTGCCTATGATAACGCCGATTCTCCTGCGTTTTGCTTCAGCCAGGTCTTCCCTTAGCAGCACCGGAGGTGGTTCCACCACGTCGTCATGTGCCATGTAGACGGACATCAGCCCTAGCTTTCCAAAATGGCCCTCCAGGCTTCATTACAATGTCTTCATTGCCAAAATTAGGCAAATAAAATGCGTTAAGCTCCTTTCTGATGCGTATACATATTTGGGTTTACCTGTCCTGCTATACGCCACCAGTTTGTAGCTTTTCGTCCTGAGCCCAGAAATGCCGTTGCTGTCAGCCACGGCTCCTGGATCAGGACTATATCAGCTCCACCTTGCTCAAGGTGGATAAGTAGGTTTGGCGGACGTCGCCTTAAAGTGACGAATATTTATCTGAAGAATAATCATCCTCCAAGATCCTCTCCATCACCCCAAGGACGGTGTTCTCGCTCTCCGCGGACAGAAGCCTCTTCTCCTCCGCCCTGTCGAAGAACAACCCGATGCTTATGACGGACCTCGGTAAAGAGCGAACGTCATCAGCATTGTTACCCTCCGACATGACGGAGCCCGTTTAAAAAGTTGTATATTGATTTACTTGGTCCATATCCCAGATCTAGATAAGGAAATACAGGAATTTTGATTGTTTTTGATCATCTCACAAAAATTTCCCTTGCTGAAGGCTATTAGGAGTTTTAATAATATAATATTACTTCAAGTATCTGCAACTTTTTAAAAGAACATGATTTTAGCATTTTTGGAACTGCGGAGATTATATTAAGTGACGACGGAAAACAATTTAAATCCTCCTGTACGGACAAACTCGTTTGTTTGTCAATGCTGAGAAAAACGTTATAAATCGATGAATTCCAATACTGTTTTATTTTGCATATATGTAGATCTGCATGCTTATGTACATACACACATACTTAATTCTAAAAAAAGGGGACCAAATCACCTTATGTTCATGATTGCGTGAACTGCAACGCAGGATCGGATCAAATGATGCGGATCAAAAGGGCGCATATAATATGACCAAACATCTTCAGGGGCGGATCAAATGATGCGGATCAAAGGGGCGCATATAATATGACCAAACATGCCGGGCCCGTTGAAATGTATTTCAAGCAGGTAGTACAGCTATTTTATGAACTTGTCGGCGTAAGATTCCTCTTGAAGTTTTAACATCGACGACTCTTATGCGATTATCACTGCCAGCATTGCACTTAATGATACGTCCCATAGTCCATCGCTGCGGAGGTGCGTTCTCGTCTTGGATAATCACTAGCAATCCTTCGAATACATTAGGATTACCACTCGTCCATTTGGTCCGCGCTAGCAAGCTGTTTATATATTCATGTGACCATCTTCGTCAAAACAACTGTTTGATCGCAACAGTGCGAGCCCATTTGCTAATATGACCCATGTTGGTGCACATTTCCTCTCGCTTTGGGATTGCTTTAAGAGAGTTGCCTATTAAAAAATGGCCTGGAGTCAGTGCTTCAAGGTCGTTTGGGTCTGATGACAAAGGTTAAATTGGACGTGAATTTAGTATCGCTTCGATAGAAATCATCACTGTGTTCAATTCCTCAAAGGTAAGGTGACCATTCGCCACACTGCGGTTCAAAAGATCCTTTGCGGACTTTACAGTGGCCTCCCATAGGCCTCCAAAATGCGGAGCCCTAGGGGGAATAAAGTGCAAATTTATAAACTGATTAGTACAATAATTTATAATTGACTCTTGATGTTTTTGATGAAATAAAAACATCTCCAACTCTTGAAGTTTTCTGCTGACACCTACAAAATTAGTCGCGTTATCGCAGTATACATCAGTTGGTAATCCTCGCCTACCGATCATACGCTTCAGTTCGGCCAGAAATGCATCTGTTGACAGGTCAGATACTATTTCTATGTGCACTGCCTTCGTTGAGAAGGCACAAATATGGCTATATAAGTTTTGTATGGTGTTTTGCCTCGAATGCGCAGGTATGTTTCAATTGGTCCACAAAATTCTATACGACACCGTGCGAACGGTCTTGATGGCGTAAGACGTGATACAGGAAGATTGCCCATCGTCTGTTGAAATAATTTCGGCTTATATCTTACACAATGTATGCAAGATCTCACAATGCGACGTGCCACATCTCTTGCATTTATGACCCAGAATTGAAGACGTAGTAATGCCACCAGTGCTTTAGCACCTGCATGGTAATGCGTGATGTGTAAATGTCGAATATAGAGCTCCACGAAGTGGCATTTTCCTGGCAATAAGATAGGCTGTTTATGAAAATCTGCCAAATCTGCTAGCTCAAGACGCCCACCCACTAGTAGTAGACGAAAGCCACCATGAATCTGCAGAAACGAGTTGAGAAAAAGTGGCCCAGATATTGTTTTGTTTTGGTTGATCAGCCGTATTTCGTCAGCGAAGTGCTGTTGTTGCACATTCCGAACAATGCACCACAGCGCTTGCTTCAAATCTTTAGCCGATAGAGTTCTTTTGTCTAGGTGAGTTTCAAGCGGTCTGCTTTTTAATTGATGAAAATGAAATAGAAAGGCTATAACTTGTAAGCAATGATTGTATGTACTGCTTCTATCAAGCACCTTCAAAATGTAGTTTTCTTCGATGACTGCTTTAAAAGCTGACTTACGTTTTTCTCGAGAAATTTCTTCCATATCGAGTTGGCCACACTGATTGCTGGGCCAGTTTTCGGGTTCAAGTTGTAAGAATGATGGTCCTGAAAACCAAATTGAACTGCTTAGTTCAAGTGCAGTACAGCCTCGGGACACGATATCAGTCGGGTTACACTTTGTTGGGACATGCCGCCAACTTACATCTGCTGTGAGATCTTGAATCTGTGACACTCGATTATCCACGATATTGATAGGGTAGCTGAGTGCATTTCAAGCCAATGTAGCAAAATTTATGAATCAGTCCACAAAAACACAGTGATGTTGGCGTTGAATAGAGGTTTTATTTTTGCCAGTAGACGTGCCAACAGTAAGGCGCCACACAACTCGAGTTTAGGTAACGATTGCTTCTTAATTGGAGCTACACGCGACTTGGCAGCCAAAAGGGTGACAGTAGGTTTGCCTCCTGTTGCTTTGGAGCGAAAATAAATAGCACAGCCATAGGGTCGAATAAACGAATCACAAAAGCCATGAATTTGTAAAGAGTTGTGATTTGTTGATCCAGAATCCTTGGAACTGAGAGCGTACTGAGATGAGCTATGTCCTTGAGAAATCGTTCCCAAGCCGTTTGTAGGTTATGCCATATTTCTTGTAATATGATCTTTGCAGTAATAATAACGGGAGCGAGAAGTCCCAAAGGATCGAAAAGCGCTGATACAATAGATGAGATTGATCTCTTAGTTCCACGTCCATTCACAGGTTGTTTCGACTGAAAAGAAAATAAGAAAATATCTCGTAGTTGGTCCCATTTTATACCTAAAGTGCTCGTTGTAAAACTTTCGTCCATATTTAAATCTTTCATAGTGTCATCTTCTCGAAATTTATGGTGGTTTGAATGCCACTTCGCCAAAGGGAAACAACAACGCCTCAGTATCTCCGTGACTTCGTATTTGATTCGCGATAGCACTGCCAGGGTATCGACACCGCATAAAAGATCATCAACGTAGAGTGACGTTTTAATTGTGCTGGCACCCAGAACATATCCCGATTCGTATGCATCAGCAATGTAGTTGAGGCTCTGTACTGCGAGATAAGGGGCAGACGCCGTACCATATGTTACCGTGTTTAACTGGTAAGTGCGTATTTCATCGTGGCGCGGACTTCTCCATGAGATGTATTTGAATTTGCGATCATTTTTATCCTCTAAAATTTGTCTGTACATATTTACGATATCAGGAGTGAGTGTGTAACGATATAATCGAAACCGTAGTAGCAAGCTGTATAAATCCTTCTGCAGAGTAGGCCCCACAGTAAGAATATCGTTAAATGATCTTTGGAGTGTACTCTTGCAAGAAGCATCGAGTACTACCCTGAGCTTAGTTCTAGCACTACTTGGCTTCAGGACATAATGATGAGGCATATAACAATGTGGATTATTGAAATCCACATTTTTAACGTTGCTCATATGTCAAAGCCTGGAATATTCATCCATAAATGCGATGTATTGTTGGTGAAGGTCAGGATAGCACATTATACGCCGCTTCTGAGCAATAAATTTTCGAAGTGCAGTTGCGTACGAGGCCAAGAGGCCTGAGGGGCCTCTTTAAATGGTAGCTTGACAACAACTCTCCCCTCGATGTTTCTCTGCACGGTTTGCATGTAACTTTGCTCACAATTCCTTTGCTCAGTGGTCCACATGTCTGCCTTTGATGGCTCATCCAGCTTCCAGAGACGTTGCAAATTGGCACTGGCA
Organism: Anastrepha obliqua; assembly: GCF_027943255.1. Taxonomy (NCBI): domain Eukaryota; kingdom Metazoa; phylum Arthropoda; class Insecta; order Diptera; family Tephritidae; genus Anastrepha; species Anastrepha obliqua. The sequence continues at coordinate 50,098,038 of NC_072897.1, read as the reverse complement.
ATCCACTGACTCCTCAACCGAAAGTAGGCAAATTGATGATGAATTCTCTGTAGGTCGTTTATATCGACCAGAGACGACCCAACCTAATAAAGTCTTCTGTAGCGACGGTAACCCGGTGCTATTTTTATTTGCCCAATAGACAGAATGTCGAAAAAGATTTCTGTGCCGATGAGTAGGTCTACACATGTTGGCTTAAAGAAATTTTCTTCGGCGAGTTCAATGTTAGCCGGCAAGTTCAAAGAGATGATATTAAATTCAGCCACTGGCTGATAGGCGATTTGCGATGTAACATGGAACGATAATGATGTCTCATAGTCACACATTCGATATTTGACATTGGCTGATGTCTTGTGTTTAATATTTGTTACCGAGTCCACAATATTCCGGATTTCAATGTGGTGCTTTTCTCTTGGGAGGCCCAATTTTCGAGAAAACTCCTCGGTAATAAAATTAACTTAAGAGCAGGAGTCGAGTAGCGCTCTACCCAATTGAAAACAGCCAGACGCATCTCGGATGAGCACCACTGCAGTTGCTAGTATGACTTGGTCTTGTGGCGATTTTTCTCGATGTGTGTGCGCAGCTGCAGTACTTACAGGTTGCGTTGGTTGCTCAAGGGGTGATGTAGAAAGCGATACTGACTGCATTTTGTTTGAAGTAGGAGCACGATGCAGTAGGCTGTGATGAGAACGAGCACACTGTTTTAATCTGAATGCGGACGAGGAATGTGCTATTTGGTGTTTATTAGACAAACACTTTAGGCACAGACCTAACCTTTTTACCTCTTTGAAGCGGTCAGCAATCTCCAATTGCTTGAAGCGAGAGCAACTGTCAATCAAGTGGTCTGAATTAGAACATAATGCGCAAGAGCGATTTGTACATGAAAACTAATAGCCCTTACGTGGCGGCTTATTCCTGTTTGTTCCTGGATCTAACAGAATCACCAAACGAGAGGGAGCCCGATGCTGACTCTAAAAACTGACAGCGTCGTTCAAGAACCTTTGCGCACTGTTTCCAATATGGTAGCGTTGTGAGGTCTAACGACTCCTTCCACTTTTTTGCCTTTCTTCATCAACCTTGTCCATTACAAGGTGAGTGAGCAGTAAATGCGAGATGTTTTTATAGTCTAAGAGCTGGCTACATGAAAGTGCCCTCATCAGGTACATGGCTGATTTATATTGAAAATAATAGTATTAGTGTAGACGAATATAAAAATGAATGTCTGCCATTGCAAAACTGGGGCGCAAAGGGGGGATACGCAGTGAAAGGGGTGAATTTTGGGTGGAAAAAAATTCATAAGGTACAGGTATTCTATGTACGGGAAAAGTTTGGTTATATATTTGAGAAAGTGTAAAAAAAATTGGCAGACATTTTGCGAGGGGCTAACTCGCCGGCAGACGGCGCTGAAGATTGCAAAAATTAATTAAAAAAAAATCATAAGGTACATGAATTCCAATTATTGTATTTTAAAGCTTAAACATTCCAAAGGCCATTTACAAAATGGCAGACAAAAAAGTGAGGGCTAAGGCCGCGGCAGACGACGTTAAAAAGTGCGCTACACGTCAACATTTTTAGTCACATTCGCAATCGGAATCTGATTCAGACGTGATATCTCCTTCGCTATCGCTATATTCATCTTCATTTGATTCGCTTTCTGCATTAATGTCTTCATCGCCTGTAACAAAGCACAAAGCAAAATGATTTTTAGACATTTAACAGAATGGAATAGTTATATGTTCTGTGGATAAATATATTACCTTCGTTTGTTCCAGGATCAATAATATCTTGTATTGTACTAGGCAGCTGTGGTCCGTCAAACCATTTAAATGTATACTTTCCCTCTACTAATATCAATCCGCAAGTTTCTGGTCGTAAATATGATAGAATTTTCTTATGAGCATTTTTCCATATTGTAGCAATATATTTGGTCCTCAATAAATGCTGCGTTAATTCAGCCTGGCTGGGAGGCAAAGTGGATGAGTCAAAATTCTGCAATTTTTTTTTCTGGAAAGGTTCCTCCAAATCGTTGACCTTATAGGGTTTAAAAATTAGGCGAATCGTGCATCATTTACGGAGCTCAACAATGGAAAGTTGTACAAATGACAGATAAACTTTTCAAGAATCGGGAAAACAGCGGTTTCATCACAGTATTCATGTCCAATTTGACCGAATGCTTTTTGTAAGTCTTCATTTTTCTTTAAAATCTGTAAAGGACGTTGCTTTCCCTTGCGAAATAATGCGGGATTAAAATCGCAGCCAGTCAAAGCATGAAATCCTGGCAGAGATTGACACATTATCTCGCCTAACTTTTCATGCAACGTCGATACGTCAATTATTCGTTGCTTATTCCAAACCCCTGTTTGAATATAAACTTTGCTATTGTGTTGTACGTGAATCATATTAGCCAACATAATAATTAAAATATCCGTATCTGAGCATTTTATTAGAATGTTCGCTGTTGACTCGATATTGCACGCATGATATACTATTTTTGAATCCGCCTTTTCATGCAAATCGAGAGTAAACTTATCATTTTTTGAAAATAATATGCTTTCATTTACAGCTTCATATTGATAACAGTTATCAAAATTGAGTAGCACTTTTTTATTTTGAAAGAATGGAATTAATTCTTGATTTTGCCAGTTGACGATTAAAAATTTCACGAGTGCCTCTTTGAAAAAGCTGTTTCGGAGTTCTTTATTAAAGTCTGATGGTCTTGATTGTTCAGGTCCAGAAATCACGTACATACGATTACCAGAGGAACCGCTTCGCTGACATCTTTCGTAATCTTCGATAGATGGTGACCAATATCTATCAAAAATTACATGAATTTCACGGGCTGCATTGTTAGTCACCATTTGAAGTATTTGTTTGGAGATACTTCCGAATGTTTTTGGTAAATCCTTGATACAATGTATGAGAAAGAATCCGTCTATTAAACAAATGTCAGTGTAGCTTGGGGCTGTACTTTGAACATCTTTTTCCAACGACTTCAACAAAACAGATTTATCTGTTTTATAAATCGATCCATCCAAGTGACACATACACATTGGAACGGGTGTTAGAGGATAAGTCAATATTTTTTCAACATTAGCATTGTCATTCATTCAAATAGCTAACATTCGGCCGAACAAGTCACGCTGTAGTCGTACTTCTTGAACTTTATTATTTATAGAGACAAATCTTTTCAGTTTTGCAATGGCAGACATTCATTTTTATATTCGTCTACACTAATACTATTATTTTCAATATAAATTAGCCATGTACCTGATGAGGGCACTTTCATGTAGCCAGCTCTTAGACTATAAGGGGCACCATCATCGATTTGCCTTTTTCAAGACACTTTACACTCGAAACACTCCATAAATATCGATAATAATTCTTCTGCACTTAAATATCAAGAATGTGACTAAAAATATTGATGTGTAGCGCACTTTTTAACGTCGTCTGCCGCGGCCTTAGCCCTCACTTTTTTGTCTGCCATTTTGTAAATGGCCTTTGGAATGTTTAAACTTTAAAATACAATAATTGGAATTCATGTACCTTATGATTTTTTTTAAATTAATTTTTGCAATCTTCAGCGCCGTCTGCCGGCGAGTTAGCCCCTCGCAAAATGTCTGCCAATTTTTTTTACACTTTCTCAAATATACATATAACTAAACTTTTCCCGTACATAGAATACCTGTACCTTATGAATTTTTTTCCACCCAAAATTCACCGCTTTCACTGCGTATCCCCCCTTTGCGCCCCAGTTTTGCAATGGCAGACATTCATTTTTATATTCGTCTACACTAATACTATTATTTTCAATATAAATTAGCCATGTACCTGATGAGGGCACTATCTATGTAGCCAGCTCTCCGTCTATTATCAGAGCCGATTGACAACAGAGAACTATAAAGTGCAGATACGTTGTCGACCAAACTTTGTAACTGAGAAGCACCACCTTTTGCAGCAGAAGGCAGTTCGAATAACGACTTGATGGTTTCCGTGAAGATGAGCGTGCTATTGTCGTAACGGGACTTCAATCTGTCTAATGTCTTTGAGTAGTTCTCGCCGGTGATTTGGAATGCCTTCACAGTCTCCAAGGCCTGTCCTTGTAAACAATTGAGGAGATGGTTGAACTTCTCAATATTATTCTCATTTCCGATGACGTGCATGAATGATGCGATGAATTTTTTATATTTTGAGTACCTTCCACAGAATACGGGTAGCTTTAATGCTGGTATTTTTGAATGCGAGACAGGATTTGCTGCTGCTGATTCACGGAACGTTGAATTGTGTTCATCTTCACCGAGCTGCATTTGGATGTTTGAACGGATGGTGACGTAGAGGTCTTCCAGGTCACCCCGACCATTGTCTTCTGGATCGAGCTTCTCGATTTGCGTTTGATAGCCCAACACCTGCCTAAAATTGGAATCTAAAATTCCGAGTCGACACTTGAGTTCAATGGGCGAAAGTATTCTCCCAGTTTTGCTTTCACTTGTCTCCACTATTGTCCTTATGCGGGACATGTTTTACCAGGTTAGTAAGCGCTGCTGCTTGAACCCTTCCAGCGACATGATTCACCAAACAAATTTTGCGAAAAGATATGGATGTGTGATTTGCGAAATGACAAAATGATGAAAATGGTGAGCCGAAGATTATTTGGTGGTTGGTGAATCACTGCAGCAAAACTAAAGTTTTATGCCAAACAGAAGAAGTTTACAGAAATCCACGGTTCCGAAAAATGTAATTGCTGAAGCAATATTCAATCCGTTTATCAGCGATTGCCACTAAAATATTTAAAAACACTATATGTCATGCCCCACGTTGGGCGCCAAAAAATGTACGGACAAACTCGGATGATGCGGATCAAAAGGGCGCATATAATATGACCAAACATCTGCAGGGGCGGATCAAATTATGCGGATCAAAGGGGCGCATATAATATGACCAAACACCTCCCAATTTACCAATATATGTATTTGCCAGACATATGTATGTCTAATATGTATTTACACTGCCTTGTACAGCCCACAAGCGAATGCCAGCGAGCGAGTTAATCGATCCATCATTGAAGGTATACGGTCATATTTCAAAGACGATCAGACTTACTGGGACAAACAAAAATACATATATATATAATTGGGGCCTACGTCCTATCTGGGTGTTTGGCCGAGCTCCTCCTCCTATTTGAGGCATGCGTCTTGATTTTGCTCCACAAATGGAGGGACCTACAGCCGACTCCGAACGGCAGATGTTTTTATAAGGAGCTTTTTCATGGCAGAAAACACTCGGAGGTTTGCCATTGCCTGTCGAGGGGCGACCGCTATTAGAAACAACTTTTTCTTAACTTTGGTGTTTCACCGAGATCCTAACCTACGTTCTCTCTGAATTCCGAATGGTATTCACGCACCAACCATTCGGCTTCGGTGGCCGCCACACTGGAACATATATTTACCACAAATAACAGAATCCCTGTGAAGTTCTATTCAGCAGACAATCGGATTCACCCCTTATTTTGCTCTGTTTGGTCAACAAATGCTAACACACGCAAGCGAACATGTGCTAATTCGAAAATTGGAAGTACTAGATGAGAACATCAATGATAGAACCGACCGACTGAAATTAATACGCAAATCAGTAGTCTAAAATATTAAGAAGGCTTTTGATAAATCTGCTAATATCTATAATTTGAGAAGTACGTTCAAGAATTTAAAAATAGGTGATCTCATTTACCATAGAAATTTCACTATGAGTGATGCGTCGAAAAAACTTTGCGCCAAATTTTATCGAAATTCATTCAAGCCAAAATAATTGGTGTAAAAGGCAATTGGACCATATGTATGAATTGAGTGATGAAGTTAGCGGAAAAAGACGAATTTATCACGGGAAAGATATAAGTATGTACGTGCAAATAAACATTGAATCGTAAGCACCAAAACTTTAGGTGGGAGAGTGTTTCCCGTGGTACATGTGCACATTTTTAGCCTCTTCTATTTTCCGTCCTCGTTAT